>NC_133384.1:28081726-28137082 GCF_049309525.1 Garra rufa | reverse complement strand
TATATATTTTTATTTTATTTTATTACAGCTTATTTAAATGGTCATGATGTGTTACAATATTTTTGTAAGAAAACCAGTATTTATTTCTGTATTTATTTATTTTGTATTTATACAGCTTGGTTCTGCTGTGGTATAGGTGAGTTTTTGCAAGTAAACTATTTTTTTTTATGCATCCTGTTTTTTTTTTCATTTCGTTGTGTATTAATTTTTTGTATTGAGCTAAATTGAAGATAACTGTATTAATACATACATATTAAGAATGAAGACCTTAAAAAGGGGTAAAAGCCAAGATTGAACTCTACAATGTGGGTGTACTAATTTGACCAATGAAATCAGGAAAATATTTATTAGTGGGCTTCCGTGTTTGAGCATCCAGGCTTGAGCTTTACAAACAGACGCACTGCAATGTGCCTTGGGACAGCAGAGCAAGTCTGAGTTGTTTGCCAGTAACAAACATTAATTTGGGTGAAGTTAGGGGGGCTAGAGATCAGTGTAACAGGCCTGTCTGCAGTAAACACACTTTCTAGATCAACACAAGCAAAGACACCACATTCCTCTAGTTGTAATTTATATGACAGCTCTAAAACAAACCTTCTGTCCTTGCTGTAGGCGAAGAATTCTTAATCCCAAATGTTCAGAAACAGCCAGAGTCTTATGTCTAAAGGAAAAAGTAAATAAACAGATAAACAATCCCACATTTCCTATTTATTCTCTTTGGGAATAGATATGTGCTTTTCCCATTTTCATAAATTCCTAGCAAAGACAGTTTTGTCTCATAAGACATGAAAGGGAAGCAAAGGCATCACAGTTTGTTTATTTATTTATTTATTTATTAACAGTTATTTTAAGATGCTTATAAACCTTTATATCCTGCACAGTAGCCAAACTCCTCTGAGAACATTCTTCAAGATTGAGTAAATAAATGTGGTCTTGTTTTGGGGAGAGCTTGCATCAAATTAAAGAGTTTTGCGGCTTTTGGTCCATGTGTTTTATAAAAACATACTTTTAAGAGTTGACAAATTTGTTGCAAAAAATGTATTTTATTTTAAAATAGAACAAAATATTGATGACTCATCTTTCATTCAAAAGTGTTTATGTCATATTAAATTCTTTCTAAAATGACAATGTCTCTTCCTGTAAATAATAACTCATAGTTTGAGTCTGACATAAATTAATTCATTTTTAATTGGTGTAAAAAGTACTGTCATGTTACCATAGACAGAGTGTGTGATTAAAGTTGGCAAAATGTTAGAAGTTAGGCTGTTTCAGCACAAAAATAACCATGAATAAACATCTGAAGGTATGTTAAAAGAGAGTACAACTTTCCAAAATCTGTATCCTATCTCATGTAATCGCTCAATCAGTGTTTCAACCGTGCAAAGACGTTAATAGTTTGTAAACAATGTCATGTAAAGTCAAATTTACCTCAGAAAAAATCATTCAGTGACCATAAACTAGTCAGCTAGAAATAGAAATGAACTCTAGAGAGGAACATTTTGTTAAATATAACATAGGCTACCAGTCAAAAGTTTTTACTGGTTGCTATTTTTTAATATTAATTTCATCATTATCAATATTTAAAACAGTTGAGTACATTTCTTCAGGATTATTTGAAGAATAGAGAGATCCAAAGATCAGCATTTATCTAAAAAAAGGCTTTTGTAACATTACTGTATACACTATACCATTCAAAAGCTTGGAGTCAGTTTAATTGTTTTTGTATTGTTTTGGGGAAAGAAATTATCGAAATTAGGAAATTAGTACTTCTACTAAATTGATCTAAAGGCTGCCTCCACTGCTTCCCTTTGCTGTCTTCCTCTCTCTAAAAGTGAAAGGAAGGATTTTATCACATGTTATATTACAGAGGAAGGAAGCCACTTGCTAAGTAATTCCTTATGTCATTTGGTACAAGCATTCATCAAGAAAACTGACAAGTTTTAAATGTGTTGTCATTTTAAACCACCACTCCCAGATCACACATTCTCCATCTTTCTCTCACCATCTTTCTCCTTGACTTTCTCTTCAACAGGCCTTTAGCACCTGCCATCGTCCAAACAACATACCGTCGACACATAGTGCTTCTACTTTGGGGGTGATTTGGGTCTCTTGGGTTGTAATTAAGACAGATGAAACAATGCGCCAGTGGAGTGGATTAAAGTTATTACTCCTTTAATTAGTCCCAGGACAAGAGAAAATCAGGTCCATATGATGGTGATATCAGCACAAACCAGATTCCTGAGCAATGTGCCATGCAGATGTGAGCCCAATACAATGGGAGCAAGCTAGGCCGGGTTTCTTTTAACATTCTGTTTTGTCATGCTTTGCTCTGGTTTTGATATTTTATTATGACAAAAGACACTGAGGCTTGTGACAGAATGCGAACCAGACAGTTTTTTTGTTTCATTCTGCAAGACATATATGCTAGTGGATGTAGAAACAAAAATATACAGCAGATGTGCAGTCGTGGCCAAAAGTTTTGAGAATGACACAAATATTAGTTTTCACAAAGTTTGCTTCTAAACTGCTTTTAGATCTTTGTTTCAGTTGTTTCTGTGATGTACTAAAATATAATTACAAGCACTTCATACGTTTCAAAGGCTTTTATCGACAATTACATGACATTTATGCAAAGAGTCAGTATTTGCAGTGTTGGCCCTTCTTTTTCAGGACCTCTGCAGTTCGACTGGGCATGCTCTCAATCAACTTCTGGGCCAGATCCTGACTGATAGCAACCCATTCTTTCATAATCACTTCTTGGAGTTTGTCAGAATTAGTGGGTTTTTGTTTGTCCACCCGCCTCTTGAGGATTGACCACAAGTTTTAAGATTTGGGGAGTTTCCAGGCCATGGACCCAAAATATCAACGTTTTGGTCCCCGAGCCACTTAGTTATCACTTTTGCCTTATGGCACGGTGCTCCATCGTGCTGGAAAATGCATTGTTCTTCACCAAACTGTTGTCGGATTGTTGGAAGAAGTAGCTTTTGGAGGTGTTTTGGTACAATTCTTTATTCATGGCTGTGTTTTTGGGCAAAATTGTGAGTGAGCCTACTCCCTTGGATGAGAAGCAACCCCACACATGAATGGTCTCAGGATGCTTTACTGTTGGCATGACACAGGACTGATGGTAGCGCTCACCTTTTCTTCTCCGGACAAGCCTTTTTCCAGATGCCCCAAACAATCGGAAAGAGGCTTCATCGGAGAATATGACTTTGCCCCCGTCCTCAGCAGTCCATTCGCCATACTTTTTGCAGAAGATCAATCTGTCCCTGATGTTGTTGTTTTTTTTGAGAGAAGTGGCTTCTTTGCTGCCCTTCTTGACACCCGGCCATCTTCCAAAAGTCTTGGCCTCACTGTGCGTGCAGATGCGCTCACACCTGCCTGCTGCCATTCCTGAGCAAGCTCTGCACTGGTGGCACTCCGATCCCGCAGCTGAATCCTCTTTAGGAGATGATCCTGGCGCTTACTGGACTTTCTTGGACGCCCTGAAGCCTTCTTAACAATGCAGTGGAAAGTTTTTTTCGGGATTAAATTCATTTTCATGGCAAAGAAGGACTATGCAATTCATCTGATCACTCTTTATAACATTCTGGAGTATATGCAAATTGCTATTATAAAAACTTAAAAAGCAGCTTTTCCAATTTCCAATATTTATGTAATTATCAAATCTTTTGGCCACGACTGTACATAATACCAGTGCTCCTGTGTTTTCAGACAGTGACTGTTTTCCTGTCCTTTTAGATGGCACCTGAGTGCCAGTGATCTCAGGTTATTTCAGACAGTAACCTACTTTTACTCAAGTGTTTTCAGACAGTGACTTTTTCAAAGATTTCACATGTACTTTAGCTTTTTAAGATTGTGACTGATCTCCAGTGATAGCAGATGGTTCCTGTGCTCCAGTGATTTCAGACAGTGACTTCATTGGCTGTTTCAGACGGTGATGTGCTCCATAGATTTCAGATGATTTAAGTCAACTCAGTGTGTGTTTTCAGACAATACCTGTGTTCCAGTGATTTGAGACAGTAACTGTGCATCAGTGATTTGAGACAGTAACTGTGCATTAGTGATTTTGGACAGTGACTGTGCTTCAGTTTTTTTTTTCCTCAAGGGAATTGCACTTCAGCATCAGTGATTTCAGACTGTATGTGCAGTGATTTCAGACAGAAGACTCCTTTACTCCAGTGTGTAACTGTGACTTTTTATCATTTCAGATGATTAAAGACAATGACTGTGCTCCAGTGACTTGAACAGATGTGCATCAGTGATTTCAAAGTGACTGTGCTTCAGTAATTTTATTTCCAGTATAGTGACTGATTTCCAGTGATTTCAGACAGTCTGTGTGCTCCAGTGATTTCAGACAGTTTCCAGATTGACTGATTTCCAGCGACTGCAGATGGTGCTGCTCCAGTGATTTAGGACAGCAAAGTGCATCAGTGATTTTAGACAATGCTTCAGATTTTTTCAAGTGATTTGAGATGCACTGCATCAGTGATTTCTGACAGATGACTCCCTTACTCCAGTGTGTAACTTACTTTTTATACAGTGATTGCAGACCATGACTTTTCTATAACGTTTCCAGACATAGACTGATTTACCATGATTTCAGACAGCCTGTGTGCTCCAGTGATCATAGACAGTCACTTTTGTACAACATTTCTAGATAGTGACTGACTTCCAGTGATTTCAGACAGTGACTTTTCTACATTGTTTCCAGATTGAATGATTTCTATTGACTGCAGATGCTGCCTGTGCTTCAGTGATTTGACACAGTAACTGTGTATCAGTGATTTTAGACAGTGCTTCAGGGTTTGTTTGTTTTTTTCAGTGATTTGAGATTGCACTGCATCAGTGATTTCTGACAGAAGACTCCTTTACTCCAGTGTGTAACTGTTACTTTTTATCCAGTGATTTCAGACAGTCTCTGTGCATCAGTGATTTTGGACAGTGACTGTGCTTCAGTTATTTTTTTCCCCTAGTGAACTGAGATTCAGTTGAGCATCAATGATTTCAGACTGTATGTACAGTGATTTGAGACTGAAGACTCCTTTACCCCTGTGTGTAACTGTGACTTTTTATCCAGTGATTTGAGACAGTCTGTGTGCTCCAGTGATTTCAGACAGTGAATTTTCTACAACGTTTCAGATTAAAGACAATGACTGCTCCAGTGATTTTAGACAGTTACTTTTGTACAACATTTTCAGATAGTGACTGATTTCCACTGATTTTAGACGGTCTGTGTACTCCAGCGATTTTAGACAGTGACTTTTCTATGTTTCCAGATTGACTGATTTCCAGTGACTGCAGATGGTGCCTGCGCTCCTCTGATTTGAGACAGTAACTGTGTATCAGTGATTTCAGACAGTGTTTCAGTTTTTTTTTTTCAGTGATTTGAGATTGCACTGCATCAGTGATTTCTGACAGAAGACTCATTTATTCCAGTAACTGTTACTTTTTATCAAGCCATGACTTTTCTACAACGTTTCCAGATAGTGACTGAGTTACAGTGATATCAGGCAGCCTGTGTGCTCTAATGATTATAGACAGTTGCTTATGTACAACATTTCCAGATAGTGACTAATTTCCAGCGATTTCAGACAGTCTGTGTGCTCCAGTGAATTCAGACAGTGACTTTTCTACAGTACAACATTTCCAGATTTACTGATTTCCAGTGATGCAGATGTTGCCTGTGCTCCAGTGATTTGAGACAGTAACTGTGCTTTAGTTGTTTTTTTCCACAGTGATTTCAGAGTGTATGTGCAGTGATTTCAGAAGAATCCTTTACTCTAGCATGTAAATGTTACTTTTTATCCAGTAATTTCAGACAGTCTGTACTGTATGCTCCAGTGATTTCAGACAGTGACTATTCTCCAAAGTTTTCAGATAGTGACTGATTTCTAGTGATTGCAGACAGTGACACAGATTCAGGTGATTTAAGACAATACAGTGTTTTCATACAATGGCTGCCATCCACTAATTTGAAACAGTAACTTTTTTATAGAAAACATAGCTGTGCATCAGTGATTTCAGACTGTATGTGCAGTGATTTCAGAAAGAAGACTCGTTTACTCCAGTGTGTGACTGTGACTTTTTATCCTGTGATTTCAGACAATCTGTGTGCTTCAGTGATTTTCAATAGTGGCTGATTTCCAGTATTGGCAGATGGTGTCTGTGTTCCAGTGATTTCAGATGGTGCTGTGCTCCAATGATTTCAGGTGATTAAAAACAATATAGTGCTTTCATACAATGACTGTATTCCAGTGATTTGAGGCAGTAATTTTTTGTATTTTTTAATTATTATTATTATTCTAAACAGCAGGAATTTGAGATGCCAATTAAGTGATTAATGACTGATTTCCAGTGTTTCCAAATGGTACAGCACATGAGCTCTAGTTATTACAGATAGTGGTCTGCTTCTGTAATTTCAGTCAGTGTTTTCAGACAATAACAGAACTCCAGTGATTTGAAACAAGTTACTGTGCATCTGTGATTTCAGACAGTGACTATGCTCCAGTTTTTTTCTTTAGATATAACCAGTTCAAACAGTTTGTGTACATCAAGGATTTCTAACAGCATCTTTACTCTAGTGTTTTCAGACAATGTCTGTGCTCAAAAAGGAGCAGTGCTCCAGTGATTTCAGACAGTGACTGTAATCCATTGATGTACTTCAATTAATATTTTCCTTGTTCGCTTTAACATTATAAGCATTTCTAGACTTAAACCATTTTGCCAGTGTGAATGACATCATGGGAAAGTTCCTGGGGAGCATTAAGTAAAATAAACCATAAGAAAAAAACGTGATCTGAAGAAGCATTTTAGTTGTTTCATGCTTTAATTTTTGCTCTCTATATTTTGCTTTTAAGCGTGGTTCTATACCATCAATTATAGGAGTTATAAATTCTGTGGCATCATTTCCTTGATCACAGGAGCTTTGGACTGTGCGGTTTAGACTGAGTTTATCATAGAACTGTTTTGACAGGTCAGCCAAGCTTAAAAAGGAACCATGCATCAACATGAAATTGCAGATTAGAATCATTTGAGATGTTTTCAAAAAAGCCTAATGCGCACATTACTCTGTGTGCTAAATTGCTGACCTCATTCTCATGTTTCAACGTCCTCTTGTGGAAGACATGAGTCGAGTTTGTTAACAAGCGCTAAAAGGAATGTGAGCCCTGCTGAAAAAAACAGCATATGCTGGTTAGGTAGGTTTTGGTGCTGGGATGCTGGTTTTAGCTGGTTTATGCTGGTCCTTTGCTGGTTAATGCTGGTCCTTTGCTGGTTTATGCTGGTCATGTTGCTGGTCAAGGACCAGCATAAACCAGCAAAGGACCAGCATAAACCAGCAAAGGACCAGCATAAACCAGCAAAGCACCAGCATAAACCAGCAAATGGCCAGCATAAACCAGCAAAGGACCAGCATAAACCAGCAAATGGCCAGCATAAACCAGCAAAGGACCAGCATTAACCAGCAAAGGACCAGCATGAACCAGCTAAAACCAGCATCCCAGCACCAAAACCTAATTAACCAGCATATGCTGTTTTTTTCAGCAGGGAGGCAAGGCACTCCATTTTCTCCTTCAGAGAAAAATGAGAGATTCACAAATCAAACCATGTCCTTTGGGCTGGGAGGTACCCACGGTTTTACTCTAGTCCTGAGGACTTTGCAGTTTTCATTTTGTGATTTTATGGTAATACTCAGAATGATCATAGACTAGAAGTGATGTATAATTTAAATGAATCAAGACGGAAAGACCGAATGAGGTTGAATATCCACAAAAAAGAAGTGCCTTATTAGTTTTAAGATTATACAAGGCTGAATTATTAAAGTAAGGAATAGCATTCAATGAACCCTAATTACAGCTAATTGCTATTGCTACGTCATTTATTACTTAACTTAGCAGTGCATAAAGTTTCAAGGTGACCACAATGTTCATGCACGTGGAGAACATGCTATTTTGGCTCTTCAGCTGCACTAATAAGAGATTTGCTGAGCAGTCTAGCTATATATTTTCGTTTGATCTACGTTCCATGCACCTCACCCAATGCATATGCCCTATCCCAGCCAGCAATTATCTCGGTGATGCTGCGCCCCACCCCGCAGAGCTGCTTGGACCACATGGCCATGAACACGTTGACCATAAACACTATAGCGGTGTCCTCCTTCACTCTGGTGGTGTCATCAATGATCACTTTGATGTTGATTTCTGTGAAATCTCACATGATTTCTTTCTGTTTTTTCCTTTGAAACATCTTCATTGCTGAGAGGACAGATAATCTTGAAGTCCTTGATGTGGGCACCTGAGTTGAGAGATCAAAAATCATAGAGTGGTACATCACAGACTAGGTTGCATTTAAATTTCCATATGTAATTTAGACCTATTTTGGAAATGTAGGTCATGTAGCATTCTGAATCATTGTTTTGGATGCAGTTCTAGAGTTAGCTAGAGTCTTTGCTGGTAATGATGATAAAATGAGCTTCTGTGTTTCCTTTTTCCAACGTAAAATAAAATATACATTCAAACATGCAGCTGATGTCAAAAGTTTACATACACCTTACAGAATCTGCTAACTTTAATTACAAAACAAAAAGGATAATACAAAATGCATGTTATTTTTTATTTAGTACTGACCTGAATAAGATATTTAAAAGATGTTTACATATAGTCCACAATAGAAAATAATAGTTGAAGTTATATATATATATATATACAGTTTACAAGTTTACATACGCTTGATTCTTAATACTGTGTTATTACCTGAATGATCCAGATCTTGGAGATGCCTATTTGACGTCTCCAAGACGTATTTTTTAGATTGTTTGCTCATCTGCAGTGCGTCTGTAGACGATTTTTAGACGATTTAGAATGTGTGTAAAACTGACATCTTACAGACATCTGTCAGATGTTTATACACAGCAGATGCTTTCCAGATCAAGTGATCTTTAACAGACGTATTTGTGCTATCTGGGTTAAAAGCTGGGGGGGGGGGGTGAAAACTTTTTGAATTTGAAGATCAGGGTAAATTTAAAAAAAAAATTCTGGTAAACATCTTCTGTAGCTTCTGAAGGGCAGTACTAAATGAAAACAAAATATTATATTTAGGCAAAATAAGATTCATTCATTCTTTTCAAAGGTTTTCACCCCCTGGCCCCTAATGCATTGTTTTTTTTTCTTCAGAAGCATCAGTAAGCATTTGATCCTTCTGTAATAGTTGCATATGAGTCCCTTAGTTGTCCTCAGCCTGTAAAGATAGCTTTTAAAATAATACAATCATTGCTGAAAAGGGTTCAAATATGCAGAAAAAGCTGTAAAACAAAAAAATTGTGGGACCTGAAAAAGTGTATGTAAACCTTTTATAAATTCAACTATCATTTTTACTTGTGGACTATTCAGGTGACTACTAAATAATAAATAACATGCATTTTGTACAATCCCTCTTATTTTTGTAAAATAATTAAAATTTTGCAGATTCTGCAAGGTCTATGTAAACTTTTGAACTGTACTTTAGGATAAGCTAAGCTACTTTGAGTTTCAATATCAGCAACGGGTCAGTATGACAGATAGGTGAACAGACAATTCAGGAAACCATGCCTGTTAGCATTTAGCTAAACTGTTCCTAGCTTAACCTAGCTTACGTTTCATATTACATGCAGTGACATATATGTTTTATTTTGCTGTAGTTAAAACATATTGCCATCATAAATGTATATACCACACTGAGGAACAGCCCTAAGGGTTTTGAAGCATCTGCACAGTGTTAGAGCCTTTCCACTTGAAACTGACAAGCATAGACTTGCTGGTGGTTCAAGTATCTGCCTTTTGAAAGATGAGGGTCTGCCTCCTCGCTTTTTAAACTGGCGTACTTGTTGTTAAAGCCCTTTAGTGATGAAAATGTCGGAAAGTTATTTTTTCTGGGGCTATTCCCCTGTATTTGAAGCTGCTGGAACGTTGTGATTACTTCAATAGAGACATTTTCTTCTACGAGGGGTGTGTTTGGATGAGGGATGTGAATATTATCTTTCCCCTTTTTGCTTTTTTTACTCTCTAAACCACTCATTACTTTACATGGAGATGGAAATGGCTGCACATGCACTCCATATTTGAACAAAAAAATGATGTAAAAACATTTTAAGTTTAACTTTTCTTTCTATAATCTTTTTCTCTGAAGCAATAAAAAATTAAGTAGTTTATCATAAAGATTTATAACGATTTTTTGGTACCTCAGCATGCAATGGACTTCAACATTTAGTTGAAGATATAATTATAAAACTATAACTGCACTTGTCGGTAAATATGGCTTGAATTACTGGATAAATATAGGGGCTGATCAGAAATTATAGAATACCAATATTAATTCTAGTTCATTTTCACAGGTTTTAAAACTGACACAGGCCAAAGCCTGCTTATTTTACACTGCACCTGCAGGAACTATACTCTCAGGCCCGGTTTCACAGACAAGGCTTAAGCCTAGTCCTAGACTAAAATGTAAGTCTGAGCTGTTTGAACTGAAAGAAACTTGCACTGACTGATCTTAAAATATATCGGTGTCTTTGTTTTGTCTCAAGATGCACACCAGTAATGTTTTTTTTCTAAGCATGTTTATAAAAATTACTTAAATATCCTAATTGAACTATCTGCTAATCCTGGCTTAGTCTAAGCCCTGTCTGTGAAACCGGGCCTCAGTGGTTAAATGTCTGACTGTGTTTGGCAGTGTACTAAATCAAGCAGTCGGCTGGGGCTGGAAGTGGCCTGCAGCGGGTGGAACATGACTGGGACAGGGCAGAGATCAGGCTGCTGGGAGAGGAAGAGAGAGGAGGGGAGGCAGTGCAGGTCTGAACAAAGCTGAGACTAGCAATCCAGTTAGACCTCACTCATGGGTGACAGCACTTAGGTCACTAATGTTTTACTTTGAGTCATGAAATTCAGCTTCAATTCAGTAATGAATCAGCACGTTTTAGTTCTATATTTGCAATAGTCTGTGCATAAACATTTGTAATTAAGGAACTCTTGGCGTGCAATCGCGGAAACGGTTCTAGAGAGGGATAGCAATTTAAAACCTTGATTACAGCCACCCAGTGATCAGCGTGTGAGATTTGGTTTAATTTTAGTGTCTCTAAGAGAGGAAAGATGTCATTACTGTGTTGTCTTCCCATCCCTCATCCTGATGCAAGACATATTTTATATACATATTTTATCTAAGATGTTGTGCTGTGTGCAGCACACCACAGATTTAACCTTTGTTTCACCACCAAGAATGTATTCAGGAATGTTTTTGAAGACTTCAACATTTTACAGTTCTAGTCTTTAGCACTTACAGCTGTGACCATCACAGTTTTTCATTTCATCATTTAATCAAAGACAAACCATTTTCAAGAGCATTTTTGCCTTTATAGAGTGTTCTAAAATATTTGAGTATCACCAGTATAGCCAGGCATCCAGGAAAGCGACAAGATTGTGACGTAAGTGCAAACCCTCTATAGGGTTTCAAAATTGGCATTATGGTTCTCTACACTGTAAAAAGTCAGCAGTTTCAACTTAAAAACTTAGGTTCAGCAGCTGCCTTAACATTTTAAGTTAAATCAACTTAAAACTACAAGTAATTTCAACTCATAAGTTAAATCAACTTAAAAGTACAAGTCATTTTAACTAATTGTATTGTTGTGAGTTGAAATAACTTGTACTTTTAAGTTGGTTTAACTTAAAATTTTAAGGCAGCTCCTGAACTTAGGTTTTTAAGTTGAAACTGGTGAAATCTTTTTACAGTGTATTAATTAAAAAAAAATTTTGATGTTGCATTTTATTTTCTTCAGATCAGCATATTCATTCCTGGGTTCTATAAAGACCCTGAACATAGATGGGTTATAGAACTAGAAAAATGCCTTTGGAAAGCCTGCTAAAACTGCTTAAACTATTCTAACCTGGTTTGCTGTTCTTAGCTGGTTTAAATGGGTCTAACTGGTCTCTCAAGTTGGTATTTTGATGAGTGGCCAACTTGTCTTCCAGCCTGACCAGCTGAGATGTACTCAAAACTCATCTAAAACCTCTAAAAACTGTCTTGTAACTGTTGAGTAGATAGGAAGCGTAGTGATCGTTTATAAATGTCAAGATATTTCAGTTTTTAGATGTTTTTACTAAAGTTTCTCAGTATATATTAAAAGTAAACCCAAGTGGGAAGATTGTAGACACAAAATTATGATCTATAAGAAGAATCTAGGGTGTGTAGACCAAATAATTTGGTTTTGGAAGAATTTCATGGGAAAATTTTAATTCAAAGTGTGATCTCTGACTTTTGGTTGCAGACTTTGGTGTCTTGGCCAATCTGAGAACAGTTTGAGACATTGTTGAGATCTCTGAAATGATAGATGCATGTGAGCTATCTGTTGTTTTTTTGTTTTGTTTTTTTCCTCAGGTGAAACATCTGAAAAGCAGGAGACTTGCTCTCCATTGCTAAGAACAACTGAGACATTAAAGAGATCTCTTTCGTTATGTTTCTCACAGGTTTATTTTGGAAGCACTAACAAGCAACTGCTCGGTAACATCAGCAGGTCGGAGCCATGTGCATCAGTGCCTCTGTATCAGAGGCTGGGCAAATATCCCCCGGTGTGTCGGAGTGCTTTGTTGAATCAGTCTGGAGCTCCTGATGTGTTTGATCAGATGTTTCCTGTATCAGTGGGCTGTTGTTTTACCCTCCAGATGCTGCCAAAATGCTCAGTCAAGCTGCATTGATCGAGAATGGAAATATAATTAGCTGTTGGAGCAGTCAGAAAAATTTAGAGATGTTGTGGTATGCATGGGGAGGAGGGTGACAGACTCCACCTATGTGCTTTTAGCAATTGTAAAGAAATAATGCTGCAGATATGCAATTTACTGATTCATTAATTAATGGCAATGAGCTTTATGAGCCAGTCTCCCACATCATTTGACTTCTTAATCAATTAGCTGTAATTATATTAAGCAAACAGCAGAGTTCATGCAGCGTTCTCTTCAGATGATTAGGTTATTGCATTTGACAGCATCAGAGAGCATGAAATAATTGGCACGACCATGCCAACCGAACATCTTATGTCCATTGGTGGAGCTTGAGTTCTTGGTTATGTGGCTGCAAGTGAGAAAGGACTGGATTACATGCAACATACAGAAACTGAAAAAACATATAGAACAGGGTTCCTCAAATCTTACCCTGGAGGTCCAATGCGCTGCAGAGTTTAGCTCCAACCCTGATCAAACCTACTTGTGATTCTCTAATGATCCTGAAGACCTTGATTAGCATGCTCAGGTGTGTTTGATTAGGGTTAGAGCTAAACTCTTCAGGAAAATGGATCTTGTGGGCCAGATTTGAGGATCCCTGATATAGAAGATAATATGAAGTAAATTCACCATAATATCTTTATTTAGCTAAAGCAAGGCTGGTTTGGTTTGGCCTTGTGTGTGGCACCCATTGAAGCTCTGCTATACTGTGGATCATTCCAGATTCTTGTAGAAATCACCTTGTTAGACATTACCCTGAGGACGGAAAATGTATAACGGCATACTATATGTGTATATATAGTAAGGTTTGTTGACTGAACAAGTTCAGACAGAAATGTCTTGGTACGAGTATGCCCAGAACTAATCTTACATATTTTAAATTCAATTCAATTCTAATTCAACTCAAAAAGATTGCCATAAAATTGCCGTAGAAAATACAATATTACCAAAGCATAGCAATGAGAAGATCTAAATAATTTCAGTAATTAAAAATATTGTAACAATTTAAACTTAAATAACAAAATAGAAAAACAGTGTAACAAAATATCTATCTATCTATCTATCTATCTATCTATCTATCTATCTATCTATCTATCTATCTATCTATCTATCTATCTATCTATCTATCTATCTATCTATCTGTCTGCCTGTCTGTCTGTCTGTCTGTCTGTCTGTCTGTCTGTCTGTCTGTCTGTTTAACATGAAGATGTCCTATCCTCAGGGTGTCCGCGGGGTCTTAAAAAGTATTAAAAGTTGATAAATCAATTATGAGAAAATTAAGGCCCTTAAAAGGTATTAAAAAGTCTTAATCGTGTTTTTACGAGGTCTTAAATTTTGTTCAAGCGTTGTCCAAAGTGTTTGACTCCAAAACAGCATAAATATATTTATTTTCCTCCTAATATTAACAACGGCGTGCTCGATCCACGCGATTGGTTCGTGCCGGGGCGCGTCCGGGTGATGTCACATAATTTGCGACAAACGCGGGAAGGTGATGTGACGTTCTCCACATGTAGCGAAACCATAGAGCGAAACAGACGGCAAAATGGGAAAATGTAAGTTTGCGTACTCCTGGTTGGAGAAAGATGAGTTTAAACAGTGGCTGAATCCTGTCGCTGAAAACAACCGTGAAGCTTCCGAGCTTATCTGGGTTCTCTTGCATGGTTGTGCTCCATTGATTTATGTAAGGAATAATTGACGACGGGCCGTAGAATTCTTAGAAAATTTTCGTAGAATTCTACGGCCCGAAGTCAATTATTCCGCTTATACTACAGTTACCTCAAGACATCGATCAAATGATATATTTCAACAAGACATTCGTCTGGTTTTTATCCTTAAAACGCTATTGTGAGTAGGATTAGTTTCTTACGCAGCTCATCCAACAGCTTCGTTGCTAGTTCCAAAACGTCATTTTAGACCTAGTAACGACACTTGAGCCGTTGATAGCAAACTAATGCAGTTAATAATGAAGTTTAGACAGACAGAAAGAGAGGGAGAGAGATTAAGTGCATTATTACCTCTCTCAAGTCTGTGTGTCTCTGAAAGGTGACTGGCAGCATCGTCTCTACTAACAGTTAAACTTTAAGTTCATTTTCTTCAAGACCACGCCGTTGTTACCTCGCTTGTGAGAACTGTCATGTCGTTTTTAAGTTGTTAATCGTCAGAGCAGCGCTAACAACATTAGCGCGAGTGCTAACTGTATGTGTGTGCGTCTGTCAGTGAGAGAGAGCGAGAGAAATAGAGTTTGTGCTTTCCGTACATAATAAAACGTAATATTGTGGAAAAAAAACATGGACATAATCCGTCGTTTTTATCCTGTGTTTATTAGTTTGGCCAGTGTCATTGTGGGTTTTGGTTATTTTGCTGTTAGTGGGCTGTAAGGACCTTTGAAATAACTGAAATCGTGTGGCGAAGTGATATAGACATGTACTGCGGTCAAAAGCTGCCTGGAACTACGTTCGCCGTGAGTTTCCCTGAAAATAATGCACACCTCTAGAACATTCGTCAGCCAATCAGACGGCATTCAACGGCCCTGTAGTATAACTACAACTGTTTATTAACAACTGTTTATTAAGTTAAAGGTTTGATACTGATTAGAACTTGAAGTGGCGATGAGGTCTTAAAATATTCTGAGAAGGTCTTTAAAAAGTCTTAAAAAGGTACTGAAATTACCTTTAGGATTCCTGGTTATACCCTGATCCTATCAAACATAAAGAATGAGAGGTTCTATAGGTTTTGGCTGAGGGGGTTGTATAAGAGGTGTTTCTACATTTGTAGGGACTGAAGAGGAATGTGATGTTTACACTGAGCTGTGAAAGTGTTGAAACATACTGAAGATATAAGACTCTCCCATGCAATAATTGTCATACTTGATCTTTATTTTTTTTGTGATGACAAAATTATGTCGATAAATTTCCAACCCCACCTAATACTGTGTTGTAGATCATAAATACACTTTAGGATGCTGACAGATGATTTAAATAGATGACTATGTTCTCTGTGTTTTATGTTAAAAGTAACACATAAACCCTGCCCATTCCGACAAATGTTTACGGTCAAGGCAGGATTATTAATTAACCTTTATTTGTCAAAGAAACAACTCAAATGGTTAATGTTAGGATTTTAGGTTATTTAAGGCTACGTGCGAGGACTTCCCCAGAAATTTAAATGCATTTGTACTCTGAGCCAGATGGGTAGACAATGTGTGGTCCCCCAATGTTTACTAAGGAAGTTCTTTAAAAAGCACTCAGTGACAGGCACACTTTTATCTATTTGGCTAAATAAAACATAAAGTTTGTAGGAACACTCAAGAGCCTTCTTCCTTTGTATGTTTGAATTATATACCTGTTAAACTTTATGGGAGATAAAGTGTGTAAGCAAGCAATGGAGAGAGTGACAGCAGGCAGAAGACGAGGTTGATGGACTGTGGCCTTATTAAAATCAGTAACGGGAGAGTAAATGATCTGATCTTTCATATGATGTCTTTTTCGACCTGTTATAGAGAGTGATGCCAAGGCCTTGGCTCCCTGACGCTGGCAGATTTTATCGATGCCAAGATCGTATTTCATGTTCCAAAAGGCCTGACGAATGGATCTTTCATGGACTTGTCCATATTGGCTACTTTCGGGGGTTGTGAATACCCTCCTGCAGTGCCAGACCACCCATCTACTTTCCCTGGGACCGCATGTCCTGAGACACTGGGTGCTTCCTGCTCACCTCACCCTTCCTGTGGTCCATCTGGGATCATTTGGTTTGACCTCCAACGACTGACTCACTGACCTTTTTACAGTTTCCACTCGCCAAACGTCCTTGGTGCTCCTCAGAGATCCAGGAGTGTTGCAGCAGTCAAAGCAATGCAAAACCCAATGTGGTTCGCCGTCGCTGAAACCAAACTGCTTTTAAATATAGTGGGTTTGTGTGCCATAGCATATGTTCTTCATGTGGTTTTAGAAGATTGCTAGTGCATAGCTTTTTGTGGACCTGATGCAGAAGTAAGTTGTTTGGCATTCAGAATTGAATTAAGAAGGAGTCTTTAAATTTCAATTATGTTTTTGAAGAATTGAAGCATTAAATTAGATGCAGACTGGAGAGAAATGAAACAAATTTCTTCTCTTACCTACTGTCATGAATGTCCATATTTTTTATTAAGTTACTTAGTTCCATGGGTACCAAAGTTGACCAAGTAGAGTCTATTCAAGTCTAAATTCACTTTTTAACCTCACCAACCATCCTCAAAGGGCCAACAGAAAGCATTTCATTCAAAAAACTACTAGATTCGACTGAAAATAAGGGCCTTGTGTGACCACCATTGAGTATAGGGTTATATTATATAGGGGAGAGTGGGGTGAGTTGTGCCAGTTTTTACTCAAAGTGACTTTATAGTGAAGCCATGACAGTAATCCCTCCAATTTAAGCATGTACATATATTTCAGGATGTGGTGCATCCCTGGGAACAATAACTTTGGATCTGAAATAAACTGATTCAGAATTATAGCTTTCAGAAAAAAAAGTGGTCTTGTGGCACAACTTGCCCCCGGTGCGGGGTAAGTTGTGCCTTTGGGGAGAATACATCGGGGTAAATTGTGCCAGTGATTATTTAAGTAAAAAAGAACATTTTAATGTCATGAACTGTAATTCAATAAAAAATGACTAATTTAAGGTTTATTTAGATATCATTGGCATGTCATATTTTCTACTTTTTCGGAAAACTCAAAAAAACTCAAATATACAATATATGATATTTGTGAATAATTAGAAGACTGTCTGTCATGTAACATATAATAAAAAAGTGACTTATTATTGAACATTTCTGAACATCCGATTGTGACTTAAGCCACTTAAAAAACTAACAAACGGCAGGTAAATCAAACACTGATGAGGCACGCTCATATCCTTATACAGATTATCTCTGTGGGTATGTAGGTCTAGATCAGGGATGACCAACCCTGTTCCTGGAGATCTACCATCCTACAAAGTTCAGCTCAAACCCTAATCAAATACCCCTGAACCAGCTAATTAATCTCTTAGGTAGCATGTGATAATTACAGACAGCTGTGTTGGAGCAGGACTGGAACTAAAGTCTGCAGGTAAGTAGATCTCCAGGAACAGGGTTGGGCAGCCCTGGTCTAGATGGTCTAAATCCAGACTATTACTTAACATCCCACTGGCACAACTTACCCCTGCCCCTTTGGCACAAATCACCCCAGCCCGACAATTTTGAAAGACTAGCATGATCCCGCAGTTTAGAGCTAACATTATGCTAACTGTATATGTTACGGGTCCCGGCCGCGGAACTCGTAGGCAGATTAAAAGTGCCTGAATTATCAGGAGAAACAAAATCACATTAAAACGTCAGTGTCTTTCCTCAAGCGCAGCTTAGTAGCGTCTCTTTATTAACATTCATATTGCAGCAAAACATCCTCACAAATCACGTATCATAGAATCAAACAAACAGTTTTGTTCCCTTCTTTTGTATAGTTCTTATACAACAATAAAGTCATCAAATACTTATACACTCTGTGCACTTTTATATAACACAATTAATTATTATACCTGCTGTATATTTATCAGTATGATACAAACAATACACTTTAAATTCTTTCAGTCAGACATCTTTCTAATTTTTCTCTGTAATTACCTCCATATATAACCATTTACCATTGAACTACTAAACTCAATTGATACAATCATGCGTCTGTTATTTGTATCATTTAAATTGTAACGGTTACACTTGACACCAATCACCAATGTTACTCTCATAAACTTTATACATTACTCTAACACATATTCATTTACGTTTTCTAAAGTCATTTTATGTTTAATTATCACGTACTGAGATAAATAGATATTATTTATTGAGGAGACAGTTGTAACAAACGTAACTCAGACCAACTGTCATTTTACCGGTACTTTCATCTGAATGACTTTACTCAATTCACTACCGTAAACAAGCTATTCACTTTCAAACACATAGGAAATGTGTACTTGCATGTATTTACATTCATGACAACAAACATATTCAATTTTTATGAAACATACCTGAATTATCAGGAGAAACAAAATCACATTAAAACGTCTGTGTCTTTCCTCAAGCGCAGCTTAGTAGCGTCTGAGGTAAACACAACGTGCATCGCCATGGTAACCCACAGCGCGTGCTTTCTCCAATGCTGATGATATTTTGTTTTAAACACAGACGTTAGTAGTGACAATTAATAAATGACTTTTCACAGTATAAATATATAAATAAATATATACATTAATAACAAAACAAACATTACAATTGTGGATACACAATGGTGTATCACACACTCCCCGACAAAGAAAGATGGCTCCTGCCAGCATATTCTTTCACTATAACACCTCTTTTATCTTTAATCTTCTAGTACCCTATTGTCATAGGAGGTACCCAAAATGGAAATGTGACTTGTGGCATAAGGGGGGAATAAGGTGGACTAATGTAAGGTGTAATGTGGTAAGGTGTAATTTGGTAGGATGGTAACCCCCAATGTGGTGTCTGATTCACCTCGTAAGTCTCTAAACTGTTTACTGTCGGGTATGACTGAATTGCTGGCTGACCTAGCATTTCATAAGTTAACCTAGGTGTGGGTTTTCTGTCACGTGTGGATCTTCGGACTTGGCTTGTTTGGTCAGTTTCCTCTGAACTCAAGGTAGGTATTTCGAGAACCTCTTGCTTAGGTGTGTCACCTTCATCTGTCTCACTACATTCTCCCTCAACCTGTTCCTCTTCTTTTTCAGATTGTCCTGCCAGTGTTTCTGCCCATGTCACTTGTCTTTCACAGGTAAGTTCATTCTCATCAGGAAGATTACAGGTAAGTCTCTCGTTTTCTGTAGGATGTTCTCCCCAAATCTCTGTCCGTTTTCTTGGTCTTTCTCTTTCAGGTTGTTCACAGGATTGTCGTCGCAAAGGATCACAGGTATGTTTCTTGTTCTCTCTAAGTTGTGGTCTCAGGGTCTTCGTCCACTGTCTTTGCCTTTCTCTTTCAGGTTGCATATGGTATCGTTGTTGTGGAGGATCACAGGTAAGTTCCTGGGTTGGTTGGTTAATGTTAAGTCTTTGGTTGTTCTCTCGGGTGTCTCGTATCCTTAGCCAATAGTAGTTCTCGTCATCCTGTTCATCACTATCAGACTCACAGGGTGATCCGGTCTCATTTTGCGGCCTTGTTTGATTTCTCTTGGTTCTGTGCTTAGATGTTTCCTCTGGGATCTCTACTGGTAAGTCATTAACCTGATGCAGCAGATTCCTGTGCAGAACTCTCGATTTTGAGCTGTCCGTCTCTGCGACCACTCTGTAGATTGGTCCATCATTTATTTGCTCCTTGACAACGTACACAGTTTGCTCCCAATATGATCTCAATTTTCCTGGTCCACCTCTTTCGTTTAGGTTTCTCACGAGTACTCTGTCACCAGGCTGAAGAACAACTCCTCTGGACTTCCTATCATAGTACAATTTTCCTCTGGCACTTGAGTTCTTACTGTTTTCTGACGCGATTCTGTAAGCTTCTGTCATTCGCTTTGCCCACTGTTTAGCATATCCTCTTGGATCGTTACTTTTCTCTCTGTTAGTCACTTTGAACACAAGATCAATGGGTAATCGTGGATGTCGTCCATAGAGTAGGTAAAACGGTGAGTATCCTGTTGCTTCATGTCGTGTGCAATTGTATGCATGCACAATCTGTGGTAAATGTTCCTTCCATTTTTCCTTTTCCTTCTCTGCCAGTGTTCTCATCATCTGGAGTAGTGTTCTGTTAAACCTCTCAGCAGGATTGCCCTGAGGGTGATATGGAGAAGTTCTTGAATGGCTCATTCCTGACAATTGGCGCAAGGTTTTGAAGAGGTCATTCTCAAATTCTCTACCCTGGTCATGATGTAGTTTAGTTGGGAATCCAAACCGGGGAATGAAGTCATTGAAGATTCTTTCTGCTGCTGTTCTTCCAGACTTATTTTTAGTCGCATATGCCTGGGCAAATCTTGTAAAATGATCCACCAGGACTAGTATATATTCATAACCCCCTCTGCTACGTTCCAAATGCAGATAGTCTATTGACACTAATTCAAATGGGGAACTAGTACTTATACTACCCATCGGAGCTCTCTCGTGTATCGCAGGCTTCTTCTGTTTGATGCAAGGGCATTTTCTTGTAACATATGTCTCAATGTCTTTCTTCATGAATGGCCAAAAGAATCGGTCTCTTGCAAGGTTCAATACTCTCTCTACTCCCACATGACCCATGTCATCATGTAAGTGCTGGAATACTCTCTGCTTGTATTGAGCTGGTAGGACAAATTGACGTCGTTGCTCAGTTCTCCTGTACAATAGTCCATCATCCAGGTGTAGTCTTGACCATTCGTGCATTAGTTTCTTTACAGGTCCACTGGCTCTGTGCCTCATGTCATTAGTGATGCTTGCATTAGACTCTTTCATCCTAATAATCTCACCAATAGCTGGGTCCAGTCTCTGTGCCTTCCGCAGTTCATCATGACTTAGATTTTCTAAGACTTCACCAGCATCGCTCTCCAGTTGTTCTTCCTGAGCCTGGTTAAGAGCAGCGACCCAAGCAACATCTTTTTGTTCGGCAGCCTTCGTGCCTTCCCATGTGGTTTTGACAATGTCACTAGACAACTCTTCTGTGCACTCTGTGATGTACTGGTTGATGTCCAGTGGGCACCGGGAAAGAATGTCCGCATCCACATTCATCTTCCCAGGTCTGTACTTGATATCAAACCTGAAGTCTGACAGTTCCCCAACCCATCTATACCCCACAGCGTTAAGTTTGGCAGTACTCATTATGTAGGTCAGAGGGTTGTTGTCTGTATAAACGGTGAAGTGCTGGGCATAAAATAGGTAGTCCCGAAACTTTTCACAGATTGCCCACTTCAGTGCAAGGAATTCAAGTTTGCCTGAATGGAGTCTGTAATTCCTCTCTGCCGGTGTCAGTGTCCTTGACCCATATCCGATGACTCTCATTTTGCCATCTTGCCGTTGATAAAGTACAGCTCCAAGTCCCTTTTCTGAGGCATCTGTATGAAGTGTGTAAGGCAAGTCAAAATCAGGATACGCAAGGATAGGTGGAGTAGTCAAAGCTTCAACTAGTCTGCACAGTATCTTTTGATGTTCTTCCTTCCACTCAATAGGTGTTCGTGATGGTAGTTGAACATTCTTTTTTCCATCTGCCTTGGATTTTGTTTTGATAGTCTCTGTCCCTCGTTTCACTTGCAAAAGATCATATATCGGCTTGGCAATGCGAGAGAAATCCTGAACATAAGATCTATAGTAACTGAGAAATCCCAACATCCTCCGGACTTCTCCAACTGTGGTAGGTTTCTTTGCTTTCAAGGCTTGTACAGCATCCAAATCTTTAGGGTCTATCCTGACTCCTTCGGCACTGACCAGTCGCCCAACGTATCGCACTTCTTTTTTGAACATTTCGCACTTGGACGGTCTTAGCTTAACTCCATGTCTCTGTACAACTTGCAACACCTTCCGTAGTCCTTCCACATGTTCTTCAAAAGTTTTCGCATAGCACAAGATATCATCGAGGTACGGGATACAACATTCATCACGTAGGGAGTCCAGCATCTCTTCCATACTTCGTTGAAAGGCAGCAGGTGCATTAGTTAAGCCAAACGGGATTCGCACCCACTCATAAAGGCCCCAAGGAGTAATGAAAGCAGTCAGATGTCGTGATCCCTCTGCAATAAAGCCTTGGTGATAAGCTTTCCCTTGATCTAAGATCGAGAACCAGCTATACCCTCCCAATGTATCAGTGAGGTCTTGAATACGAGGCAAGGGATGCCTATCAGGAACCGTTTTCTTGTTAAGTAGTCTATAATCAACACAGAGTCGAAGTGTTCCATCCTTCTTTCTGACACAGACTACCGGTGCAGAGTAAGGGGACTTTGACTTCACAATCCAACCTCTGGCCAAAAGGTCTTGGATGTACTCTTTAACTTCTTTATGAAGTGGCTTGGGAACTGAGGAGTATGCTCTTTGGACAGGAATATTGTCAATCAGGTTGATAGACATCTGCAAACTTGGGACACAACCCACATCTTCGTCATCGCGTGCAAATGCCCCAGACTCTTCGTACAACATTCTCTTTGCCATCCTTTGTTGCTCCTCAGTCAAGTGACTTAAATCAACAGACGGGTCCCAATGCTCCATCACTGTAATCCTGTTGCTGTCAGTTCTTCCTTGTGTCTCTGCACTGTTAACTTCCACAGGGACTGGTTCTGTTATTTGGTCAGTCTCCACAATTTTCTTAATGGACTGTATGCTACCGATTTTCATTCGTCGTGGTAATGTAATGTCATTACTGGTATGGTTTCCTATTGGAATGTTAATGAACGGCCTTTGTCTCCCACAGACTTCCAGCAATCCATCTCCAAGGTTAAGTCGTTCAAGCTGTGGGTTGTCTACATTAGACTCGAACAAGATGGCAGGCTCTGACAAGTCAAAATCTACAGGTATTGGACATTTGACATGTGCCAGTTGACCTGAAGGAATAACAACATCCTGATATCCAATTTTGACAATGGCCTCAGTGTCACAAGATGGTTTTTGTGTCTGTATAAAGTTTACTATCACTTCAGCTTGATCGTCTCTAATCTCCATGGCTCCCGTTAGCAGGGTAACAATTGTTGTAAGAACACTTGCACCACTCGGTTGTCCTTTTACCAACTGTTCAATGACATTAAATCCCAGGAGGGGTCGCTCCAGGGCCATTTTACCCACCAGGAAAGGAACTTGAACTGCTAACTGTGGATCACTGTTGCCAGGAAGGTTTACTGTCGCCTCAACCCACCCATCGAATGGTAAGACGTCGCCATTAACAGCCAAGACATGGAGAGGTTTGGACCCCATTAAGTCGCTCAGAGGTCGCAAGTGTTGATCAGGTAAGTATGTTCTTTTCCAGGCTTGATCAATAATACTGACCTGAGCACCTGTGTCAAGTAGGGCAGTTACAGCATAACCATTGATGTTGCACTTTAACAAACATTTGCTTCCAATTAGCTCTGCTACTCTGTTGGGCGTTGAGTTTGTCTTTCTAGACATGTAAGAGCAGGCTGCACTGTTTGCATTGGCTTCACAAGCTCCATTCTCTGGAGACCTTCCTCCACTTGATGATCTCAGCTCAGCAGGCTGGTACATATTTCTTGTACCCCTTGTCCTTTTACCACATCCAATAGCTCTGTGTCCTTTTTCTCCACAGATAAAGCAATGATTGCATGAGCTGTTACCCTCCTCTATACACTTTGGACACCCGTATGGTCCTCCTCTTCTCACTGACGTTGGCCTATGTATAACATGTGAACCAGCTCCCATCTGTACAGAGCAGTGACACGGTTCTTTAGCTTGTTTCAAATTGTCAATTGTACTTTTTAAAGCTTCTACTTGAGCGCTTAGTTCTTGTATGGTCTTTGTCTTGCTCTTTTTCTGCATTTTGGAGTTTGATTCACCCTCGTTGGACTCTGAGTCAATTTGTGCACTATGAGCTTGAGTCTGTCTTCGCTGTATGGTTTGACCTAATCTTCGTTGGCGTTCATTTTCCTCACTTGAGATCTTTGTCACTTGCTTCAGCAGTGCTTCATCGGTTACTGTGTGATCTGTGAGCAAAGGTTTCAGTTCACTTCTGATGTCACTGTACTTGGGTAAAAAACCTTGATGAATTGTACGCAGGAACACATTCTGAACGGTTCGTGGCTCATATTCAATGTGAGTATTGCTCTGTTTGGAAGCAAAAAGTACTTTTTGTTTTAGGCCGATTACACGATATAGAAACTGTTGTGGAGTTTCATGTTCTCGTTGCCTTGTACTCATTAATTCCTGGAAAAGCTCACTACTGCCTCTTTCACTTAAATGTGACTGTAGAAAACTTTTCAGCTCTGGTACAGTTAGATCGTCTTTATTGATGAGCATTTCCTTGAACTGTCCCGGTTTAACTATCCGCAGAACAGCCTGAATTATCTCACTCTCTGAGTAATTAATCTTGATGCCTTCATCAATTTGTTTACATAGGTTATTATAGCCGATGTCTGAAGCGCTGTCACCTATCTGACCACCATGTATCTTGAAATCTTTATGTGGTAGATATGGGAAGTCTCTTGGACTCATCAAGCTTTCTCTCTGCTGTCGTGGTAAGTATTCAGGATAAGGGAACTGTCTCGTAGTTGGTATCATTTTATCTTCTGTCTGTGTGATCTTGTACTCTGACAGCTTTTTCCCTAACTCTTCATAACTAGTGAGTAGTTTCTGATATTCTTTTAACTGTGTGTGTGTTATTGTAGCAGCAGAATCTGTGTGTCTGTGTATAGGGGATGCCTGTGTGTGTGTATGTACATCAAGTTCATGTTCAATAAAAACAGATGGCTCACTCACAGTATTGTTCACACGACTCTCAATCAATTCATTAATCATGTCTCTTAATGTTAGTAATTGTGTGAATCCTTCATCTTCCAGTTTAAGTAAACTGTCACTCTGCATAAAAGAAATGATGAAATTCAAACAGCTTTCTTCATCATCCTTGGCGATAGTAGTTGGAATCAAACCTGCAACTGGAGTAATGCTGTCAGCAACATGCCCCAATTCATGCAAAGTCAACCTGTGTAGGCTCTTCTTTATGTTCCAGACGAGTCTTTTCCTCTCGTCCGCCATTGTGTCCAACTTCAGACCTTCTCACGACCCTTTAGTGATGCGTCGCCTTCCTCTCAGCTCAGTCCCTTTTGGCTCTCTGGACGTCAGCAGCTGTCACAAGTCACACGCAATCCCTCTTTGTCGTCTCGTCCGTGAAGTCTGGATCCCTGCACTAGCCTCACACTCTGGATGTTGATCTCGGTGGAACCTCCATGAATCTGTTACGGGTCCCGGCCGCGGAACTCGTAGGCAGATTAAAAATGCCTGAATTATCAGGAGAAACAAAATCACATTAAAAACGTCAGTGTCTTTCCTCAAGCGCAGCTTAGTAGCGTCTGAGGTAAACACAACGTGCATCGCCATGGTAACCCACAGCGCGTGCTTTCTCCAATGCTGATGATATTTTGTTTTAAACACAGACGTTAGTAGTGACAATTAATAAATGACTTTTCACAGTATAAATATATAAATAAATATATACATTAATAACAAAACAAACATTACAATTGTGGATACACAATGGTGTATCACATATAGACTCACTGTGTAGCCTACTAAAGCACTAAAACATGTGTGAAATATTTTCAAACGTGTCTATAATTGTTCAGACGCAGCAATCAAAAAACCTTGATCATATTAATTTTACTTTGAAAGGCAAAAAACAGTTTTTTGAGCAAAAATGTGCTTTGCTGTCATGCCATGTGTCTCTCCTCTTTGGGGGATAGGTAAATTGGATGGCTCTTCAAAAGTATGTGGTCACATGACCCATTTCTTCTACGGTTTTCTAGAAACAAGGGTGGAACAACTTACCCCCATGGCACAAATCACCCCACTCTCCCCTACATACTGTGAAGTAATGGACTTGACGCTTTTTTAGGTGTAGACTGCTTGCCCAGACAAAATGACATTCCTGAGTGCGAGTGAATGAACTACTGTGAGATTTGACTTCTACAACCCAGCTTTGAATAACTCTGAGGGCCCTGGGGTGAGTTTCCATGAGGATAAACATGAGGAAAGAGCCATTACCGCTTGTAATGTAGTATGTTTGTGATCAAGGGTGTAAGAACGGTTTGAAATGTGGAGGTGTATTTATAGAGATTTGCTGCTGGTCTGGTTTGTGATCAACTTTGTTAGGTGTTAAACTGAAATTTTGACCTCTAGAGCTGTGAAAAATAAACTAAAGGCTTTTGAACACAAAAATCAGCAATAGTCAATAGCATTTCTTAAACTTCCAACACAAATGCTGACATCACAGCAACGGTCTAGGCATTTATGAACCTCAGCCCAAAGCTATTTCAAGTTTGTGTAGGCTGATTATGTCTATTTATTCAAATAAAGTTAGCAGCAGTGCCCTGTTTGGCTTCCGCCATGCACAATGTGGACATTTCAGATGTAGACGCTCTTAAAATGGAAGCGATATTTAACCAGTATTCATTCTGGTACCCACCATGGTAGACCACAGTGAAAATAACCGGCTTACAATCCCAGAATGACAGTCCTGCCACTGTCTAGATTTTTTTTACCTTGGAGAGTCTTCTCCAACGTACAATTTGAGTATTTTCGATTGTTTCACATGTTTAAGTTCACTCCCCAGGTTGAGGGAATGTGTTCTGTGGGAGTTCTTTGTTGAACACAGAGCACAGGTTGTATGTTGAGTGACTGAGCTCTCGGTGCGCTCTGGCCCTGAGCTGAGACAGAAAGAGCCCTTTATACTCCCTCAGGCTCTGTGTGTTTAGACCCTGATGGACAGAAGCTAGTGGCTGGTTAGTGTGTGCCTGTGAAAAGTTCTTCGCTTACGATTCCACTTAAGGTCAAATACTCATGCTGAAGGAAAACTAAAACTAGTCATACTTAAATTGCCACTGTATCAGTGTATTTTCACATTACACTATCAGAAAAAGAAGAAGAAAGAAAACTATTATATTTTATATTATTATATTTTGTGAACTTATGTTCAGATATTATAAATATTGGTCGCAAACACTGAGATTTGCTGACTACTCACTAAAAACTCACAAAGATTATGTTTTTGTGTAATTTTATGTCTTATTTTGATGTAACGAAGTGGTTATATCTAAGTTTGTGAGTTCTTTACTTACTTTTTAGGGGTTCAAGCATGTAGATCAGCGATCTGCACATAAAACGGTGCAGACCAAACCGTAAGTCATAGAGATTTGAAACTTGGAGGGATGGTAATACTCACACCACCTACAACGTGACCAAGGCTCACCCCAATCGGCCTGGCGGGGATGCTACAGCGATCCAAAGTATGAAATCACTCATAACTCCTAAACCGCCTGTTGCAGGCTCAAGTGTCTTATGTTGTTGGAATTCTGGGCTCACACCGGACAAAATGCATGCCTCAAATTCAGTCGTGAGTCTGGAGAAATTTTCAGATATTTCATATTTTTTGAAAAACCTACTTTTGTGAAATATGATCAGAACCAAACCAGTGCAGAAAGCACTGGGAACGCAAAGGGATGCTAAAATGTTTGAACAGAATAAGATATCTTCACAAACTCAGAACACTTATGTAAGATCTCAGTCAGAGGCCACAGAAAAAAAATGCAGACAATTTTGAGCACCTGTTGAACAAGGTTAACAGAGGCTGATCGGAACGAAACTCAGTGGGATTGTTTGACTCACAGGCTCAAGTGTCTTATGTCGTTGGAATTCTTGGCTCACACCGGACAAAATGCATGCCTCAGATTCAATTGTGAGCCTGGCGAAATTTTCAGGTATTTCGCATTTTTTAAATATTTTTTAGTGAGATACTCCTAGGTTTTTCACCTGATTGAAAACAAAACCAGTGCAGAAAGACCGTCGCAAAGGGACGCCAAAATGTTTGAAAGGGGCAGGGCCACTTTTAGTAAAATGCCTATAACTCCTGAATAGAATGAGATATCTTTGGCAAACTCAGAACATGTATGTAAGATCTCAGTCTGAGGTCACAGAAAAAATGCGGAGCTTGGCCATTTGGTAGTTCTATCAGAGGGAAAAAAACATAAAATGGCTATAACTGTGCAACCATTTGTCCTATCAACATGAAAATTGGTGTGTACAGTCTTGGTCTGAAGTGCAACTAGTGTCTCCAAGGACATTTGCGTATCTCAAAAAACATGGCCACCACTGGCTGATGAAAAATGAGCACCTGTTAGACAAGGTTAAAAGAGGCAGATTGAAACAAAACTTGGTGGGCCTGTTTGACTCACAGGCTCAAGTGTCTTATGTCGTTGGAATTCTTGGCTCACATCTGACAAAATGCATGCCTCAAATTCAATCGTGAGCCTGACAAAATTTTCAGTTATTTCGCATTTTTTGAAAAACCTACTTTTGTGAAACACTCCTAGGTTTTTCGCCTGATGGAAACCAAACCAGTGCAGAAATACCGTCACAAAGAGATGCAAAACGTTTGAAAGGAGCAAGACCACTTTTAGAAAAAATGCCTTTAACTTCTGAATAGAATGAGATATGTTCGGCAAACTCGGAACACATATGTAAGATCTCAGTCTAAGGCCACAAAAAAAATGCAGAGCTTGGCCATTTGGTAGCTCTATTAGAGGAAAAAAATATAAAGACTAAAAGGCTATAACTGTGCAACCATTTGTCCTATCAACATGAAAATTGGTGTGTACAGTCATGGTCCAAAGTGGTACTAGGGTGTCCAAGGACATTTGCATATCTTAAATACTATGGCCACCATTGGCCGACCAAAGTTTGAGCACCTGTTGGGCAAGGTTAACAGAGGCTGATCGGAAAGAAACTCGATGGGCATTTTTGACTCACTGCCCGAATTTCTGAGAGAAAATTGAAAGAAATCGGCCACAGGGCCTTTTTCGAGGGCGTAAACGCACATATACGCAAAATGTTCATATTATACGATAGACCCTGTCATTCTAGACAACTTTGCCTCCAGAACCACTGCTGTCAGTTAAATCATTTGTTAAATGATTGAGAAGATGTCAAAAACGTACTTTTGTGAACTGTTCCAAGGCTTTTTCCTCAATCTGGAAAAATTACTGCAGTACAATTCTCTGGACTCTCTAGGTCAATAATTATCCAAAAAAGTGTTGAAATTTACCCTTTGGGAGGGTATAATGGGTTTGTTCAAAAAAGGGGCCTGTCCAAATTTACCCCAAATCCTATAATGCCTAAATGAAAACTCAAAACTTTATGAAACCTGATGAACACATAAGACAGGTGATTCTAAACAAGCATGCAAAGTTTTAAAGTTTTAAGGAGATCGGTCCACAGCTGGCAATATAACAGTTAAAAAGGACTCAAAAACATTTATTTCTATGGTAAATTACCTGGATTTGACAAAAAAAAGCCATTTTTATTCAATGATTTAGGTTAGTACAGCATTGCTAAATAATGTCATGTCTTTTTTCTTATACACTAAAATGCCTTAAGCGCTTGAACCTCTGTAATCCCTGCTTGCAGCTATATTTTAAATTAGTCTTCTCATTAATGGCATTATATTGCCCACAAGGAGCAGGATTTATCGTATGAACAAATCACTATTTTTTTTCTCATCCAATATTTTGAGGAGACACCACCTCCCTTGCCTCCTCAGAGTAAACGCTTCATATACATGTATTTTAGAATGTTGAAATGTTGAAATGTTGGCGACTATATTAGAGTTAACATTTATTTTATAACATTTGTAATATTTATTTTACATTATAATGAAAATCTTTTATGGTGTTTTAGTTGGTTCAGAGGTCACCCATAAACATCTCTGGAACTGAATTGAGTTTTCATTTTTACACTTGTGAGGAGATGTAAGGACTGAGCCAAGTCATGCAAACACACTAAAAACATTTTTTTTTTTTTACAATCTTGCTCAAAGCATGCATAACTACATCAGCTCACTTGACAGGAATCTGTATGTAAATGGAAACTTGTTCCCCACTTATCTTAGCACATGTTCTTGGCAATGAGGAGCATGTTTTATGTTTTTATTTAATAATTTATAGAATATTGATAGCGATTATCCACCATGGTTATACCAGAGCACTTCATATATGCTAATTTGTTAAATCAGAGCCATGTAACTGTCAGAATGTGTTTTGACCTTTGATCTCTGACAGCATCCATCAGCAGAGTGAAAGGTGAATGACAATTGCTGCAAAGAATTTGGGAATTTAAGAATGCACTACATTATAATCAATAAAAGTCCAAATATTAATCACTTGCAAGCAGCACTACAGACTTTCATAAAGCATAAATATTGTAATTTGTTTTCAGGTGTTGGTAAATCATTTTGTCACCAAATCAAACCATGTAATCATGATCACAGGCATTGTTGCATGCAAATAATCTTATCTTGGAATCTGAAGATCTACTGTGCATGTTTCTGCAGACAGTTCACTGAGTGCAGTTCCAACTTGCCCTGAGGTGATGACATAATGCTTTTTTATTATGACGACGATTATGAATTATCTCACATTATCTCTCATTTTGTGTGAATCACCTTATTGATTTAGCATATTATTGCATGCAAAGTGATTTTGTCAGTCTTATTTTTTAATTAATTTAATCATTCAATCATTAATTAGGCCTACTACATTCTTAAAGAAGAGATAGGAGCTAACGAGATGATTTCTGGCATGAATCATGAGCTGGTCACTTGCCATTTGTTCTTTTTATTCATACTACATTTTTGTAGCAGAGTTGACAAATTAATTAGTGTATATGATTTACTAGTTCATAAATGACATCATGTTGAATAATTCCATGACATTCAGTGTTTACATGGCAAACTGAACCTGAAATAGATTTTATAGACATTAAAGATTAATTCACTCATCTGCCTTTACATTCCAGAGATTGGATGAATCAAACCGGGAATGTGAAGGCCTGTCAGTCTTCTGTCAATCAATTTAGCCCCTCCCACTCAACCTCCACATGCACTCTTCAGGAATAAACATCTGTAAAACACAAGGTGTTTTCGTTGTACTTACTTTTACTTATTAGTCGTTTCTTGGCATTCAAAACCAAGATATTTTGTATTTCTAAGTAGGTTCTACTATGCAAAATTAACACAAACGCTCTGGAATACTTGATTCTGATTGGCCAGTCGCTGGAATAAGCGGTCAAATAGTTCTGAATAATGGCCGTTGTCCTGGGAGACGCGGTATAACTGATCACTCATCCAGGAAACCATGATTCTTAAGTCTCTTAAAAAGCCATGAACTGGAAAAATGTGATGTTTTTCCGCATTTTTGCCACTTAAACCCCGTCAGAATATATATATATATATATATATATATATATATATATATATATATATATATATATATATATATATATATGCTACTACACTTAAGTTATATAAATTATACTATATTAAAGTTACGATACAATTTTCTCACCTCTTTTGCTGGTGATGAAAATATGCATAATTTGCCCTAATCCGAAACCTAACATTTGGAATTGCTTGCATGTTCGCTCTCTCTCTCTCTCTCTCTCTCTCTCTCTCTCTCTCTCTCTCTCTCTCTCTCTCTCTCATTCCCAGGCTACTCCAGGGAAATTTCTAGTGGCTTTCGTGGGGGGACGCGCAAGAGGGCGACCAGGGGAGGCTTTGGAAAACTGATGGGTGGATCCCTAGCCAACTTTCAAGCCCCGTGATTTGCTAATCGGGGTATTTTTCCCTTGTCATTTTCCTGTAATCCAGGGTCTGGGTCCAGCCCTCTTGACGGTGAGGCGATCGAGCGCTCCGCGTCTCATTTTGATTAAAGCCCGAATCCCTTCAGTCTGAAGGCTGGGCGCAAGGAAAGGAGGATCGAAGGGGGCCCGGCGAGACAAAATACCCCTCACCTATGGCTGTTTAGAGCAGATCGGGCACATTTGGGATTGTAGAAGGGACATCGTTTTCAAATAAGCAGAGGTCGCCCCGGGTTTTGTGCACATTTGTGGGCGCACGACCATGGAGAGGCCAAGGTGGTCCCCAATGTGGAAAACGAAAAGGTGGCTTTTGGATTCCACTGTTTTCAAATTCATCACAGTTTCCCTCGTCCTGGTTCTGCAGGCTCCAAATGTCAGAGCAGGTAAGGAAAGATAGACTTCCGAACTTTTGATGAAGTTGCAGGGACTGTCAGATAGGAGATGCGCTTTTGCGCCTGCGGATTTTTACGCGTTTGATTTAGACAGGTGATCGCGAATCTGCATCCCGTATATGTGTATGTGCTGAGAGATACAATATTACCAATGCCCAATATTTAACATTATAATATTAAAATGAAGACGAGTCTCTGGAGTTCGTTACAATAAACCTAGTAGTTTCCCAAAAAGTTTGTTCATTACATTTGATAATCTAATTTTATGCACATGTAACAGATAAATATAATCAGGTTTTACATATCTACAACAGTATGTGCATAACATGACTAGACTTTAGATTATGATCACAGTGTTAAACAGAAAGTGTCTAATCCTGCACTTTCAAGCAGTTCATACTGAAAGTAGATACACTTATTTACCAACAAGTAGTCTTTGCGCAAGACTTTTTTGTTTGTTCACCATATGTCTATTTAATTTGCATGTACCCAAACTTTTACAAAATCAAGCAATTTTATTTTGTTTTTCTGTGTAATTTACTCTAATACACTCTATGGGAGGTTCGAGAGGAGGAATGTGTCAAGAGAGTGTCATGGAGAGACAGTTTAGGATTTACTTCGGGGAAAAAAAGCTCTTTGTTTGAACCTGTGGTCCGTTAGGTGTGTGTGGACACGGTTAGCAGGGTGGAATTCCTCAGGGTTTTACATCCATGCCTTACATTTAGGAAAAGAAGATGAAAAAGTATCTGCTTGAATGGGACTGTGTGCCAAATTAATAATAGATTAATAGATTATCAATAATTTATATATTAATGTATGCTCATGAGATTTAAGTGTTGTGACTGCATTGGCATGATTTTTCTGTTTCATATCTCAAAATTTTTAATTATGATAAGAATTTGATTTATAGTAACTGAGACCTGGGAGGTCCGATTTACAATGGGCGTGACTGATCAACTGATAACTGAAACAAGTAATTTGATTATGAATACATAAATCAACCGTTTATAAAGATCTTTTAGATATCCTATAGACTTTTCAGAATCTGGAATTTCCACCAGGTATGAATTAGCATAGATCACAGTGGGTTGCAAGTCAAAATCACCCTTTCCCCATTCACCCCTAGTTCCACCGAAGCCCAAGCGGGGGCTTTTGCAACACCGTGACTCCCATGTCTCCCAGTCTTTAGGATGAGTTTCCCAGTGGGAATGTTTCTTTACTAAGTGCCTTCCCGTTATTTGATGACTGTCCTCTCTGCTCATCCCTATTATTTTGGAGGCTTCAAAGGGCCCAGAGCCATCCAAGGGCCCCAGCCTGGCCTTATGATAGGTCTCGCTCACCCTTACGGGAACAAAGGTCCTTGCAAAATTGAATTATCCATTTATGTTATTTAGAAATTACAAATGTACAAAGGTTTCATCACATTTCCTAAGGCTGCTTGAAGGTGACCAAAAAGTATGAGTGATAGTATTAATCACCCTATCAAAGGTGATAATGAATTTTAAAATGTATTAATTCCACTAGACTTCTAAAGCTCCGCATTACATCCCTTGCGGTTTGTAGCTTGTGAAGGCATTTCTGTCGGGTGCCCTCTTGAGCTGGCAATGTACTGACATGTTTTCTCAGCCCCTGGGGCTGAGGAACCTCAGATGTGCATTCCATAATACAATGCACACATTTCAGAAATCTTCGCTTACTCTTATGGGTAGACGATGCCGACCAGGTCTCAAGAACATTTGGGATGCATTCACAAGTCATGCTTTTGTGACAAAACTCTATGCATGTCTGTTTAGTTGAAATGTGGTTCTGTCTGTTTTTTTTCCCAAACATTTTGTTGTTACATAATTGCATGCAGTTGCAACCCCTTAAAAATCTAGAACAATCCATCATCATTTGCTTAATCTTATGTAGTTCAAAACCTGTTTGACTTTTCTGGTTTTGTGGAACACAAAAGGAGATATTTATATTGTAGGTGAAAATCCAAGCTGCTCTTTTCCATGCAATAAAAGTGAATGACAGCATTTCTATGTGCATAAATGTTGTCTAAGATTTGAATTAGACCAATCCAGTCTTAAAGAATAACGTATTTATGCTTCTTCAAGCAATCCACGCAAGAAAGAATGGGGTTGAAACAGTATGAGGGAGTCTAAATGTAACACATGTTTATTTTTGGCTGAACTGTCCCCTTAACACTGGAATATGAGGTGAACTGAACAGTATTCTTGGGAAGCAGATGGTTGAAAGGCTTTATTGTTCTTTGATGTTTCTCTACAGTCATGAAAGGGGGGGAAAGACATGGGGGAAAAAAAAATTTGCAAAAAAAATTCCGTCAGTGAGGTTGCCTCACGGCGAGCCCGTGGCATAATGCGGTCTTGTTCAAGCGGCACGCATGTGTCAAAGAGGGGAGAGCAAGGGGAGAAGGGGGAGATAGAGATAGAGAGGATGAAAAAGAGAGAGAGGGAGAGATTCTGACTGAATTCATTATTAGAGTCTCAAGGAGCAGCAGGTAAAAAGGTCCCCAGTTTTTTCCATTCAGTATCGCCCTAAAAAACTAAATCTTAAAAACTATTCTGAATGTATCGTCTTTGAACCAATGAGAGCACATCCATTAAGACGATGCTACATTTGTGTCTTCCTGTAACCATAACTGTGATTTCTTAATATAATGATTTATGCGAATGATAAAACTTCCTGTAGAAAAAGCCCCTCCCGTTATCCCATAGAATGAAATAATGGCAGGTTTATGATCTCAATGATGTGCAGCTCTCTTTCTCACTTAGTACCTCCCTCCACATTCACACTAAATGTCTAATCAGCCTTCTCTCTCCCACACACACACCAGTCTGTCTAATGCAAAGAATGACAGTGAAAAAAATCAGCGTGTGTGTTTGCACAGCAGTCTGGTTAAAATCACACCAGGTCATCAGCTTCGCTCTTCTAATGACGGCACATTCTCAGTTGGTTTTCCGAAGGATTTAGGAGTATTGACATTTTTCTTTTGCACTTGCATGGCAAAAGGTCAGACTCGGGCTACAGCAACACATCTGGAATATATGAGGCCTGAGGTTATGCAGAACGTCTCCAGAAGATCCCCCACAACAACTCTCCTCCTTAGTCTGTCATTGTATTAGTTGAGTTTGAGGTTTTCCTTTTGTCCAGCTTGTATGTTCAGCGCAAAGCTCGGATTGAGTCTCTCAGATATAGTGGGGGATCATTTCACTCAGTACAAAGACCCGCCAGAAGAATAGTTTGTCGGCTTTGCCTTTCAGACCCTTAAATAGGGTAGTAAATGTTTTCTCACCAGCCTCAGCGTCTTTATTACAGCGTTTTAGACCTCCCTCAGATGACTCCAGTCTTTTGTGACGTAGCAGCTCTTTATTTTTTTGCTGGTTTGAGTGTTCAGTTTTATGTGGTAGATGCTAAAGATTCACTCAAGTCCCTGAAGACACATATGGTGCTGTTGGTAGACTCTGGATGGCACCCAACAGCCAAACATGTGCTATACATTCGCAATGAATCATGAAGAAACTCCTCTCAGTGGTGCTCTCAATGGTTTTTGAGTTCTTGGGTGATCCGGGGTGAACAGTGTTTGTCTTTCATCTTGCTTCGTTAACCATATGAAACCATATGTTCAAGTTTACTTAACCCAGCTGTTGCTGAAGTATCCTCCAAAGAGTTGAAGGGGGAATCAGGTATTTTACAAAGGTCAAATCTCATTGGAATGAAGACCAGTAGTTTGCGTTTGGTCATATACACTCAATAAAGATGCTTCACGATGCCATAGAAGAACCTTTTTTGTCTAAATGGTTCCATAAATAACCTTTGACATCTGAAGAACCTTTCTGTTTCACAAAGTGTTCTTTGTGGTGAAAGAAGGTTCTTTGTGGTAAAAAAAGGTAAGAAAGAGATGGTTTTTTGAGGAACCTTTGACTGAATGGTTCTTTGTGGAATTAAAAATGGTTCTTCTATGGCAGGGGTCACCAAACTCGGTCCTGGAGTGCCGGTGTCCTGCAGAGCTTAGCTCCAACACACCCGCCTGGAAGTTTCAAGTATACATATTAAGACCTTGATTAGCTGGTTCAGGTGTGTTTGATTAGGGTTGGAGCTAAACTCTGTAGGACACCGGCCCTCCAGGACCGAGTGTGGTGACCCCTGTTCTATGGCATCGCTGTGAAGAACCTTTTAAAGCACCTTTATTTTTAAGAGTGTAGGCATAATAAACAAGTTGAATTTCAGATATTTTAGTGGTTGTGGGTCATAAAACAATGTTAAATTTGATACACTCTCTATGGTCATTGGTTAATTAATGTGTTATTGCTGTACATGTGACCCTGGACCACAAAACCAGTCGTAAGTAGTACAGGTATATTTATCGATTTTTCTTTTATTCCAAAAATCATTAGGATATTGAGTAAAGATCATGTTCCATGAAGATATTTTGTAAATTTCCTACTGTAAATATATTAAAACTTAATTTTTGATTAGCAATATGCATTCATTTAGACAACTTTAAAGGAGATTTTCTCAATATTTTGATTTTTTTGCACCCTCAAATTCCAGATTTTTAAATAGTTGTATCTCAACCAAATATTGTTCTATGCTAACAAACCATACGCCAATAGAAAGCTTATTTATTCAACTTTCTTGTGTCAATCTGTTGAAGTTTAAGTTAAAATCATGAAAACACATTTCTCAGTTTCTCTATGAGTTCAATATTTTTACAAACTATTCAAATGTATTATTATATAAAAAAGGTTATCTGCTAAACAATGAATGCATTTCTCCTTATTTATCTTTTAATATTTGTCTGCGTCTTTTCTACCCCATACAGCAGAACCTGTGGATGTCCTAAAAGTATTAGAATTTCCCACTGTCCCAGAAGGAGTACAGAAAACTTCAGGATTTTGCACAAACCGAAGAGCATCACAGCCGGACACGGCCTTCAAAATAGGCAAGAATGCCCAGATCAGTGCCCCGACCAAGCAGCTTTTCCCAGGTAAGCTGAACCCCATGAACATGTCTCCATATCCTGCCTACGTTTAGCTGCATTTAAATGTGCCCTTTGTTCTGGTTGCCAAGGCTTTTGACAGCAGATGCCATCCCTGATTGTGCAGGGCCATGTTTCACTCAGACGCTTGTATTGTTAAGCGGCAGGAGAACTTGGCTGAAATCTCTTGACCACAGCATGGCTCTTCTGCTTAGTTGCATAAGAAATGAACAGAGACTTTTAAAGCGATAGTTCACTCAAAAAATGTACACACCCTAATGTCATTCCAACTTACCAACTTTCTTCCATGGAACACAAAAGAAGATGCTTTGTAGAATGTCCAAACTGCTCTTTTATGTGCAGATATAAATTAAGCAGTGAACCAGTCAAACCCTAATAAAAACACCCCATACAAATTGTGTACCGTATTCAAATTCCTAAGTTTTATGATAGGTTCGAGATGCATTATGTAATCGGAATGTGATTATAATGTTGCAGATGTTTCTTTATGTGGTGGAAAACAGATGCATGTTTATTACTTGTTAATATCTGTTGAGCTTATATAATGGCATATATCTGGTGTTTATTATCAAGTTTCTTGCATCACCCCTTTTTAGCTGGATATTGAAGGTCCGATAAATTACGACAGATAAAATGTCAAACCTTATTTTAATGTTTTGTGCAATTAGTAGCCTTTTAAAAAAGTTAAAAAATGCGTATGCACTAATAAAGGAACTAATTAAAGAACTGCATGAATTAAACTGCTTTATTAAAGCTGAGCTAAGAAATCAGTTTAAATGTAAATAAATCACTTGTCAAGCTGAATAAATAGAAAGATTTAACTGTTTAATTCATGTTTAAAAAATAGTTAAATTGTTTAAAATAATAAATCATATTTCAGTTTGACAAATATATACATCTATTTTTAATATCTATGTATATTCATTCCTATTTTATTTTTCAGTAGCACTCCTAGTCCTCCAATATGTTTCCAGTTTCAACACTGCAATTAGCTTTTTGGATGGACTTCAAAAACCCAGTGAACCCTTTAGTGAACTTGTTTTCTGTCTGTGCTGTTTCCTAGATGGTGTGTTCCCTGAAGACTTTTCCATCCTAACCACCATCAAGCCCAAAGCTGGAATCCAGTCTTTCCTTTTGTCCATCTACAATGAGAAAGGCGTCCAGCAACTAGGCGTGGAGGTGGGCCGCTCACCTGTCTTCCTGTACGAGGATCAGACAGGCAAGCCTGCCCCGGAGGATTACCCCCTGTTCCGCTCCCTCAACCTGGCCGACGGAAAGTAAGTCACAAAGCACAAAGTCGAATGCACAGCAGCCTTTTTTAGGCTGTTTAGATCCATCCTCAGAGACAAAGACTGAGACTGACTCCAGACAGGGTCAGACAGAGGTCAGTCATCAGCAGGAAGTCATTTGCTGCCAGGCTAGAGTTTACATTGTAGACCTGAGCCATTACATGTGTAGGAAGATGGTTTTGTTTTAGAGTCATTTCGGTTGACGAGAGTTAACAAGTAGACAAATCAGAATTTCAGGTGTCTATTGAGGCATTAGTTATGTGTGGCTTATTCTGTGAGGCGAGCCAGAGGAGATCTCATTGTGACTCTGGATTGATGGAGTAAAGCTGACAAGGCCGTAGGTGATCTGACCTCGGCAGTGATCTTTGGGGTACTGTTATTTTAAAAAGATGGAAAGTTGGAGCAGATGCATGACCTCAGAAATTAACCTCTTGGATAACATCATCAGGAAGCGCTAACCAAAATTAAGATATATTTATGGAAGCCTGTTGTGAGATAAAAAGAGTCACAATTGTGAGAAATAAAGTCATAATTCTAAGAAAAAAGTCACATTCTGGGATATAGTGTTACAGCTAAGAGAAATGAACTCACAATTATAAGATAAAAGTCACATTATGAGATATAGTGTCACTGTTGTGAGAAATAAATTCACAATGCTAAGATTAAAGTCACTTTGTGAGGTATAGAGTCAGTCGTGAGTAATATAGTTAAAATTTCAAGAAAATAGTCACATTGTGAAATATAAAGTCACAGTTACGAGTCTTTAAGTCACAATTATGAGATATAAAGACTGTTGTGAGAAATAAAGTCACAATTATAAAAGAATGAGGTATAGAGTCACAGTTGTGAGTAATATAGTCAAAATTTCAAGACAAAAAGTCACATTATGAAATATAAAGTCACAGTTATGAGTCATTAAGTCACAAATTTTAAGATAAAAGTCACAATATGAGATACAGAGTCACAGTTGTGAGAAATAAAGACTTAATTATAAGATAAATGTCACATTATGAGGTATAGAGTCACAGTTGTGAGAAATAGTCACAATTATGAGATAAATATCACATTATGAGGCATAGAGTCACAGTTGTGAGAAATAGTCACAATTATGAGATAAATATCACATTATGAGGCATAGAGTCAATTATGAGATAAATATCACATTATGAGGCATAGAGTCACAGTTGTGAGAAATAGTCACAATTATGAGATAAATATCACATTATGAGGCATAGAGTCACAGTTGTGAGAAATAGTCACAATTATGAGATAAATATCACATTATGAGGCATAGAGTCAATTATGAGATAAATATCACATTATGAGGCATAGTCACAGTTGTGAGAAATAGTCACAATTATGAGATAAATATCACATTATGAGGCATAGAGTCACAGTTGTGAGAAATAGTCACAATTATGAGATAAATATCACATTATGAGGTATAGAGTTACAGTTGTGAGAAATAGTCACAATTATGAGATAAATGTCACATTATGAGGCATAGAGTCACAGTTGTGAGAAATAGTCACAATTATGAGATAAATATCACATTATGAGGCATAGAGTCACAGTTGTGAGAAATAGTCACAGTTGTGAGAAACAGTCACAATTATGAGATAAATATCACATTATGAGGCATAGAGTCACAGTTGTGAGAAATAGTCACAATTATGAGATAAATATCACATTATGAGGCATAGAATCACAGTTGTGAGAAATAGTCACAATTATGAGATAAATGTCACATTATGAGATATAGAGTCACAGTTGTAAAAAATAAAGTCACAATTATAAGATGAAAGTCACATTGTGAGATATAGAGTCACAGTTGTAAGAAATAAAGTCACAATTATAAGATAAAAGTCACACCATGAGATATAGAGTCACATTTGTGAGAAATAATGTCACAATTACAAGAAAAACGTATGTGGTTGCATTAAAATGTATATTAACCATTTCAAATGCTCATTATTGTCCCAGCACCCCTTTAGCCTCAAGTTGACATCCTTCAGAGCTAAAATTAATTGACAGCATTAAACGTGTTTTGTTTTATTCGATTTTAAGAGGCTTTTTTGTAGGCATCAGTTCAGTGGGGTGTTTTGCTGTAAAAACAACGTTTCCATGAGGGATTAGTGCTTATGTTGATTATAGATGAGGATTTCAGGTTAAATGCACCTTAATTGGGCTAATTCTGTCATTCCAGTTCCCTCGTGCAGGAAGAATTAGGATTAAAAGTGGCTTTTAAAAATCATTTGTACAGCTAAAACAGATTAGCTATCACCACTTCAATATAACTTTCATATGCTTTTGTGGTTAAAGTCCTTAGAGACATAAAATTAATGTTGGTCATGATGGAAATGTGATGTTGTGTAAAGAATCTGCAAAGCATTTGTGTTAAATTGTGTAAAATCTCCCATACAGCATTATAATCAGAAAGTGCTACAATGTGTTGTCAGCATAATTTATGAATATGGCACATGGAAAGATAAATTACACCGCAGTATGTCCTTAGGGAAAATGGGTAATTTCTTAGTGTGAAAATGTACTTTAAATCATTGCATTTGGCAAGTTCAGGAATTAACTATAGGCCTAGAATATTCCTAGGATGCTTTAACGCTTAAAGGCGTGAAGGACAATATTGTGGTTTTACGGCTAAATTATCCAGAAATGTTGGTCTCTAGACACAGTAAAGCTTGTCTCAATTTAAGTTTGCCAAGTATGTTAAAGACACGAGCCAGAATAAAGGTTTTCCTTTCTAATGAAGTGGATTATGGGAAATTGATCACCCTTGTGGGTGCCATCGATACACCTTTGAAATCTCACTGTGGCTTCTTACCGCAAACTCATCCAACAATTTCCCTCCGGAGCTCAATGTTTTGACTTTACAGTTCGGTTTCTCTGCCGTACCTTCCTGACACACACTTTCTACAATGTTCACTGTGTCTGTCATGCTGAATAACTCACAGGGGGGATTTGGTCTAGAGTTTAATGAGTTTAATCCAGTGTTAAACAAGGCCAAAGTTTGAAGGCTGGAATGTGGTCCACTCAGGAATGTTATATCTCAAGAATGAAGGCAAATTGTCTAAGGTTTTAAGGTCTCACGTGTGGCAGCCTTTAACCGTTTGCTGGGTTTCTAATTGCCTTCTCTTCCTGTTCATCGCAGGTGGCATCGTGTAGGTATCAGTGTTGAGAAGAAGACTGTGACCATCATTGTCGACTGCAAGAAGAAGCTGACAAAGCCCTTGGGCAGGAGTGACCATGCTGGGATTGACACCAATGGTATAACCGTTTTTGGCACCAGGATCCTGGATGAGGAAGCGTTTGAGGTAAAGCTGTTTGTACTGCATTAATGCACTACACTGGCGTCATAAATTGATGTGTATTTGATGCGTAGAACAACATCTGTTCATTTGAGAACAGGAGAGCAAACCAGAGCTAAATTTATAATTAAGCTCCAGGGGTCTCCACATGCTTTGTTCAGCTCATTTAATGACAAATAAACCTAGTATGGGGGAGAAATAAACAACCTTGTAAATACAAAAAAAGGTCCTGCTGAGAAGTTTTGGATTGAGAATAAGGTACCGTATTTCTTTGTCCATCCTTTGGATTAAATGGCCTTGCAAGCATGCATAGTCACATCTAAAGTATTAAACCCTAAAAAAAACCACTTCAACAAAATTTCAAGTGACAAATACACTTTAGATGAATGAAAACATCATTTATTCACATCATTTAACCCTTGTGTTGTTCCAAACCTGTCTGACATTTTTCTGTGGAACACAAACAAAGACATTTTGAAGAATGTTGGTAAACGGTTTCAGTTTCCATTGACTTCCATTTTTTCGTTCAAATAATGGAAGTCAATGGAAACTGTTTGGTTACCAGCATTCTTCAAAATATCTTCTTTTATGTTCCACACCAAAGAGCGTTTTGGAACGACATGAAGGTGAGTAAATGATGAGAGAATTGTAATTTTTGAGTGTTGGTTGGCTGGTCTTAGCTGGTTTAAGGTGGTCAAGCTGGTCTTCCAGCCTGACCAAGCTGGTGTTCAGCTGGTTTTAGCTGGTTAGTCAGATGGTCTCCCAGCCTGACTAGCTAAAACCAGCCTGGCCAGTTAAAGTAGCTAAAACCCCTCGAAAACCAGCTGGCTAAAGCAGCTATGATCAGGCTGGAAGACTAGCTAAAACCAGCTTAGGTTGGTTTCATTTGTTTTTGAGTGTCCCAGCATGCTAAAGTCATGCTAAATGTAAATACAAAAAAGGTCCTGCTGAAAAGTTTTGGGTTGAGAATGAAGTACGGTATTTCTTTGTCCATCCTGTGGATTAAATGGCCTTGCAAGCATGCATGCGTCACATCTAAAGTATTAAACCCTCAAAAAAAAACACTTCAACAAAATTTTAACACAAACAGTTTAAGTGAAAAATACACTTTAAATCAATTATTTGCATCATTTAACCCTTGTGTTGTTCCAAACCTGTCTGACATTTTTCTGTGGAACACAAACAAAGACATTTTAAAGAATGTTGGTAAGCGGTTTCGGTTGCCATTGGCTTCCATTGTATTTTTCGTCCAAATAATGGAAGTCAATGTTTGGTTACCAGCATTCTTCAAAATATCTTCTTTTATGTTCCACACCAGAGAGTGGTTTAGAACGACATGAGGGTGAGTAAATGTTGAGAGAATAGTAATTTTTGAGTGTTGGTTGACTGGTCTTAGCTGGTTTAAGCTGGTCTTCCAGCCTGGCCAAGCAGGTGTTCAGCTGGTTTTAGCTGGTTAGTCAGCTGGTCTCCCAGCCTGACTAGCTAAAACCAGCCTGGCCAGCTAAAGTAGTTGTCAAGACTAGCTAAAACCAGCTTAGGTTGGTTTCATTTGTTTTTGAGTGTCCCAGCCTGCTACAGTCATGCTAAATGTGGAATTTTAAATGCGAATGTCTGTTGAAAACACTGCTAAATGTTTAAATTTGCAGTTTCAAAAAATTTCAAGTGGCCTAATGGCAAAAACTTTGCAATTTCATGAGTTTCTGAGAGTTAAACAACTGTATAGTTCAAACTATATAAGGTTTTTTTGAGAGTTTGTGGGATGCTCTGTAGGCTTTTACATTGTTTGCCCCAAGCTAGCTATTTGCTTTTGCATGCCATTCATTGTTGTCTTTTATAGTGACATGAGAAAGATCTCCATAACAACTTGTTTTCAGCATCTTTTTATGTAGCATTATGGTATGTGGAGTCATCATTCACTTATCAGCCTAATCTGGTCTTTAGCAATACATGCACTTTCAAGTCTATGAGTGTAAATGTAACTTCTCCGTTATAAATGTGACCCTGGACCACAAAACCAGTCTTAAGTGGCACAGATATATTTGTAGCAATAGCACAAAATACATTGTATAGGACAAAATTATAAATTTTTCTTTTATGCCAAAAATCATTCGGATATTAAGTAAAGATTATGTTCCATGAAGACATTTTGACAATTTCCTACCACAAAACTTTTTGACCAGTAATGTGCATTGCTAAGAACTTATTTTAGACAACTTTAAATGTGATTTTCTCAGTATTTTGATTTGTTTGCACCCTCAGATTCCAGATTTTCAAATAGTTGTATCTCGGCCAAATATCTCAACAAACCATGCATAAATGGTTGATGTGTAAAGCTACCCTTATGACTGGCTTTGTGGTCCAGCCATTTCCGTAATAGCAAAGGTGAATATTTGTCCCTCTGGACATGAACTTATACTCAGGATAAGACAGACAAGCCTTGTATCGCTGTTTACCTTTAAGTGGTCGGGTTTTCCCCTCGCTTCCTGTTATGAAGGCTTCTTTCACCTTGTAATTAAAGCTGCTCAAAGCCAAAGGAGTCCTCTTCATGCAAGGATCGTTCAGCCGAGGCCTTCATTCGATATGGCTGATGTTGTAAATTCTCTACAGTAAAATTATAGGATGTGCATCATCATACAAGAAGAACCTGAGTAGATTTATTTGGTGGTTTAAAAAGGTATTGTGTGGGTACGTGAGCTAAATCTGGATCATTTGACTGCCTCAAATCTATTTTAATGACTGGAAAGCATCAGAAAAAGTGTAGAAAACGCTTACTTAAAGTAAGCCAATTGCTTTGCACTGTACAAAAACTGAAGGGGTGGAGTATTTGTGTCAGACGTGAACTCTGGGATATGTGTTAATTAGCAGACACGACAAATTACAGGTTTAAAGAAGAGTCAGCAGCCCTGCCATCACCTCGATTAAAGTAGAAAATGGCTAATTAATGAAAATTATTTAAATATTTTCACAGTCATGACTGCATGTTATGATACTCTGTGACATATATAAATAGATGTGCTTAGCAACTTGTGTCTGCACTTTTCAACACCTCTCATATTAAGCTAAATGTATGTTTGACAGTTTTTGGTGCAAATGTGTAGCTTGTGTCTTTTGGGTAACTGCCCAACGTTTCACAGTGTTATGTGTGCATTTGTTCTCTTACACGCTCTTGAAGGTCACAGTTGAGGCAGTGTGGAATGTGCAGGGTCAAAATGAGTTAAAGCTGTAAATAATGATGTACAATGGGCCGATTGACAGGTGATATTGAAATGCTTAGCTTCTTTGGGAAGGAGGAAGGCTTGGGTGTGTGTTTACCCATGTGGTGGATAACTTACTTAGTGGGGGATGGGAATGATGTCCTATTAGCCTTATATTGTTGCTAAAATTGCTTTAATGTAAGTACTTTTAATTAGGACGACTTCTTGTTAGCTGATTATGTAAAATTTAATTAACCCTTACACTTTTTTGGAGTTGTGAATCTTGTTTATGTTAGATGATACCTCAAGCATGGTGTGATACATGTTTGGGATCATACATTAAAATGTTTTTTAAATAAAATAATTTGTGGGAATTAACTCTTAATTCATAGCCACAATATCCTTTTTTTGGCATGTGTTGGGCTCCATAGATATTAAATATTGAGTATTAAAGTTGGGATATTAGTTGTCAAAATTAACTATGAGTTTGGGCCATGTTATCTAACATTTTCTCTTTGTTGATGATTTGGTGTTTATAGTGTTTTTTACTGTGTAGATTACCAATTCATAGTTAATTTTGATGCCTAACCTAACCTCCTACCAACTTTTATCTTCCAAATTTGATATCTATGGAGCCCCACACATGCCAAAAAAAAAAAAAGATATTGTGACCATGAATTAAGAATTAATTTCCACTACTATGACCATGATTTAACTAAAACAAGGAAACAAATTACATTTTTTGCAATGTCATATATAGATTTATTTGGCTTTTGGTCATAAAAGCAGTTAAATGTTTAGAAGGTTGTCATAAATTAATTTAGAAATGGTCTCTTACATATTACCTGACAGTTTGGGAGTTTTACCTCAGACAGTTTTTTTTATTTTTTACCTCATATATAGCATATATAGAAAAGCTACGAGAGGTATGCCCAGTATTTAGATTTGGTGTGTTAAGAAGGTTGTCATAAATGAAATTAGAAATCGTCTCTTACATATTACCTGACAGTTTTAGGAGTTTTACCTCAGACAGTTTCTTATTTTTTACCTCATATATAGCATATATAAAAAAAGCTACAAGAGGTATGCCTAGTATTTACATTTGGTGTGTCATTTGGGATTTGTATGGTTGGAAACACTGAGTTCTCTGTGTGAGAGTGTGAACGCTATGACTGTTCTCACTGTATGGCTACTTCTGAAGTGTATTTTGGGAAATATGGCGGAAATACCTGGTCAGACCCATAGGAGCGACATCTCTCACTAGCCTTGAATGAATCAATGCTTTGTAGGGCCTGTAAAGAAGCCTTTGATTTTGCAGTTTGAAAGTGTACAATGTGCTATTTGCAGGTTAGCTGCCTACAGAAAGGATATAACATGACATAGCGTTTATTTTTTTTAACTGCACTTAGTTCCACATGTCTCATTTATGTCTCATAATGAATAAGAACCTTTCTTCAACCAGCAGGGTGACCCATACCTACTGCTCCCCTCCCAACTCAACTTAACCTACTAAATGGTTGGCAAAAGGCCAGTGACACACTGAATGACAGTTCAGAAACACATTCACATTTTTTCCTCACAATGGCCAGGTTGCTGTCTTAATTACTATATTGTCTGTGAGGTGAGGAAATAGCGTTGACCGGAGCTAATAGTGTTGGGTGTGTTGCCAGGTCGCTCGGTTCATGGCTCTAGGCTTGGGTACATCAAAGTTCACTGCTCCTTTTGTTTCCGATTTGGTGTTCGTCACTATTGGTTCTCTCCAGTTCTGTAATTAGAGCAGTTAAGTACAATTAAATGACTGAGGAAAATTGACCAAATTCTCTCATGTTGTAAAGCTGAGGCATTACGGCGGTTAATGACAGGTTTCCTACTGTGCTACGTTGCTATTTGAAGAGTTTACTGTATGCTCATGCTGGGGGTCTGCATCTTAAATAGTCTTTCACACACTGGGCCTTCAAGACAACCAACCTTTTTAGTACAAAGCTGAGATGTTTACGGATGACTCATGGGTCGTTAGCGAAACGCTGTTGAGTGATGCTATTGGTTCATGTTGTTTAAAGATGTTGGTACATTACTGCATGGATATTTAATAACATTTAACCTGGGTTACAGCATTCTGTGTATGGCAAAGGGTAGTTAAATATTGTGTTTGAGACAATAGAGAGGGGCCTGCTGTAAATTAAGCATAAAACCCATTTTCTTGGCAAACATATTTTTGCATGCCTGTAGAATCTTGTTTACACCAAAGGATATAAATTGAGAATCCTGAAAAAAAGGTTACTTGTGAGAGGTAAATTCAGAATCCTGAGGGGAAAAGGTCAGTTGTGAGATATAAATTCAGAATTCTGAAGGAAAAAAGTCAAAACTGTGAAATGTAAATTCAGAACCCTGAGGGGAAAAGGTCAGTTGTAAGATGTAAATTCAGAATTCTGAGGGGGAAAAGTCAGCTGTGATATGCAAATTCAAAATTCTGAGGGAAAAAAAATGAGTTGTGAGATGTAAATTCAGAATTCTGAGGGGGAAAAGTCAAAATTGTGAGTTGTAAATTCAGAATCCTGAGGATAAAAGTCAGTTGTAAGATGTAAATTCAGAATTCTGAGGTGAAAAAGTCAGCTGTGAGATGTAAATTCAGAATTCTGAGGGGGAAAAGTCAAAATTGTGAGTTGTAAATTCAGAATCCTGAGGAAAAAAGTCAGTTATAAGATGTAAATTCAGAATCTTGAGGGGGAAAAGTCAGCTGTGAGATGTAAATTCAGAATTCTGAGGTGAAAAAGTCAGTTGTAAGGTGTAAATTCAGAATCCTGACGGGAAAAAGTCAACTGTGAGATGTAAATTCAGAATTCTGAGGATAAAAGTCAGCTGTGAGATGTAAATTCAGAATTCTGAGGTGAAAAAGTCAAAATTGCGAGTTGTAAATTCAGAATCCTAAGGATAAAAGTCAGTTGTACGATGTAAATTCAGAATCCTGAGGGGGAAAAGTCAGCTGTGAGATGTAAATTCAGAATCCTGAGGATAAAAGTCAGTTGTAAGATGTAAATTCAGAATCCTGAGGGGGAAAAGTCAGCTGTGAGATGTAAATTCAGAATCCTGAGGATAAAAGTCAGTTGTAAGATGTAAATTCAGAATTCTGAGGTGAAAAAAGTCAGCTGTGAGATGTAAATTCAGAATTCTGAGGTGAAAAAGTCAAAATTGTGATTGTAAATTCAGAATCCTGAGGATAAAAGTCAGTTGTAAGATGTAAATTCAGAATCCTGAGGGGGAAAAGTCAGCTGTGAGATGTAAATTCAGAATTCTGAGGTGAAAAAGTCAAAATTGTGATTGTAAATTCAGAATCCTGAGGATAAAAGTCAGTTGTAAGATGTAAATTCAGAATCCTGAGGGGGAAAAGTCAGCTGTGAGATGTAAATTCAGAATCCTGAGGGGGAAAAGTCAGCTGTGAGATGTAAATTCAGAATCCTGAGGGGGAAAAGTCAGCTGTGAGATGTAAATTCAGAATCCTGAGGATAAAAGTCAGTTGTAAGATGTAAATTCAGAATCCTGAGGGGGAAAAGTCAGCTGTGAGATGTAAATTCAGAATCCTGAGGATAAAAGTCAGTTGTAAGATGTAAATTCAGAATTCTGAGGTGAAAAAAGTCAGCTGTGAGATGTAAATTCAGAATTCTGAGGTGAAAAAGTCAAAATTGTGATTGTAAATTCAGAATCCTGAGGATAAAAGTCAGTTGTAAGATGTAAATTCAGAATCCTGAGGGGGAAAAGTCAGCTGTGAGATGTAAATTCAGAATTCTGAGGTGAAAAAGTCAAAATTGTGATTGTAAATTCAGAATCCTGAGGATAAAAGTCAGTTGTAAGATGTAAATTCAGAATCCTGAGGGGGAAAAGTCAGCTGTGAGATGTAAATTCAGAATCCTGAGGGGGAAAAGTCAGCTGTGAGATGTAAATTCAGAATCCTGAGGATAAAAGTCAGTTGTAAGATGTAAATTCAGAATTCTGAGGTGAAAAAAGTCAGCTGTGAGATGTAAATTCAGAATTCTGAGGTGAAAAAGTCAAAATTGTGATTGTAAATTCAGAATCCTGAGGATAAAAGTCAGTTGTAAGATGTAAATTCAGAATTCTGAGGATAAAAGTCAGCTGTGAGATGTAAATTCAGAATTCTGAGGTGAAAAAGTCAAAATTGCGAGTTGTAAATTCAGAATCCTAAGGATAAAAGTCAGTTGTAAGATGTAAATTCAGAATCCTGAGGGGGAAAAGTCAGCTGTGAGATGTAAATTCAGAATCCTGAGGATAAAAGTCAGTTGTAAGATGTAAATTCAGAATCCTGAGGGGGAAAAGTCAGCTGTGAGATATAAATTCAGAATCCTGAGGATAAAAGTCAGTTGTAAGATGTAAATTCAGAATCCTGAGGGGGAAAAGTCAGCTGTGAGATGTAAATTCAGAATCCTGAGGATAAAAGTCAGTTGTAAGATGTAAATTCAGAATCCTGAGGGGGAAAAGTCAGCTGTGAGATATAAATTCAGAATCCTGAGGATAAAAGTCAGTTGTAAGATGTAAATTCAGAATCCTGAGGGGGAAAAGTCAGCTGTGAGATGTAAATTCAGAATCCTGAGGATAAAAGTCAGTTGTAAGATGTAAATTCAGAATTCTGAGGTGAAAAAAGTCAGCTGTGAGATGTAAATTCATAATTCTGAGGTGAAAAAGTCAAAATTGTGATTGTAAATTCAGAATCCTGAGGATAAAAGTCAGTTGTGAGATGTAAATTCAGAATCCTGAGAGGGAAAAAGTCAACTGTGAGATGTAAATTCAGAATTCTGAGGTGAAAAAGTCAAAATTGTGATTGTAAATTCAGAATTCTGAGGATAAAAGTCAGTTGTAAGATGTAAATTCAGAATCCTGAGGGGGAAAAGTTAGCTGTGAGATGTAAATTCAGAATCCTGAGGATAAAAGTCAGTTGTAAGATGTAAATTCAGAATTCTGAGGTGAAAAAAGTCAGCTGTGAGATGTAAATTCAGAATTCTGAGGTGAAAAAGTCAAAATTGTAATTGTAAATTCAGAATCCTGAGGAAAAAAGTCAGTTGTAAGATGTAAATTCAGAATTCTGAGGAAAAAAAGTCAGAATTGTGAGATGTAAATTTAGAATCCTAAGGGGGAAAAGTCAGTTGTGAGATGTAAATTCAGAATTTTTTTTATTATTCTTTTACTCCATGGCAGAAACAAGCTTTGATATAATCTGACATATACTCAACTGAAGTGGGTTTAAATGCACAGTCATTCTATTACCGTAAATCACTGGGTGGGCTTGATTTTTCAAAATTTCTAAAGTCAGTTTGAATTGATTCAGTGCGAGTATTAGGCCAGTATTTCATGCGTATCTTATTCAGAATAAGCTTTGCAGGGTCCAGGGAGTTGTTAAAGGTGCCTGGGTGACAAATGAGGTAATACATGTCACTTTTACTCAGCCTTTGGCTTGATCTCCATGTTTTTTTCCTCTATCTTGGCACCAGGCTGTAATGCCAAGCCTGGTTTTTGGGGCCAATCCTGGCTTTCATGGTCTGATAAATGTACTGTATGTAGCAGGGCAGCAGGTGATCAATGCAAACACAGCTTGGAATGGCATGATTGCAGCAACTAAAGTGATATTGATCGTTTTTTGATGAATTCTGATTATGGTGCATGATATAGATGAGATATTAAAGTGAGAGTTTACTCAAAAATTATAATTTAATCACCCATGCTGTTATAAACCTGTGAACTTATTTCTTTGGTAAACAAAGGGTGATTTATTTTTAATGAGAGTGAAAGAAAACGGAGGCTGTCAAGCTACAAAATTACAAAGTGCTTTATTGCAAGTCTTTTGGTGTCATTTGATAGCTTTGTGTGAGGAACAGATTGCAATTTTAGATTAGTTTTCTAACTGCTGTGACTGAATCATTGAACTGAATTAAAGATTCAACGATTTAAAACAACTATTCGCCAACAGTTTCATCTGTCACCTCACACAAAGCTATCAGGTGACTTAAGCTGAAACACTTTACCTTGAAAATGTGAAGCTATTCTCATTCACGTTTGCTGTATTGAAAGGATATGTCTTATTTTGTTTTCATAAATCAAATAAAAGTGTAAAAGTTGGTACTTTGTGATATGGAGGTCAGGCATCCTCTATTTTACTGTGGGCACACCTGAGCATTTTGCTGTTTATACAGTTGAGTTTAGAGAGCGGTGTAAAAATACACACACATGCAGACACACACACACACACACACACACACATGCCCCTAACAAGTCCAAGCCTGCTGTATTTTTTTTTTTTTTTTTCGGGGTTGCCTTGCTGCTAAATTGCACATTTTGTCTCCCTCTTGTTTTGTGACAGTGCCAAGGAAAGACCTCAGGTTCCAACACATTCCCTAGATCTACTTTCTGGACTGTACTGTAAAAATCATGCATGTTCCTCTGTCATTCTGAAACAGTCTAACTCTGGATCTAGCAGTTACGGTCCATAAAAGACATGTGGCCTAAAAAAGCACAAATGTAGTCACTTAAATTAAAACCTCATACAGTAAATGATGTCTTCAATCATCCAGTTATGATCATAATGACACAACAATAGCGAGAAACAGATTTGACTCATTTGAAAGAAAGACCATGCATGTGTTTGTTATAAAAAATGTGTTTAACGTTGTTGACCATAAGGTTTTATGTATTGTTGCCTATAACGTTGTTAAGCAGGCAGCATTTTATATGAGAGGAAACTTCCTGTGTGGGTTTCTGTTACCAGGTGTTTCATGATGAAACATGTTTTATTTACCTGCTTATAAAACAGCAATTTCCTGAACCATCTGACCTGCGTTCCTCATTGTACAAATATTTGATGTTATGTTTTGACCAGCCTTTGTTATTTTTATCATGGGGCTCATTAGTATTACATAGATGTGTCTCTGTACTATTGCCACATGTATCTCATGTATCTTCCTGTCATTTATCCCCTCAGGGTGACATCCAACAACTGCTGATTGTGGCTGACCCTAAAGCAGCTTACGACTACTGTGAACACTACAGCCCAGACTGTGACGTCCCCCACAAGGACACACTGCAAGCACAGGAGCCCGGGGAGGAGGTTAGTAAACCTTTTGCACTGACCAGCAAAGGAAATGGTCTTTCCTACAGTGTCCAGCAGACCAAACGTTTCTGGAAGTCTGGCACATTGATGACACTTTTGACACTACCAGTCAAACGATTGGAAACACAGACTCATACTATATTGTTTTCCACAGGTTAGAATTATAAAAAAGTCATCAAAATGAATAACACTTAAATACAGGAATTATGTAGTGGCCAAAAATGTCAAATCAAAATGGCATTTTAAATTAAAATCATACAGTTTTATTTGAAGAAATAAATGTTGTAATTGTATTATTAGTATTTTATTTAACAAATGAAAGAAGCAACAACATGCCACAAAGATAATATATAAAAGTATCAAATAATATCGTTCGAACATTTAGGGCTGAAAACATTTTTATTTACAGTTTTTTGAAAGTCTCTTTTGCTCACTAAGGCTGCATTTATTTGACTGAAAAGTACAGTAAAAACTTGTGAAATATTATTACAGTTCAAAATAACTATTTTCTATTTTAATATGTTTAAAAATATAATTTATTCCTGTGCAAAGCTGAATTTTCAGCATCATTAAGTGTCACATGATCCTTCAGAAATCATTCTAATATGTTGATTTTTTGCTTAAGAAACATTTCTTATTATTAGCAGTGTTGAAATTTTTGATTTTTGGATTATTAGAAAGTTCAAAAGAACAGTATTTCTTTAAAATAGATCTTTACTGTCACTTTTGATCAATTTAATGCATCCTTTGTGAATAAAGGTTTTGAACGATAGTGTCCATAAAAACATACTACCTATCAGGTCAAAGGTCAGCCACACCTTGACACTTCTGACCTCTGTGATGACTCCTGTAAACACCGACACCACATGCAAGTCATTTTAACCCATTACATCCTGCCGAAACAGGGAGAGGGTCGTTTCCTGAATGTGAGAAATCAATAACCCCCTTTCTCGCATCTTGACTCGGCGAGCGTGTGCGAGATGCTTTGCTCATAAATCACCCTCGGCCTGGCTGAACGGTGTCCCACTCAATGCTGAGTGATCACCAGCCATGGAAGAGAGCCAGATCATCAGCGCAGTGGCTGTTTTATGAGCCTTTATGCTGTATGAGGATTAACATATACTTGTGTTTGATGGATGAAGCCCTGGAGAGCCAGACTCGATGGCTTTATCGGCCTTCCTGCTGCTCTAACAGACATTATTTGTAGCGAAGGAATAGAAACAAAAAAGCTGGTACATAAACTTTGGCAAAAACCATTCATCCATTATTTAAAATGTGTCATAATTGATGAATGCATGTATTAACTCACTTTAAATAGCTGAGTCTAACACTTTTTATATTAATGTTAACCTAGTTTTAATATTAATATGAATTTAATATTCTAAACTTAAAGGTCCCATATTGTCAAAATCGAAATTTCCTGGCTTTTTTCATGATAACTGAGGTCTAGGGGCTATGTAACTACCATATGAGGTTCAAAACAGTCAATTCACAGTAAACTGCACACAGCCTGCTTAAAGTAGCTGTTCATTTTCACGAACCGCTGTGACTTCCGTACAGATGTGACGTCCGATCTACTCAGTCACCGCCCCGAGTGCCAACCACCATCCCCACCCTCCTTTTGTCAAACCCAGACAATATCGTGTCCATAACATTGCTAAGCAATAACAACACGAAAACAACCCGAGAAAACCCTGTTCAGTCTATAGATGTCGAAACTACATCATTGCACAGGCTTCCGAACAACGTGAATATAAGAGACCAGTGGCAGTCAACTTCAGCCTCTTTCACACAGCAATTGCGGTAAATACACGGATAATGTGTCCCATGATTTGTTCCGGAGTTGTTTGATTTGGTTCATTCACAGTTGTTTTCCGGAATCTGTGCGTGCTTTACACACAACCCATAAAGACATGTGACGTTTGGATGTGAGATCTAATGCAACGCGTACGTTCATTAAACTGAAACTAACCTGAACAAACTGTGCTTCAGCGCTGATAGTGCGGAGCTGGCTCTGTCTGATCGCTGCTTCATTCGATCGTTCCCGTAATTTTCCAGAATCAGCACGCATTGTGAAAGGGGCTTTACTAAAGCAACAGTTATGTAGCTTACTGCATTCGGTGTTTGAAAAAGAAAAAACATTAATGATCATTCTGAAATATCCTGTTGAGTATCAGCAGGCTAGGCTCTCTCTATGGCTCTGGGCTTGGCTAAAGCATACATGACCGTAGTTACCTGTGGTTGGCCTGGCTGTGCGTCTCTCAGAAAACAACAGGCCGATCACAAGAGAGGCTCATGAATATTAATTAGATGGGCCAAAATCAACCTGTTTTTGACAGAGCTCCTAAAAAAGGAGCTGTAAAAATATATTGAGATGGATTTTGGCACTTATACTGCAAATATATATTCTTAAAGACGTCAATAACTAAAATAAACCTCCAGAAATGTGTACAATATGGGACCTTTAACATTTAAGATCTATACAGTGTATGACGGCAATTATACATTTTGGATGTACATTTTTTGTGTGAATAAAATAGTGCTGTCAGATCGATTAATCACGATTAATCGAATCCAAAATAAAAGTTTGCATTTGCATAATATATGTGTGCGTACTGTGTATGTATATTTAAGCAATAAGGTACGAGAGGCCGTGCTGTATCATGAATCGCGTCGTGCCTAACAACGCCCTTCAGCCGTGATTTATTCATGACACAGCACGGCCTCAAGTATCTTATTGCTTTTATAAAACGGTTACCACACAATAAAAATATTAAAATCAAAAATATATATTAATTTATATATATTAAGTTGTACGTTTTCATGAAGTAAAATCATTAACTGCCTTCCGCTGTAAAAAGTAGTCTCTAACTGCTGCAGCTGTGTTTACGTTGCTAAGGGTGGTTGCTAAGGGGGTTCAATGATACACAAAACCGTTGAGTGAAGCGGTCATAGCAGTGCCGTATCATGAATACGACACA
>NC_133384.1:27866894-28081226 GCF_049309525.1 Garra rufa | reverse complement strand
AAACACTAAGTTTTATTTTGGATGCGATTAATCGGGATTAATCGATTTGACAGCAGTATAAAGTATAAGTTGTATAAATATATATAAATAAATAGTAGGCTATAAAATATATTTGACACATGATGTTTAATAGCTAATAGGACTTTGAAATGTGTTAGAAATCAGAAATAGATTTAACAGTATTTAATATTAACCTAATTTTAATATTAATATTAACTTAATACATTTTGGATGTACGTTTTTTGTGTTAATAAAGTCGTGCTGCCAAATCGATTAATCACGATTAATCGCATCCAAAATAAAACTAGTACAAAAACAGCACTAGTATAAAATCTTCTTGACACATGAAGTTTTAGCTGATAGGACTTTGAAATGTGTTAGAAATCAGAAAATCAAATAGATTTGACATGTTCTATTGATCTAAGCCTTTAATCAGCCTTTGCTTTAGAAGGCAGATGGAGTTTTACACACAAATAAAGATGAGAAAGAAGGAAAAAGGGGTTCAGTTAAGAAAGCAGCCAACATATGGCTGTTATCTCTGCTTCAGACATGCAGGGACTTTTTGTAGGGTTTTAAACACCCACCTGTATATCAGAATAAGTACATCACATGTTATGCATTAACATAATTAACATAATTATCACAGTATGTTCAGACATACTGAACTCACACAGTAGAGAGTAACATTTTAAGTTTTTAGATTGGTTTGATCATAACATTGTGCACTAACATAGCTTATTTTCATTGGAAGCTTTAGCAAAATGTAATGAAAATATGCTGTGTATGATAAACCTGTGTCTAATTCATCTGTACTGTATAAAACTAGCTATGCAGTAAATCTAACCATCCAATTATGTAATACACCTAAGGGTACATTACATTCTACACAAATTGTGTATGCTTAGCTAACCTCTCTTTCATCCTCTCCCTGTGTGCAGTACACTACTGCTGTTGAGTACGGTGATTTATATGATTATTATGACGGAGCGACCCCAACAGCGACAGATGAATATTCTGAGCCGCAGGTAAATGCAGGAAACGTGTGATGTGTTTGTTATGTCAATCATGGGGTGGCCCCGCCCCCTTTCCTTGACCTGTATAAATTACATGGGCAAAAGTATGTGGTGTGTGCTTTGTCTGGGCCGGTCGAGTTCTTCCACACCGTTTTCCTAGAGGCGTCCTGTGATGCTAACACTTGGTACACCCTATACCACTGAAAATGTTTGTTTAAGCAGATTATATGGTAGTATGCTAGATTTTAAGCACCTGTTAGTTAGCTTAAATAGCCAGACCCATAAATTACTGTAGTGGTTCACATACTTTTGCCCATGTAGTGTATGTTGTCTGTCCATGTTTGTAAACTCTGTATTCTCAGTGTTTTTACTGGGTTAAATGAGTCAAATGGTGGACGTTTTTTTCAAACATGAGTTGCTTTGTTAAGTTTTAAGATAAACGTTCTTTGAAGCAAGCCTGAAATCTGCTTTTATGGTATTAAAACAAATTTACACTACCTTTTACAATGTTGGGATTGGTAGGTCTCTTATGCTGCATTTGTTTGATCAAAATATAGTAAAATATGTAATATTGTGAAATTTATAATAATTTAAAATAACTAAATAATTTTATTTTATATGTTTTATTTATTGATTTATTTTTTGTGGAAACTATGATACTTTTTTTCAGGATTCTTTGATGAATATAATGTTCAAATGAACTGTGTTTATTTGAAATAGATTTTTAAATACAATTTAGAAGTTACTTTTGATCATTTTAATGCACCCTTATTGGATAAACGTATTATTTTTAGTGCTAGGCAATGATTAATTGCTATTAATTGCATCCAAAATATAAGTTTTTACACACATATAATATATGTGTGTGTACTGTGAATATTTATTATGTGTATATATAAATATACACACATGCATGCATATATTTAAGAAAAATAAGTTATGTTTAAATATATAAATTATATGTATATAATAATTTATTTTGGATGCGATTAATCTCGATTAATCGACGCCCAGCACTTAAATAAATAAATAAAAATAAAAACTGACTCCAAGCTTTTGAAGGATGGTATACTGTATACTGAGTTATCCTGAAGCTACCTAAGTAACCCATGTTTAATAAAAGGGAACTTATTTATCTTCTAACCCAGATATTTTGATATGTTGTGTCTTTTCCCCTTCACCATAACCTTTTCCAGAGAGTGAAACGTAGTGTCTCCATGAAAACGAAGAGGACGAAAAAGTCCCCTAAATCTTTTTCCAAACCCTATAAGTACCAGGAGCCAAAACAGGCTAAAAAGGTAGCCCCTAAGAAGAAGAGATATGGATACCTGCCACCGCCACCAAGAAAAGCCATTCTAGGGGTAATAGTACAAGTGTAGCTCATGTCAGAATCCATCAAGATCTCTCTTCCGTTGAGGGAAATCTCTGATGATAGTCTGAGCGTGCCGTCCGTCCCCCTTTCTCTAGGTGCCGTCCTTGTGGATCCAGCCTGTAACTCTTTTGGAACTGCTTGAATTAATTCCTCCTTTCTTATCTTCTTCCTCTTTTCTTCTCACTTTGAAACTGCTATAGCCTAACAATGTAGATGGAGAGTACTATACAGACAGTGAACTTGACTACGGAACAGTAGATCCTTCCAAAACTCAGTCTCCTGTCGCAACCACTGGACCAAACCAGGTAATCATTTGATTATATACTATGATACTACAGAATGTCAGACAGAAAGGGGGGAAATCCAGGAGCACGTATTGACGAGGAAGTATTTGATATGGAATGACAAAAACAAAACAATTCATGCCAATTGTTCTGTGTTTTAGACTCTGGGACTGGGAACTGTTTTATCCAATGACACAAAGCTGATATTCACTATAAAACTGCCAAGTTCTAAATTTAGCCAATCCACTTCCTCTGATGTTTTCTGGTTCGAAAACTGAGGACATGTCTTGAATATTAAGTAGATATTTCTCAGTGGATTGTCTAGCAGTTGGTTTTCAGCTTTCTGTTGCAGATATCAATGATATTTAAGGCTCCATTCAAGAAAAAGCAGCAATTTATGAATGCTCAACCATCCTACACTCTTAAAATCAAAGGTTCTTTATTTGCATTGATGGTTCTATGAAGAACCTTGAACATCCATGGAACCCTTCAAATGCAGAAAAGGTTTTTTATAGTTGAAAAAGGTTCTTTAGATTTTTAAATGGTTATTTTAAAAACTATTCATTGAAAGTTTCTATGGGGAACCAAAAATGGTTCTTCTGTGGCATCACTGCAAAAACACCTTTTTGGAACCTTTATTTTTAATAGTGTTTCTCAATTTAATACAGTGATTTGATCATACATCTTAGTATACTGTATATATATACACTATATATGTTTGTCCTTTTGACTGGAATTTTGGATAGCCCTAGCTATCATTGATGGCATGTCCCATTCCAAACAGTTCCCTCAGTAGGTCACTAGTTGAATAGTTCTTCCACTAGTTAGCAGAACTATATTCAACAGAACTCTTTCACAGCCATATAGATGTTTTTACAGGGCGATTCCATGTTTATCTTGGATATTACAGATATATAATAAGCATAGGTGTGGTTTTTTTCTCAAATTAACTGCGGTAAGAAATGTCTACATGTCCTGGTGCTCCTTCACTATTTTTGTGGTTATGTACTAAAACATACTGTAAATCTTGGCTGTTGTAATCAAACGCAGAATCAAAGTTTTACACTGTAAAAAGTGAACCGTTGGATCAACTTAAAAAAATTACTTCAATTGGTAACACCTAAAAAAAATTAAGATGATTGAACTAAGATTGTCTAAGTGTGGTCAATCACACTTAAATAATCTTAGTTCAATCAACTTAAATTTTTTAGGTGTTACCAATTGAAGTAATTTTTTTAAGTTGATCCAACTGTTCACTTTTTACAGTGTACGAATTAAAATTTGATCTGTATCTGCATTTGATCACATCTTTAATGCATTAGTTTGTGTTTTTGTAAACATTGCAGTGCCATTTCAGACTATTTCTGTCTTATTTTTTCACATCTAAACATAATTGAACTTTATTGTTATGTTTATTGTGGAAAAAAAGACTGGAATGTCTCAAAGTCTGTCATCGATGTATATGTTTGATTATTAAGTATTATTGCTGGGCAACGATTAATCATGATTAATCACATTCAAAATGGAAGTTTTTGTGTACATAATATATGTGTTTACTGTGTATATTTATTATGTATATATAAATACACGCACATGCATGTATATATTTCAGAAAAATGTTATGTTTATATACTAAATATATATATATAAATTTAATGAATATAGCTATATACATGTAAATACATGTAAATATTGTCATGTATGTGCGTGTCTATATATATGCATAATAAATATGCACAGTACGTACACATATATTATTACATATAAACAAAAACTTCTATTTTGGATGCGATGAATCGCGATTAATCGCTTGAACCGCACTATTAAATATGTAAATATAATGCCTTTTTTAATAATAAAGTTAACACTTTATCTGTCCCTCTGTAAATAACAAATGCAAAGGTTGTGATTTACTAAACCAGATTTAATTGCACCTTAAATTCTCATTTTACCAATTATCCAAATACTCATATCCAATCCAAATCTGACTGAGCGGGACAAAGAAGTGTTACCTTGTTGCTGCGCAAAATTGATATACTATTCTTAATAAATATACCTCTCACATGCAATTTATTTTGCTCTTGCTTTGCGGTTAGATAAAGTAGTACTTGCTTTAACTGCTTAAACTAACCTCCATCTTCCCTCCGTTGCTCGAACTCCCTTCCCCTCCGCCCGGCCGCATTGCTTGGGCACAATAAGGCTGTGGAAGAGGAAGTTATCAGTGACTATGTCACTGAGACAGCCCAGGCTGGTCAGGATCCAACCGCTGCCCCAGAAGCCGCGCTGCCCGGCGGCACCGCCGACCCCGTCGGAGTGGACGCGTATGACTTTAAGGAGTATGATCTTAAGGAATATGATGTGACTGGGCTTGACAAAAATCAATATGAGTATGGGGCTTACGATGAGTTTGGCAATGTGGCTCCAAACCCTACGTCCAATTACGAGGATAGTTTTGGGCCGGGGGTTGCTGCTGAAACCGACATCGCTGAAACAGAAGTAACATCGAACGTAAGTATTGACCCCCATATGTGGACGTCATCCAGCACTCGGACTGTTGGATGTGGGAATCTAGCATGCGTTCTTGGCTTTGTAGTGTACTGTTTTAGCATGGGGTCCAACCATTTTTTCTTTTTTGGTGCCTTTATACTAATCTGCACTGCACTCCTCTTGTCCGTATTGGTTTTCTCTCCCCTGTCTCTGTGTACAACACATATGGATCATATGGGTTCACAGATCACTTACATGCACACTCTCATACCAACTGTGATTTGAACTCTATGACTGTCAGCACCTTATCTCTCATATTGCCCCGGGATATGGCAATTACCCCATACCACAAACCCAGCTGTCTGTTCAGACACACCTCTCTCCACCTCCTCCACCTAAAGAAGCTCATACTTCCCCTTCGTCAAACACTTTAATGCCTGTATCTCAGGCCACATGAGCAAAGGTTTGACTGCATCAGATCCTCTCCATTATATTGCTGGTTACACACTCAGAGAAATTGAAGTTATATATTATTATATTATGTTATAATATAGTATAGTATAGTGTAGTATAGTATATATTATATATATTATTTATTTATTTTATTTTATAAATGAATTTAGGGTCACACTTTAGTGTGTTCACGAAAATATACAAATTCAGTCATTAAATATTGTCTTTTATGTCATTCCATACCTGTAAGACCTTCGTTCATCTTCAGAACACAAATTAAGATATTTTTGATGAAATCTGAGAGCTTTCTAACCCTGCATGGACAGCGATCCAGGGCCAGAAAGCTAGCAAGGACATCGATAAAATAGTCCATGTGACATCAGTGGTTCAACTGTAGTTTTATGTAGCTACGAGAATACTGTTTCTGCACAAAGAAAACAAACATGTTCCGTCAGTTTCTACCACGCATTCACGTCGACTGACAAGGAAGAAAAGAAATTGTTGAATAAAGTCATTACTTTTGTCTTCTTTGCACACAAAAACTATTCTCATAGTTTCATACAGGTAAGGTTGAACCACTGATGTCATATGGACTATTTTAATTATGTCCTTACTTCCTTTCTGGGTCTCAGTTCTGCTGCAGTCTATGGAGGGTCAGGAAAGCTCTCATCAAAAATATCTTAATTTGTGTTCCGAGATGATTGAAAGTCTTATTGGATTGGAACGACATGAGGGAGAGTAATTACAGACAAATTTTTCATTTTTGGGTGAACTTAATTTGGAGACCAATTCTCACAATTAACTATTAATTGTGACTTTTGCCTCAATAAACTGCCAATTTGCTTCTTATTAATTGTTAGTAAGGTACTTTTTAGCTATTTTTTTTGCATGTTCACATGATCTGCCTCCTTAGGATGAGTCACTTGTTGTATTCCCAATTGTAAGTCGCTTTGGATAAAAGCGTCTGCTAAATGAATAAATGTAAATAAATGTAAATTTTACACCGCATACACTTAGCACTATGCATCAACATTAACCCTTTTCTATCTCTTTCTCTATCTATCTATCTGTTTGTTTATTTCTCTGTCTGTTGTTCTGTCTACCGTATATTTCCTTTTTTAGTCTATCTATCATTTGTTCCATCTAACCTCTGCTGTATGTTTGCAGGGTGGTGGTGCTGGTCTGGGTCAGAAGGGAGAAAAAGGAGAGCCTGCAGTGATTGAGCCGGTGAGTTTGATTTATTTATCAATTTGATGTTGTGATCTGTTCTGGTCAGTTTGTTTTATTCTGGTTTTGTTGTGATTCATAGGGAATGCTGATTGAAGGACCTGCTGGACCACCTGGACCTGCTGTAAGTTACCTGCATTTTTGTCCGTACTGTAATTTTCAATATTCATTCGATGTGTTCTAGCAGGTTTTTTAAAGTCTGAAATCTTTTGGTAATTGGTTAATCACTGTGCTCCGGTCTGTGTTTTTGTCTTTAGGGTCTTCCAGGCCCTTCAGGTTTACAAGGCCCTCCTGGTTCAGCCGGAGATCCTGGTGACAGGGTAGGAATTTGTTCTTAGTTTTTGACTCCAGGCTATGTTTACTTATGACGACCACAGGTATTTTCAGAACATTAGCGAGGTTTAGTTAAGGTTTAGATCTTAATCTTTCTTTTGTCATATTTTGTTTTAGATATTTCAATTGCCATTAACAAAAATCAACAGTGATTAAATGGAAAAAGTGGTGTGCCAAATGAAATCTGTGATGAACATACTAAAACACAGATTGTCTAGAAAAAACTTGTATGAGGGAGACTGTTGTAAACTAGTAAAGTGCAAGACCACATGAAAATGCTACAGTAAACAAAATATAATGCTAATTTATTCTGAACAGGGTCATGGCAGATTCCTGACCCTGAGGGCACTTTTACACCCTCTCTGACACATTTCAGATGTGAATTCCTTAGTGGCTTTATTTAGAAACAACACAGATTTACACAAGTTAATTTTTCCAAATGGTGCAGTAATTCTAGTTACTTCAGAATGAGCAGTCACAGACAAAATTTCTGATTAAATGCAGCACATCAGCCTCAATCCATTTCTGTATGCAAAATACACACATTACCCACAAAAAACATCCTCTGCCTTAAACTGTTTGAGGATAATTATCATTAGAAATTCCCAGACCAACTCCAAAGTCTGTCTGGCGGTCTGATGTTAGGTTTGTATTGAAGGTATTACACGTCTACGTAAAAACACTCTCTCTAACAGAAACAACACACACACAGGAATGCTAATGATGAAACTAAATAACTCATTTGCATCAGAATATCATTAAGACTGCTAAACCACAAAATACAATGAAACGCATATAAATTAAAAGTGGGATTTTGAGTATTTCCTGTTAATGATTTTGTCAAACTAAAGCCTGTACACCTCAGGAAGACATTTAATATTTTTTATTAGTGTTATTTAACATCTGCCCCAAGCTAAAGTAGCAAAAGTGGAACAGCGTGATAATTTGTTGTGATTGGACTTGGTAGAGACAACAGGGAACCATCTGCACAGGGATATGAAGTGTTGTTTAGACAAAAGTAATTGGTACACAGAGATCATGAGCTAGAAAATATCTTTAAAATGGAAGTGAGAGGGTCTCTCTATCTCTTTTCGATCTCACTCCCTCTCATTCTCTTACCTGTGTGTTGTCAAGTCAAGAAGTGTCAAATTACTGATTTATCCCTTCTCTCTCTCTCTCCCGCTCTTCCTGCTTCCTCCTCAGGGTCCTCCCGGCCGCGCTGGTCTTCCTGGAGCGGATGGCTTGCCAGGCCCCCCTGGTACTATGCTGATGCTGCCGGTAAGAGCCCTAAATCCAACAAATATATTTGTAGATCCGTCCAGCCTATTCTGAACAACACTTTGATGCATGTATTATGCAATAATGTATACATGAAAACAACTATAACACACTTGTTTAGAATATTTGATGAAGTAACCTAGTATTAAAAATATCTAAACACTAGATATCCTTTTGGTGCTTTTGCATATGTAAGTTGAAAATCATGGAAATGGATGATATATAGAAATATATATAGAAAACTATTACTACTATTAATACAAAACTGTATGTATTTAATAAATGTATTTAAATGTTGTGCATTCTAGTGTTTTAGTGTAAGTGTTATACCACACAAGGATACATTAAGAAAAATAATTACTGCATAATTAACCTTTTTTAGTGCATATACTTATATATAGATCATATTTTTCACAATTACTGAAAACAATCTAAATCCTTTTTGTTTTTGATTCACTTAATATTTATAATATAACATAATGTGGAATGAAGTATTATTCACAATGATTATAAATCAATGAAATATCCAATAATTTATAGTATAAATATATAACATAAATAATTTAGTCATTTTTAAAGGATTGAAACCCTTCTAAATATTTATGAAATATTCATATTAATAATAGTACATGAAAATAATGAGTGCATACTTCACTTTTTTAGAGCATATTGCTTCTTTAGATCATATTTGTTCTAAATTACTGAAAACAATCTAAATCCTAATTAAATATTCAGATTTTTTTTGTTTTACTTTATATTTAGAATATATTATACTATAGAATGAAGTATTATGCATAATGATGATAAATATATTCAAATATATCTAGTAAATTATAGTATAAATATAGTGTAAATAATTTCGTTGTTTTTGAAAGGATTGAAACCCATCTAAATACTTATTTAATATTCATAATGTTCATAATAGTATATAAAAATAACAAGTGCATACTTAATTTTTAGAGCATATTGCTTCTTTAGATCATATTTTTCAAAATTACTGAAAACAATCTAAATCCTAATTAAATATTTTTAGAATGTTGTTTTTTGTTTTTGTTTCACTTAATATTTATAATATAGTATACTACAGAATGAATGAAGTATTATGCATAATGATGATATATATTAAAATATCTAGTAATTTATAGTATAAATATACTATAAATAAATTTAGTCATTTTTGAACGGACTGAAACACATCGAAATATTTATGAAATATTCTTATAATAGTATATGAAAATAACGAGTGCATACTTTACTTTTTAGAGCATAGTACTTCTTTAGATCATATTTTTCAAAACTACTGAAAACAATCTAAACCCTAATTAAATATTCAGAATGTTTTTTTTTCACTTAATATTTATAATATAGTATACTACAGAATCAATGAAGTATTATGCATAATGATGATAAATGTATTAAAATATCTAGTAATTTATAGTATAAATATATTATAAATAATTTAGTCCTTTTTGGAAAGGAATGAAATACTCATGAAATATTCATAATATTTGCGTAACTTAGTTTGCACACTATAATATAACATAACATGGATTGTTATAATATGGATACAAACAGTATATGAAAATAATGAGTGCATGCTTCACTTCTTTAGAGCATTTTTTACTAAAAATGTACTAAAAATCATCAAAATTTTAATACATTCAGAATGTTGTTTTTGTGTTTGATTCACTCAATATTTATAGTATTGTACACCACTACAGAATAATAATGATACATACATGAAAATATCTAGTAATTTAGTATTAATATAGTATAAAAATTAGTTTTTGAAACCATCTAAATCATTATGAAATATATTTATAATATTTATTTTTGTTACTTAGTTTGTACACTGTAATGTAGTATGGAATGCACTTATTAGAGCATATAATTTAGTAAATTGCAAAAGTGCAAATCTGCTTTTCATAGCTGATTAACTTAGTATTTACAGTATAACGTACTATAATATTTAGTGTAATATTTAGCTATAAAATGAAAAGTCTAAATCCTAATTAAATATTCATAATATTGCTGTTCATATTTGATTTACTTAGTATTTGGAGTATAGTACAGTACTTCATTAGAGCATATTTTTGTTCAATAGTTTTCAAATGGTTTGAAAATACTACCTAAATCCTAATTAAATATTCAGAAAATTGTTTTTTGTGTTTGAATGACTTTGTGTTTATAGTGTAGTACACTCTTAAAAATAAAGGTGCTTTAAAAGCTTCTTCACAGCGATGCCATAGAAGAACCATTCAGTCAAAGATTCTTTAAAGAACGATCTCTTTCTTACCTTTTCAAAATCTGAAGAGCCTTCTTTCACCACAAAGAACCTTTGGTGAAACAGAAAGGTTCTTCAAATGTTAAAGGCTCTTTATAGAATGAAGCACCTTTATTTTATACAGTTTTGTAAAGTGTTTTCCTAAATGTAAATGATAATAATGAATTCTCTGTTCATGTTTGACAGTTCCGTTTTGGCGGGGATGGTGAAAAGGGTCCAGTGGTGTCGGCTCAGGAAGCCCAGGCTCAGGCCATTCTATCTCAGGCCAGGGTGAGTATGAGAAGTAAAGAGCCAAATGGCCCAGCTGTTTGCTAAAGGGGGAGGTGGGGGACTCTTGAGTGTTTGTAGGGAAGAGGTGGGGCGGTAGGTCACAGGGTGGGGAGGGGATTTGCTCCGGCCTTGTTTGCGCTAAAACAAGAGTGAAACGGAGCAGCACAGGCTGCTTTGACTCATGCGGAGAGACTAGTTAAAAATACTAGCAAGGTTCATGACCCGACAGGTGCTGCAGATGAGTGCTTAGATCTGTCCTTGACAAATACGGACATCGCCCCACCTACTCTGTCTGAAGAGAGCCAATGTCAGCCAATATATATGTATATGTTTGATGATAATTTGGTGGATTTGATTCATTGGTTTGTTTTCGCAGCTCGCCATGAGAGGTCCACCAGGTCCAATGGGTCTTACTGGAAGATCTGGCCCAGTGGTGAGTTTCGGTGACCCCCATGACCTCTTCAAAAGTCCCACCGTTTTACTGAAAGCACCATTTTTTTGACTGAAAACCAGAGCAATGCTTATTTAAAAGACATAATAAAGTATAAAAAAAGAAACAATTGTGAGCAATAAAGCAAGAATTGCAATTTAAATTCATATTTCAGGCTTTCTTTCTCAAAAACGGATGAAATAAACTCACAATTGTGAGAAATAAAGCCAGAATTGCAATATAAACAAATAATTCAGGCTTTCTTTCTCAAAAATGGATGATATGAACTCACAATTGTGAGCAAGAAAAAAAAAAGAAAACCAGAGCAATGCAATTTAATGCAGTGATTTAAAGTTCATTGCTGTTAATTATATGCAAAACAGCATTTCTGTCCTATTAATTATGAAATTAAAAAATAGTCAAATAAAATTTACCAACCCAAATCATCCCACTAACAGTCTTCTGTGAGAAGACACTTGGGGTTTAATATGTTTGCACAATATCACATCTTTTCTTTGACTACTTTTCAGTTAGAGTCCTGGTCATAAAAAAGAAATAAATATAATAAAATGAAATTAAATTAAATTAAATTAAATTAAATTATTAATAGTATCTCAATGATAGTAAAAATACTACACAATATCCTTTCTTTGACTATTTTTAAATCATGTCATAAAATAAAATAAAGTAAAATAAAAACAAATTAAATATATTTATTTATTTATTTATTTATTTATAATTTGATGTACTAAAATAACTAAATAAAATTGAAAGTAAAATTTTCATAGACTTTATACTAAAAACTAAAAATGACATTACCAAAATGTTATTAAAATAAAATATTAATAAAAACTATAATAGTATATTAATGATAGTAAAATAACTATCATTGAGATAATAATGTTTGCACAATATATTTTCTTTGACTACTTTTAAATTAAAGGCCAGGTCATAATCTAAAATCTAAAATCTAAAATAATATAAAATATAAAATTAAAAATTCAATTAAATTAAATAATTATTTATTTATAACTTGATGTACTAAAATAACTAAATAAAACAAATTAAAATGTATTTAAACTTCATAGACTTTAGACTAAATACAAAACAAAAATTATTAAATTAAAAAATTATTAAAATAAAATATTAATAAAAACTATAATAGTATTTCAATGATAGTAAAATAACTATGGTTGGGATAATAATGTTTGCTCAATATCACAATATCTTTTCTTTGACTACTTTTCAATTAGAAGGCCAGGTAATAAAATAAAATAAAATTAAATTAAAACATTTTTATGTATTTATAACTTGATGTACTAAAATAACTAAATAAAACTGAAACTATTAAAATTAAATATTAAGAAGAACTATAATAGTATCTCAATGATAGTAAAATAACTATGCTTGAGATAATAATGTTTGCACAATATCACAATATCTTTTCTTTGACTACTTTTCAATTAGATCATAAAATAATAAATAAATAAATAAATAAATACAATTTTTATTTATTTGTAACTGAAATGACAAATGAAATTTACATTTATTTAAACTTCATAGACTTTAGACTAAAACCTAAAATGACATTAAAATGTTATTAAAATAAAATATTAATAAAAACTATAATAGTATCTCAGTGATAGTAAAACAACTAGATAACTAGATTAAGGCCAGACCTGTTGAAACAGGATGAGTTGGTGAACTAGAGCCCAAACCTCTTCAGGCAAGAAATGATCCTACTGAGACACGACAAAACTAATGACAAAAATAGCTAAAATAAGCATTTAAGAAGTGAAAACCACAGCCATGTCATGTCATACTTATCCTACGTGACTGACTGAGCGTGAAATGAGCGGTGGGAATTCCGGAGAGACTTTGAAATCATAATCTTTATTTAAGAAAAGCACACAGCTACTGTTTAATAGCTAGTTGGGAATCCTCAGATGTGTCATTTAAAAAGCAGACAAATGAGAATCTTCACGTTTCCAAATAGCTCCTTATAGTAGGTTGCACTTTTAGCAATAAATGGAAAACTCCCACTCTTAAATTATCTTAAAAATTAGTTAGAAGAAAAACTAGGACAGTCTGTCTGGAATACCAGTAATGTCAAACTGTTTCTTTTTTAAGTATTCAGCTTTATGTGTTGCATTGCAAAATAAAATAAAAAATAAAGTGTAACAAAAGTACAAAGAGTAATAACTATCTTTTAAAACAAGTCCAACTGCATTAACTTTAGTACTTATACTCAGGGTTTATTTTGATGTGCCAAGAAAGTGAAGAACAGGAATTGTATATACTGTGAAATATTGCCACCTGTTGTTCCTTTGTATATAGTGCAGGCATTTCGATCTTGTAACTGTGTTAAAAACGTGTTGGTTTGGTCTAGTCTGGGTCTAATACATCTCTCTCTGGTGTCAACCAAATTCAGGGTCTTCCAGGACCTCCTGGACTGAAGGGAGAGAGTGGAGACCATGGTCCTCAGGTAAGAAAAGCATTTCTTACCACCAAAGATCATCGTGCCTATTTATCTACTTGCTTAAATCATCAAATATATTTCTATCATAGGGTCCGAGGGGTATCCAAGGCCCTTCAGGGCAAATGGGAAAACCTGGCAAGAGAGTAAGATATTCCACACACACAAAAGATTGTTTGTTTTTGCTATCACTCTTTAGTTGAATGAGTCTTCAGTTAATGTATGGACACATAATGGTGGCCAGTAGTCATATGTTCTCTGGTTTTTCTGTGACAGGGTCGTGCTGGAGCCGACGGGGCCCGTGGAATGCCTGGAGAACCCGGATCTAAGGTATAAGAAATATTTTCTCTCACATATATGTGCTATATAGTACATATGAATATATTGTTTGATTTTTCTTTATCTTCTTCTCAGGGTGACAGAGGTTTTGATGGGCTTCCAGGTCTGCCCGGTGAGAAGGGACACAGGGTAAGTACGAACACATACAAAAGTTCAACTGACAAATGCAGTAAAATGAGAGTTAATGTAGTGAGGGAGTTTTGAAAAGTAGATAAAAATTCAAAACAATTTTCCAACTTATGCTAATTACTAAATTATTTCTTAGATGCAACTCCTACAAGATTTTGGAAAGTTAACTCTGTATATTGTGTAAAATAAAATAAAATAAAATAAAATAAAAAAGTAAAGCTAAAAAAAATTATGGGCAATTAATATATATTGTTACATATTAAATAAATACATATAATTTAAAGATAAAAAAGACATTTTAATTGCCACAAATAAGTTAATTTCTTCATTTTCCATGTTCACTATTTGGCTTATAAAAAATAAAATAAAATAAAAAATGATGGGCAATTAATAGATATTGTTACATTTTAAATAACTAAATGTAATTTAAAGTTAAAAAAATCACATACTGATTGCCACAAAGACATTAATTTATTTATACTTCATGTTCCCTACTCAGCTTAATAAAATAAAATAAATATAAAAAATGAATAATGGACAATTAATATATATTGTTACATATTATATAACTAAATGTAATTTAAAGTTAAAAAATGACATATTCATTGCCGCAAAGAAGGTAACTTCTTCATATTTCATGTTCTCTGCTCTGTTTAATAAAATAAAATAAAATAAAATAAAATAATAAAATAAATAAATGATGGGCAATTAATATATAATTTTAAATATTAAATAACTAAATGCAATTCAAAGTAAAAAAAAAAAGATATATTCTTCGCCACAAATAAGTTTTTTTTTTTCATATTTCATGTTCTATGCTTAGCTTAATAAAATAAAATAAAATAAAATAAAATAATAAAAATAAATGATGGACAATTAATATATATTGTTACACATTAAATAAATTAATGTAATTTAAAATTTTAAATGACATTCATTGCCACAAAGAAATTAATTTCTTCATATTTCATGTTCTCTGCTCTACTTAATAAAACACCATAAAATAAAATAAATGGCTGACAATTAATATTTCTATTGTTACATAGTAAATAATTAAATGTAATTAAAAGTTAAAAAATGACGTTTATTTATTGCCACAAAGATGTTAATTTCTTCATATTTCACATTCTCTCAGCTTAATAAAATAAAATAAATAATAAATAAAATAAATAATGGACAATTAATATATATTGTTACATATTAAATAACTAAATGAGGTTTATTTCTTCATATTTCACGTTCTCTACTCAGCTTTTGATTCTGCTGAAATGTAAGCTTAAATACGGTAAATCATAACAAGCTGAATTATTATTATACCTAATTCATGTAACTTTTGGTAATTTCTCATTTTCACTATGATCTTATTTTTAAAACATCTCTGTGAAACAGTGAAACTGTTTTTAATTCGTTCATTACAAACATTAATTATTATAATCAATAACTTGACATTAAAGTATATTGCAGATTATTATTAAAAAAAATTAAACAAAATGTAATAATATTAGGGGTACAGGTAATAAGTACCACAAAAAAAATGCTAAAAATATAATGTTTATTTTCAACAGCAACAAAAAATTTGGTGCCCGCATTGTACATAGAAAACAAGTACGTCGAACACGCCACAAGCTACAAACAATTTTGTTCTTCTTAGTACTATGAATATAATAAATAATGAAACTTAGAAGAATCACAGGCTCTTTCAATATGACATTAAGAACCCTCTGCTCGGGAACTTTTACAGTAGGGTATTTCCAGTCTTTTCCCATGTCAACAACACAGGTAATAATTACAGGATCCAAAATGGCTCCCTAGATCACTTTCAAGCAAAGGTGAAAAGATTATATATTAAGTTGGATGTAATAACGTATGGTGTTCCTGTCTGTCTCTTTCTGACAGGGTGAGAACGGTCCTCCTGGTCCCCCTGGACCTTCCGGAGAGGACGGACCAAGGGTAAGTGCTTTTCTGAATCACCTGTAGAAGAAAAACGGCCTTCTCATTATCTCATTTTTTCAGCTATTAAAATAACCATATTCTCTTCTTTACAGGGAGAAGATGGAGAGATTGGACCAAGAGGACTTGCTGGTGAAAGTGTAAGTGTGTCTCACCTTAGTGTGTGTTTTTTTTTATGTTTTGTCTCCAATTTGCCACCAGGGGGCAGACTCACTCAACCTCTTATCCTATCGTGATTCCTATTGAAATTCAGCAGAGAATACTTGCTCTTTTTAATCAGAACCTTCTCATTTCTTTTTATCTCAGGGGCCACGAGGTCTGCTCGGGCCTAGAGGCCCTCCCGGACCTCCTGGACAACCTGTAAGTGGTTTTTAATTTATAATCTTGTGGATCTGATGCTGATTGCTCGCTTCTAATCTTTCACCATTGATTTCTGCAGGGCATCGCTGGTGTTGATGGTCCACAGGGTCCCAAAGGAAACATGGTAAGAGACATGGATCTCGTAAACCTGGCGTTTTGTAGATAAGATCAGTGTAGCAGACGCTGATAGTACTTGTTGAGTGCACCTCTGTGGGTTTTAGACGTGTTATGTATCTATACTAAGACGACTCTCAAGTTTAAATTTCATTTCTTACTGCCAAAGTGACAAATAAACTTTGTGCAACACAATATCTTTGAATTTGGCGTGTTCTGTTTTCAGATCCAAATTATGACTAAGAAAAACAACAGTTAATTCATCTGTTTGTTGGAGTATAAAAGCTATGTCATGATCCCTCGGTTATTTACAGAAGGTTTTTTTTTTCAGAACTAAACTGAATCTTGAACAGTAACTAAAGGGCAAAATTCCTGTCAAAAATGAGGACAGTTTAATAATTAATTCAATTTTTTGTTACCTTTAACATTATGATTGTCTGTAAGACATGCTTAATTTAGCTAACATTGTGTTCACTGTATTAGGATCATTTACATCAGCAAGTAAAGCACATATGTCACCCAAACAGAGAAAAATAAACATTGCTGGTTTGACATATTCAGGGTGTTGCTGACATGTACTGTCTTTTTCTGTTGAACAGGGACCCCAGGGAGAGCCAGGCCCTCCTGGTCAACAGGGAATCCCAGGAACACAGGTGAGAAAACACACTCACACATACACTTCAGACACTGAACCTCAGATGTTTTACTGTGAGGTTTGAGTATTGTTTCTCTTGTGCAAGATACAGTTTGGTTGATTTTAGATCAAACAATCCGATATCATGTACATTGCATTTTTTTGTAAATTGAAGGTTCCCATATTTTTGAAAAAACATGAAAAAGTCATGGGGATTTTTTAAATGTATTTGTTTATTGCCTTTTAGTAATGGTATTTTGTAAATTATCTTATAAGGTGCAATCCTTATAAGAATTTAGAAAGAAAGTATGGTAACTCAATAAAAAATGGAAAACGTAAAAAAAGAAACCAAGTAAGAAAAATTGAAAAAAGAGGAAAAATCATTAAGATATTTTGCTACATAATAAATATGTTTATAGAATGTCTGTTAATTAAGCAATATTCCAATAAATATCAGAAATATATTACAATATCACACACACACACACACACACACACACACACATATATATATACATTAAAATGACAAAAACATACAACAAAATTAAATAATTTCCGTGTATTGTGAAATATTCAAATATTCAAATAAATATGTAAAAATTATATTTATGAAAATGAAATTATATGAAAAAAATATATAAAAATGTATATATCAAATATATAAACCACAAAATCTGATAAAAATAATGAAAAAATAATGTTTATTATTAAATATTATTATTATTATTAAATATTCAAATAAATATCTGAAATATATTACATTAAATATTCATATTTACATAAATAACTTATGTCTATTATCAAGAATTTAAATAAATTTCTAAAATATATATTACATTAAATTACATTAAATATATTTTACACACACACACACACACACACACACACACACACATAATATATATATATATATATATATATATATATATATATATATATATACATACAGTATATAAACCACAAAATATAATAAATATGACAAAATATATTAGATCAAATCACACACACACACACACACACACACACACACATATGTATATATATATATATATATATATATATATATATATATATATATATATATATATATATATATAATGCAAAATATAATAAATATGACAAAAACATAAAACAAAAAAAACTTAAAATTGACTTCAAAGCAGAAATTTTACAAGTCAAATATAATTTAAAATATTATCAAAAAATATCTCCAAGTATCTTAAACTATCTCCAATAAACAAAAATAATGCTGATATCTATCTATCATCTATATCTACAATCTTTGATTTTGCTTAATTAATTTGATTTAAAATGTAATTCATTTATTAACTGAATTTTTTTATTATTATTTAGCTCAGAAATTCTATGAGTAAAATCTAATTTTTAATATTATCAAAAACATTCTCCAAGATACTGCAATAACACTGATATGTATATGTATATTTATAGAGAGAGAGATACTTTATATTATATCTATCTATCTATCTATCTATCTATCTATCTATCTATCTATCTATCTATCTATCTATCTATCTATCTATATCTACACTCTTTGATTTTAGATTTAATTAATTTAAGATTTAATTACTTTATTAATGGAATTCTAAATTATTATTTAGTCCCTTTTGTTGAACCAATTTGCTGGTAATTTCTCATCCCTACTATCATTTTTCAATCTTACTTCCAAACGGATCTGTTGCTCCGAAGCTCAGAGGGCACGGTGAAATTATCTGAAATATTTCTGTAAGTCTCTGCTGGGCTCAGAGGAAGTGGGCAGCTGAAAGCGTCTCATTCATAACGCCTCACCTGCAGCGGTCGAATCAGAGCAGTGAGCTCAAATTTCCCTGGAGTGAACTCCTGGTCAGCACATACACAAATACACTGAATCAGCCACTGTAAACACACACATAGTAAACACACGCGGGTATGCACACACACACTCAAGCACGCTGTGCAAGCACAAGTGACCCTGCCAACACATACTCACACACACAGGGACAATACAATACATCCATTATTGGGTGTAAGTTTCATCAGTTTGGGCTTCTCTCTACCACACACCTACCTTTCTATCTTCCCCCGCCCTGCTGCTATAGCAACACAGCTTGACATTTGCTGTCTGTTTTCTGTCGTACAGGGTCTTCCAGGTCCTCAGGGCCCCATCGGACCACCGGGAGAAAAAGTAAGTCTTTCATGGTTTTCATGCATAGAATTCTCAGGAGACTCCTTTGAACAGCAGGAAACGAAGAAGAATTATTATGTAACATATCATGGTGATTGTTGGTTTATTTATCATCACACAACCCTACACTACCAGTCAAAAGTTTTTGAACAGAATGGTTTTTAATGTTTTTTTAAAGAAGTCTCTTTTGCTCATCAAGCCTGCATTTTTTTGATCCAAAATACATCAAAAACATTTTACATTTTGAAATATTTTTACTATTTAAAATAACTGCGTTCTATTCAAATATATTTTTAAATGTAATTTATTCCTGTGATCAAAACTTATTTTTTTTTAGCATCATTACTCCAGTCTTCAGTTTCACATGATCCTTCAGAAATCATTCTAATATGCTGATTTGCTGTTCAAGAAATATTTTATTATTATTACCAATATTTAAAACATTTGAGTCATTTTTTTTTTCAGGACCCATTGATGGATAGAAAGATCCAAAGATCAGTATTTATCTAAAATAAAAAAGCTTTTGTAACATTACACACTACAGCATTCAAAAGCTTGGAGTTGGTACAATGTTTTTGGTGCGAAAGAAATTATAGAAAATTAATACTTCTATTTAGCAAGGATGCTTTAAATTGATCAAAAGTGATTCTAAATATTTATAATGTTGCAAAATATTTCTATTTCAGATAAATGCTGTTGTTTTGAACTTCTATTCATCAAAGAAACCTGAAAAATTCTACTCAGCAGTTTTCAACATAACAATAATAATAATAATAATAATAATAATAATAATAATAATAATAATAATAATAATAATAATAATAATAATAAAGGTTTTTGAAGCAGCAAATCAGAATATGAGAATTATTTCTGAAGGATAATTCCAAAAATTCTCAGAACTAAATTACATTTTAATATATATTCAAATAAGAAAACAGTTATTTCAAATAGTAAAAATATTTCTAAATTTGACTGTTTTTGCTGTACTTTGAATCAGATAAATGCAGGCTTGGTGACCAGAAAAGACTTTAAAAAAAAAAAAAAAAACATTAAAAATCTTAAAAACGTTTTAAAAAGTTCAAAAACTTTTGACTAGTAGTGTACATATTGAAGAAAAAAAAGAGAAAACTAGTAAAAAATGCCAAATATTTAAATTATTTTAATAAATGTAATACATTTTTAAGTAATTCAAAACAAAAAAAGCAGGAGAAGTCAAAGATTCAAAAAGTTTGCACAGTCTAAAAAATGTGTAAAAATCGGGATTAGGCATAAAATAATGTCTTCCAAATGATTCATATATGTGAAAATCGGCTGATAATTGAACAAATAATAGTAACTTGGCTCTAAGGAAGCCAAAAATCGTATCTTTGTGGCAGTTTTTCTGGTAAAGTGATAATACAAGACTTCACCTTACAAATGGTCTTCAAAAGCAAAACTGCTACAAACTACACATATTTTTTGAGTAAGTGTAACATGCTAGAGCAAAACAGGCACTAATTTTTGCAATCAGCACCCTCAAATTAGTAAGAAACAAGTATTGGATTTCGTTCAGCAAATATGCTGCAGGCAGTGTTATTAATCACCTCTTTTTGTATTTCTTGCTTTGCTTTGGCTACATAAATAAATGCGAAATGAGCTTTGGTGCAGGATAGATGTGACTTGGTCTCAAAACATCACTGGAGCATGCATTTATTTCTGTAGCATTCATTTTAGAGCGTATTTTATTTTTCATAAGACAGCTGCTTCATGATTCAGTGCATGTTATTTCCTGTAGGGCATCTGGGGTCTTAGAAATTCTTCTTAATCTAATCGAAGTTCTTTTTCTCTGTCTCTTCATACAGGGTCCTCAGGGAAGGTCTGGTTTGCCTGGATTGCCTGGTGCAGATGGACCTCCTGTAAGTATCAATAATACTGATACATCAAGTGATTCATGTCTGCGTCTATCAATTGGACAGAAACCTTAATCAATTCTTTATCTTTTTTTTCACATTTTGCTTGCTGACATAATCAATATAATCAATACATAATCATTATCAGGATATAATTGATAGTATAGAAGCATCATAGCAGAGAAAATACAAGTTTAATCTGCTATTCAACTGACTCAAAACGCAAATCTTTAGATATTTACAACAAACTTTAAAAGCTATAGCTATTGTCACCTGTCACTTTATACTAATTATCTGTCTTTATTCAACAGGGACATCCTGGTAAAGAGGGTCCACCTGGAGAGAAAGGAGCTTTGGTAAGAAAACACAATTTTAGGGAGCATTTATGCAGAATGTGTACTGATCAACCAGAATTATACCATATATACATTACTATTATTATTTTGTGGATTATTAATGAAAAAAGCCAACTGAGCTAAATTGCTAATTTACATTTAAAAGTTTTTTTTTTTTACAGAAGTCTCTTATGCTCATTAAAGTTCCATTTATACAGAAAAGGGTACTATTATGAACTATTATTGCAATTTAAAATATCAGTTTTCAAATTTAATAGACTTTTAATAGATCTAATTTATTTCTGTGATGCAAAGCTGAATTTTTATCACCCATTACTCCAGTCTTCAGTGTCACACGATCCTTTAGAAATCATTCTAATATGCGGATTTATTATTAATTTTAGAAACAGTACTGCTAATTTTTTTTTTTTTCTGAAACCTTTGATTTTTTCTCTGGATTCTTTGATGAATAAAAAGTAAAAAAGAACAGCATTTTCAAAATCTAACAATATAAGTCTTTACTATCGCTTTTTATCATTTTAACACATCCTTGCTAAATAAAAGTATTAATTTCTTTCAAAGAAAATAAGAAAGAAAACATATACTGACCCCAAACTTTGAACTATAGCATGTATTGTTAAAAAAGATTTCCATTTAAAATAAATGCTGTTCTTTTTTTGTTTGTTTCATCAAAGAATCCTGAAAAAAGTATCCCAGGTTCCAAAAAAAAATATTAATCAGCATATTAGAATGATTTCTGAAGGATCATAATGATGCTGAAAATTCAGCTTTGCATCACAAGAATAAATTCTAATTTATAGTACATTAAAATACAAAAACATGTTTTTAAATTGCGATAATATTTCACAATATAAATTTTTTTCTGTATTTTTAATCAAATAAATGCAGCCTTGATGAGCAGAAATTACTTCTTTAAAAAACTGATCCCAAACCTTTGAACGCAGTGTAAATGTGTCTTGGAGAGCATTTGGTCTTGATCTTTTAGCTGTCTGACCAACAAAACCTCAAAAAAACTGAACAAGTAATATTTGTCCCTGACTATGGTTTTCTCCTTTTGACTGTTTAATTCAGTTTCAGGTTTAGAAAACATTGTTTGATCAGTGTGTTTAGCTATGAACCTCTTTCAAGGTTACCTCAGCCACAGATATGCGTTCTTCGCCGTACACATTTTGTAATTTTTCAATGTTGTCATTTTCAGGGCCAGCCCGGTCCCCAGGGCCCCATCGGCTATCCTGGCCCTCGTGGAGTGAAGGTAAAGCATTTTTGTGTTTGATAAGGATTTATTGGTATTCGTCGAGTTTGTGATGTTTGCTTGATCATGTGCTCTCCGTCTTACAGGGTGCTGATGGAGTTCGTGGACTGAAGGGAGGCAAAGGAGAGAAGGTATGCAAAAATCAACATCTTTTTTTAACAAAGCAAAAGACGTTGATGCTTGTACTAAGAATCACTGCAGTGACAATCACTAGTCACTAAATCTGCATAAAAAGAGTACAATAGCCACTACACTTTCTCTCCACTTAAACATCATATCATAAGTGCTGTTTAATCATGCAGAGAGAGTGTCATAACACTTATTCAAGACCCAAAATCACTCCATCACCATTAAGTACGTTCAGATCCACACAAACCTCCTCTTTCCCCGTCTCAAAAACCATTAATGTATTTTGAAATGAATGCTAATCAGATTTCATTCGGCTGCAATTTAGCAATGTAGAAAAAAAATGTATGAGAATAGCACTCAGCTGATATTGTAGTGCCATCATAACAAGTCTGACTGTCTAGCCGTGTTCATATGCAAATAAATAAGGCATTAGTTGAGTTGACTATGCCTTCTGGTGGTCATAATGTTGCATAATGCATCATGCACATGTAGGCTAGAGATTCAGACTTATGTTTAGTGATAGAGAATGAGAATTCAGTCATAAATCAGCACTATGAATCATAACAGGTAACATACCTATAGCTGTTAGCACACTTTTAACGTTTAGCAGAGACTTAGCCAAATGCCGTCAGGTGATCAAAAAGTTGCATAATGCATCATGAACATGTAGGTGAGAGATTCAGATGGATGTTTAATGACAGAGAATGAGAATTAAATTATGAATCCCCTGCTGAAAAAAACAGCATATGCTGGTTAGGTATGTTTTGGTGCTGGGATGCTGGTTTTAGCTGGTTTAGGCTGGTTTATGCTGGTCCTTTGCTGGTTAATGCTGGTCATTTGTTGGTTTATGCTGGTCATGTTGCTGGTCAAGGACCAGCAACCGGCAAAGGACCAGCATAAACCGGCAAAGGGCCAGCATAAACCAGCAAAGGACCAGCATAAACCAGCAAAGGACCAGCATAAACCAGCAAAGGACCAGCATAAACCAGCAAAGGACCAGCATAAACCAGCAAAGGACCAGCATTAACCAGCAAAGGGCCAGCATAAACCAGCAAAGGACCAGCATAAACCAGCAAAGGACCAGCATAAACCAGCAAAGGGCCAGCATAAACCAGCAAAGGACCAGCATAAACCAGCAAAGGGCCAGCATAAACCAGCAAAGGGCCAGCATAAACCAGCAAAGGGCCAGCATAAACCAGCAAAGGAACAGCATAAACCAGCAAAGGGCCAGCATAAACCAGCAAAGGGCCAGCATTAACAAGCAAAGGACCAGCATAAACCACCAAAGGGCCAGCATAAACCAGCAAAGGGCCAGCATAAACCAGCAAAGGGCCAGCATAAACCAGCAAAGGGCCAGCATAAACCAGCAAAGGACCAGCATAAACCACCAAAGGGCCAGCATAAACCACCAAAGGACCAGCATAAACCGGCAAAGGACCAGCATAAACCGGCAAAGGGCCAGCATAAACCAGCAAAGGGCCAGCATAAACCAGCAAAGGACCAGCATAAACCAGCAAAGGGCCAGCATAAACCAGCAAAGGACCAGCATAAACCAGCAAAGGACCAGCATAAACCAGCAAAGGGCCAGCATAAACCAGCAAAGGGCCAGCATAAACCAGCAAAGGGCCAGCATAAACCAGCAAAGGACCAGCATAAACCGGCAAAGGGCCAGCATAAACCAGCAAAGGACCAGCATAAACCGGCAAAGGACCAGCATAAACCAGCAAAGGGCCAGCATAAACCAGCAAAGGACCAGCATAAACCAGCAAAGGGCCAGCATAAACCAGCAAAGGGCCAGCATAAACCAGCAAAGGACCAGCATAAACCGGCAAAGGGCCAGCATAAACCACCAAAGGACCAGCATAAACCGGCAAAGGGCCAGCATAAACCAGCAAAGGGCCAGCATAAACCAGCAAAGGGCCAGCATTAACAAGCAAAGGACCAGCATAAACCAGCAAAGGACCAGCATAAACCAGCAAAGGACCAGCATAAACCAGCAAAGGACCAGCATAAACCAGCAAAGGACCAGCATAAACCAGCAAAGGGCCAGCATAAACCAGCAAAGGACCAGCATAAACCAGCAAAGGACCAGCATAAACCAGCAAAGGGCCAGCATAAACCAGCAAAGGGCCAGCATAAACCAGCAAAGGACCAGCATAAACCAGCAAAGGGCCAGCATAAACCAGCAAATGACCAGCATAAACCAGCAAAGGACCAGCACAAACCAGCAAAGGGCCAGTATAAACCAGCTAAAACCAGCATCCCAGCACCAAAACATACCTAACCAGCATATGCTGTTTTTTTCAGCAGGGTCAACATTAAAAATCATAACAGTTAACATACCTTTAGCTGTTACCTCACTTAGCCGTTAGCACACATTTAGTCTAGTGCCATCAGGTGATCAAAAATTTGCATAATGCACCACACACATGAAGGTAAGGTGAGAGATTCAGACAAATGTTTAGTGACTGAGAATAAGAATTCAATCATAAATCAACACTGTGAATTATAACAATTAGCATGCCTTTAGCTGTTAGCTCACTTTTAGCCATTAGCACACATTTAGTCAAGTGCCATTAGGTGATCAAAAGTTGCATAATGCAACATGCACATGTAGACAGGAGATTCTGATGTTTAGTTACAGAGAATGAGAATTCAGTCATAAATTAACATTAAGAATCATAACAATTAGCATACCTTTAACTGTTAGCTCACTTTTAGCCGTTAGTGCACATTTAGTAAAATGTCATCAGGTGGTCACAAAGTTGCATAATGCATCATGCACGTGTGAAAGATTCACACTGATGCTTGGTAACAGAGAATGAGAATTCAATCATAAATCTACATTAAGAATCATAACAGATAACATATCTTTAGCTGTTAGCCCACTTTAAGTCGTTAACATACATTTAGGCAAATGCCATCAAATGGTCATGAAGTTGAATAATGCTTCATACACATGTAGACGAGAGATTCAGCCAGATGTTTAGTGATAGAAAAGAAGTCAGTCATAAATCAACACTAAGAATCATAACAGTTAACATCTTTAGCCGTTAGTCGTTAGCATACATTTAGCCAAATGCCGTCAGGTGATCAAAAAGTTGCACCATACATCATGCACATGTAGGCGAGAGATTCAGACTGAAATTTAGTTACAGAGTGAGAACAGAATGAGAATTCATGAAAAATTCATGAAAATCATGAATTGACAATTAGCATACCTTTAACTGTTAGCTCACTTTTAGCCATTAGCACACATTTAGTAAAATGCAATCAGGTAGTCACAAAGTCTGGTAATGCATCATGCACGTGTAGATGAGAGATTCAGATTGATGTTTACCCTGCTGAAAAAAACAGCTAAAACCAGCATAGGCTGGTTGGCTGGTTTAAGCTGGAAGTAGCTGGTTTTAGCTGGTCTCCCAGCTAGAACCAGCCAACCAGCCTAGGCTGGTTTTAGCTGGGTTTTTTTTCAGCAGGGTAGATATAGAGAATGAGAATTCAATCATAAATCAACACTTAAGAATCATAACAGTTAGCATACGTTTAGCTGTTACGTCACGTCAGCAACTTTTAGTCAAATGCAGTAAGTTGCATAATGCATCATACAAGTGTAAAAGATTCAGACTGATGCTTGGTGACAGAGAATAAGATTTTGATCATAGATCAGCAGTATGTATCATAACAATTAGCATACATTTAGCTGTTAGCTTAGCACACAATTAGCTAATGTATTTTAGCTGTCCCCTCTGAAAAACAACAACAGCTAAAATCAGCCTAGGCTGGTTTTAGCTGGTTATAGCTGGTCAGCAGGCTGGTTTTAGAGGGGTTTTGACCACTTTCCCAGCTTGGCCAGGCTGGAAGACCAGCTAAAACCAACTACTTCCAGCTTAAACCAGCTAAGAACAGCCAACCAGCCTAGGCTGGTATTAGCTGTTTTTTTTTTCCAGCAGGGTCACTTTTAGTCAAATGTATTTCAGCTAAAAATCTCCATTTACACCAAATTCTTAATATATAAATTCTTGACTGAATGAAAGCATTGACAGTGTTGCAGTACTATATTATTGTCTGCAGGTGGAGATCTAGTACAGTGCTAAGGAATTAATGGTGCTGTATTTATATGCAGAAGATATACAGTAGCTTCATCCCTCTATATGTTTTCCCTAATGTCTCATCCTACTTTTCAGGGAGAGGACGGTTTCCCAGGTTTCAAGGGAGACATGGGTCTCAAAGGCGACAGGGTAAATAAACAACATCCAGCCTTGCTGGCTTCCAGCCCATGTTAATTTAACCCACGGAGGGCTGCGCTGATTGGCTGGTTTTCTGTGTATGTTTAGGGTGAACTTGGATTGGCTGGACCCAGAGGTGAGGATGGACCAGAGGGCCCGAAGGGTCGTGCAGGTCCCAACGGTGAATCTGGACCCCTTGGACCTGCTGGAGAAAAGGTACACTGCTTGTTGATTACGAATTACTGTTATTAGTTGATTACCGAGGAGTGGGGCGTCAGGAAGTGATGCAGAGTTTGTGTTTGGAATATTAATTGCAAACGAAATGTTTGTTTGTCCAGAGATGTTTTTGCACTAATGATCCTTGGCTTGTTTTCCACCAGGGTAAACTTGGTGTTCCGGGATTGCCTGGCTATCCAGGACGTCAAGGGCCAAAGGTATGCACATAAATTGAACATGACACCTGTACCTGCATCACGATTGTTTCACTTATGAGCTAAACAACAACTTGGCTCATTAGCATGAACTAATGCCCTCCTGAGAATGCATTATGCATGCTGCGCCGAGTAAGGCTCTTTTAAAATGAGCAGCTCATGCCAGGATTGTTCCCTGTGCTGTTGAGGATGCTGGTCACGCAGGCAGTGAGGAGAAGTCGGAGCACAGATGCCTGTGTCAGACCTCAGCGCCTTTCATCAACAACAGCATCAGCTGTAACAGCAGTACCCAATCTGGCTCAAGCCAGCCCAAAACTAGACCTTAAGTGGCCTTGGAGGTCTAGACCTTCTATGACAAACTTTGCCGTCATTACAGGCGCCTAGTTGGTGCAATAGGGAAGACTTCAGAATTTGATACGTTGCTTGGTAGATTTAGATGGAGTGCACTTCACAGTCGTTTATAATTTATAGTCAGTATAAGATATCACTACTTTTTTAAAATGAAAATATATTCTAGAATAGTTTTACTGTGAATGCAATTTCTGCATCCAAAATTGTGTACTTTCAGAGTATGAATAATTAAATTTAAATTTTTGAAGTTAAATTTTAAACTTAATTTCCAACTATTAATGAAAGCTCTATGATCTATGGATATATTACAATCACATTCTAAAAATATAAATCATGAACCATGAATTAATGATTTTGGATTGTTTAAATATTTTATTTTATTTTAGAATATGTACTTTCAGACTATGATACATAGTAGTTAAACTTAATTTGATAAGGGTATTTTGTGAATAATTGGCCAACAATATCAAATTCTGTAAGTTTTATCATTTATTTATTATTTATTAACATGGTTTAATTTAATTAAATTTTTACATTTTTCCCATGATTTTTTCTTAACTTTTTTGGTGCCGATAATGGAGTAGAAATGAGATATTTCGCCTTTAAAGCTTATCTTAAATTTTCATGAATAAGATGGAATAAAGCCCAGTCCTAGCAGAGGTGCTGACTTCGGTGGTAGATTTACAGTCTCGTAAATCCACTTCTGTTTAGCAGCATTAACGAACGACAGACAAGTGATGTGATTACAAGCACTTTGACATGCCATCATCTCTGGAACAGATTCAAACAGCCTGCCAACTCTCAAATTATCATGAAGTGCACTTTTGAAGACCAGCCATCACTGTCTGAGTGGTTACTGGCGTCAGAGTTGTGGCATTTTTTTTATAGAGTGTCATTGCTTATTCGTCAATGTCTCACCTTTACAGTTTCATAATATCCTTTGTGGTAAATCAAACCTGATTTCTCCAGGAGGCCTGGCCTTAAAATGAATGTGTAAAACAATGTATTGATTTTCTTTCTTGAATGCTTATCCCGCTGCCAGGATTGAGGAACGTTGGTAAGCTGTTTTTAATTTACTGCATTGAAAATGAGAGAAAGAAACCGGCAAGAAGTGTGAATGAGAGCGATTAAGGCTCATCAGTAGTGACTCTTAATCTTAACTCCGTTTGGTTGTTTATCTGACTGAGCGGCCATTTGTTTTCGTCCATCGTCTGTTGTTTCAGTTGATTATATCGTCCTCTGTCCTCGGCGGACCTCGGTTGTATTTCCACACTGACAAGCGATCCCTTCCCGAAGCTCTCCTGCACTTAGTTTTGAGCAAACAAAACAAGGAAACTGATAATCGAGGTCTGCCTTGTTTATCTTGGGATATATCATACGCATTCAAAGTTTATCTCTCAACCCCTGAATTATTCTGAGAAAAAAGCCTGCCAACAATGGGGACAAAGCAGTCTCAGAGCTATTTAAAACTCTACGGTGAAGTAGCAAAGCCAAGGATGCTAATGCTAACAGATTGTAATGGCATTTAACTGTCGGAATCAGTAGGAGAGTCGGGACTCTTGGAGTTCGTCCCTCATTAATATGCAGGTGCTGCTGCCTCCTCTTCCTCCCTTAAGTCTTTTTCTTTGATTTGCAGGGTTCGACCGGTTTCCCCGGATTCCCAGGAGCCAACGGAGAGAAAGGAGCCAGGGTGAGATGGATTCTTCCAACCTGCTTTGTGTGAAGTGCACACTGCATTATAACAAACATATGAAAAAGGCTGATTGATTGCTTTTATGAAAGGATTTGTATGATGACTTTGTACAAAAACACGGACACGAATCAATACGTGACTACAAAAGATGCTGGAACGATTGCGTTCATGCGGATTCAACGACAATCACACACCTGGAAAAATATTCGCTTGCAGAAAGTGGGCAAAAGTGCGTGAATACATTGGGTCAGAGGTCATCTGAATGTGCTTACGTTTACATTTACACTCAGTTCATGCCTACCTTCCATGCTGAAAAAAAAATCAATAGACATGATCACAAAATTTGTTTACTGGTTATAATGGGACTTGTATTGGTTTTTTTAAAGTAAACTGTAATAGACCCTGTTTTTAATGGTTTTAATGGTAAAAGTTTATGGTTTGTAATGTATGTAATGGTATTTGTAGTGAAAACCAATAGAATTCCTGAGCAGAAGGGACCAGTGCATGACCAGTTAAGGACCAGTATAGGACAAGCATAAACCAGCTAAGGACCATCAAAAAAAAAAAAAAAAACAGTTTAGGACCTGCTTAAAACCTGCATCAAAACCTACCTAACCAGCATACACTGTTTTTTTTTTTTTAACAGGGTTGATGTCTGAACAATGTTATTATCTACATAAATGTCTTTTAAATTAAATTTTACATATAATAGTATATATATTTTTAATAACCCTGGTGAAAAAAACAGCCTGGTTTTAGCTGGTCAGCAGGCTGATTTTAGAAGGGTTTGGCCACTTTGCCCTGGTCAGGCTGGTCAGGCTGGGAAACCACTAGCTAAAACCAGCCTGAACAGGCTGGGCAGGCTGGGAGACCAGCTAAAACCAGCTACTTCCAGCTTAAACCAGCCAACCAGCCTAGGCTGGTTTTAGCTGTTTTTTTTTAGCAGGGTAGCCTTGTTTTTTAATTAAGATAGCATTCAGTGTACTAATTTAGCATAACACAGGTTGGTTAGCCTACAAGCTTAGCTTATCAACACCAAATTTACCTCATTTAGAGAGTTAGCAGCATGTTTTCACTTGTTAGCATTAAGCTATATCAGTATCATAGCTGTGCTACATCCTTTCATAAGAGAGCCTGAATTTTACTGTGTAAAAATTCCCCTTAACTCTTACGAAAATTAACCATGGTTTTACTACCCTGCTGAAAAAATACAGCTAAAACAAGCCTAGGCTGGTTGACTGGTTTTAGCTGCTAGGGGTTTTGGCCACTTTCCTAGCCTTGCCAGGCTGGTCTTAGCTGGTCAGGCTGCGAGACCACCAGCTAAAACCAGCTATTTACAGCTTAAACCAGCTAAGACCAGCCTACCAGTCTAGGCTGGTTTTAGCTGTTTGTTTTTTTCAGCATAAAACCAAAAACCATGGTTACTATAGTTAAGCCATAGTAACCACAAGTTAACCATCGTATTTGTAGTCAAACTGTGGTTATACAAATGGTAATCAACCCTCCAAAAACCCTACTAAAAAAGTTACTACACTTTTACTATAATAAAACCATGGTTACAGTGCCTGTACCAATGCAGCTGCATTGTTAGACGCTAGTTAAGTGACTTTCCTAACTAGTATATTTCCATAACTAGTGGAAATTCAGTAATTCCTCTCAATAGACAAAAAGTACAACACATCCTGGAGCAAATCATCATGGTGCAAAAAGCCCTATGGCTCTGCATTGCTAGATGCTAGTTAAATGATTTCTTAACTAGTATATTTCCCTAACTAGTAAAAATTCAGTAATTTCTCACACTAGATGGAAATTACAAGGCATCCTGACTGAAATCCAGACTAATCATGGAGCAAAAAGCCCTATGGCTCTGCTAGATGCAAGTTAAGTGATTTTCTAACTAGCATATTTCCCTAACTAGTAGCAATTCAATAATTCCTCTCAATAGAAGGAAATTACAACACATCCTGACTGAAATGGCTCTGCATTCAGTATGTCACACTCCTCAAACCCATATGTTCATGGAAAGAGTAAATTGTGCTGACTACCACTAAGGAAAATGAATCGAATATTTCCCTCGAGAGACCCTCACCTATTAATTCAACGGGAATCGTTCTCACTTGCAAAGAAACCTTGAGTTTGTCTGATGTTGTTCATGGGAAACCTTTTAGCAAAAGCAACTGTGCCCTAAGTGTTTATGCTTATTCATAACTAAATGTCAGAGTAGCTGCTATTTTTCCAAGTGTTTAGATCCTACCCATGAGCAGGGAGCAAAATGACAGTGTATTGTGTGCTTCTAATACACCTACACCTCATCTGAAACAAATATTGCCGTGGCTCCCAGAAATCCTAGGGGAAGGTATCTAATGCTTGTTTTCCCCCCGTACACACTGCCATCTCATCCTGGCAACAGCTGCAGCGATTGGATTTGCTTTGTGTAGCTATTGAATTCACCTTCAATTTTACCACACTCATTTTTCTTCTTTCTTTTCAAAGGGAGTGGCAGGAAAAGCTGGTCCAAGAGGTCAAAGAGGTCCGACGGTATGTACTGAAGCACTTGCCCTGTCTATATTGACTTAATTTAGCTGAATTTAATTAAACAAGTCAAATATCCTTATTGTTTAGGGTCCCCGTGGTGCACGTGGTGCCAGAGGCCCAACAGGAAAGCCAGGCCCTAAGGTACAACTTCCTTCAGACTTTGGTTTTGTCAATCACTTCCATTGCACAGTCCTTATGCTTTCCTCTCTCATTATCCAACAGGGCACAGCAGGCAACGACGGACCACCTGGCCCACCCGGAGAGAGAGTAAGTGCCACCCAGAATGCTTTGCAGCAAACATTTTTATCCCATCATTCGATCTACAGTGAGATGGTGTACGGCTTGAAGCGCTCAGAGAGGGTGCTTTTGCAGGAAACGCAGTGAGGATTAGCTCAGCATGTGGGTGTACTCCAGATAAGACGACTTACCACCAGACCTGTGTTTTCGTCTGGAAGCTATTATAGATTTATGAAGAGCTCTTGAGCATTAGACCACTGGAAGGCTGTTGTCCAAGGCTCACATCACTCGAAATCTGATGTTGCACTGTTTATCTCCGCCATGAAATCCTGTTCTTGTTTCTTCCTCTATTTTTCAGTGTTTTCCTGTTTATTTATTCCATTTCTTAGAAATCTAAAGGGGTTTTCATAAGCCTGTTGACTGCACCTACATTGCACTTTCAACATTTCAGCTTTTAATATTTTATTAATGTTTTGAAATTGTGAGTATTTATAAATATTGCATGCTCTGTTGATCTTTAAGATTATAAAAGTAAAGATCATATTTGATAAAGATTCTCTTTTTCTAGTTCCCATTTCAGATTCAGATTTTACCATGTTACATCATTAGTTGATATGATTTTTTATGTTCTTCATGAAATATCTGTAACATACTTTGGTTAAAATTGCTCAATAGTTGTGTAAAACACCCTTTTTACCATGTCAAAAAGCGACCAGTTTTAGGTGCATGTCTCTTTAAATGATAATGAGCTTTGCTCACCCCGCCCCTCTCATCTGTTTTTTTGTGTTTTGGGCCACATTACCATCAAAAACAAAAGTAATCCACTGCGTCCTCAGTGTCGGGATAAAAGTTCTTAAATTCAAATACAAAACACCTGCATTTCTTACAAGACGTTGTCGCTACAGCTGCTCAAGCGCAAAGAAAATGGTGGACAACAAACTGTCTTAGCAGGAAAATATGCTAATACAAGACTGTCTGTCAGCGGTCATGGGTGGGGCTTGAGCATTACGACATCATACTGCTCAAAAAATCAAAACGGCTTGATAATTGTGACTGGTTAGGTTTTTTTGGCATTTAAGAAAATATAGTGACTGGATTTTTATCATTGTAAGGTGGTTGTGTCCACACAACCTAAGTACATTTTTGCATCTGATGTCCCATTGAAGTAAAACAGCAGACTTTGCTCCAAATATACATGTATTTTACTCTTTTTCAGGGACCTCAAGGGCCACAGGGCCCTGTTGGTTTCCCAGGACCAAAGGGCCCCCCTGTAAGTATATATTTTTGTTATTATCGATCCCGTTTTAGACGCTGTCCAATTTTGAAAGTGTCATTTCCAGTATATTTAATCTTTTTCTTTATTTCAGGGACCACCTGGAAAAGATGGGCTGCCCGGTCACCCTGGCCAGCGGGGAGAGACTGTAAGCGTTTTTCCGATCACTCACACTTATAGATCACCCAAATAGCCTAAGCGATAACCTATAGCAGACATCCCTGATCAGTTACTCCAGCATGTGGGAAAAGAAAAGTCTGCTGTTCAGGGACTAAATGAGCCCACTTCCTTTGAGTTATGTGTAAATCTAAAGGAGTTATGGAGGTTCTGTCTGATCCAGGCAGAGGCTTTATTAATAATGATGTGACCCAGTAGGAGTCGCTTGTTTATCACATCTAAGAGCAATAAACTTAAGTGTGAAGTACTGCAGCTACATTTTGCCTGGGAAATTCTGTCATATAAAATCCTGTTGTACTTGACGGTCCACCGACAGACTGTAATTGCTGTGATTTTTTCTTTCTTTCTAGGGATTCCAAGGCAAAACTGGCCCACCAGGACCTGGAGGTGTTGTCGGACCACAGGTAGGTGTTCAAGTTTGTGCATGTTTATTATACTTTTCAGTTAATCTCACTGTTAATGTCATAAATGTGTCTTGAAAGGGTCCAACAGGAGAAACCGGCCCTATTGGTGAAAGAGGACATCCTGGACCCCCTGGTCCCCCCGGAGAGCAAGGTCTCCCAGGTGCTGGTGGAAAAGAAGGTGCAAAGGTGAATGACGTTCATGTTTACTTGACTTTCAGCCAAACAGTTAAGCTACAATTCAAACCTTTCTTATTGGAAAACTACATAATGTAACAGCAAAAAACAAAAAAGTAGCCCAGCAAGGTCAAACCGAACTAACAATGATTGATTATAACCACCAGATATTATTTCTTTAAGAAAAAAAGAGCTAGTGGACGTCCTTTTGTTGACCAACAACTCGTTCTGTCCAATTATATCCACGTTTTCCACAGCTATAGCATCAGTACTGTGGAGAATTGCTGAATTCCCTTTCCAAATAGAGTCTAAATTGTTAGTAGACGTGGCTTTTAAAAACTGAACTGAGTTTCTCAGAGTGTCCAACCTTCCTGTCTCGGTTTCAATTTCTGTCACTCCTAAACGGAGACACTTTAATCAGCTTGATCGGCCCACTTCAGACAGCCTGTCAGACGTGAGTGAACACCCCGGAGGCAGAGTATGCTGTATGCCACAGTCTGAGCGGTCAGACTCCACGGACTTTCTGCAGTCATTTTCCTGATTCCGCTCGTTTGTTTCCTTTCTATTAGCTGAATATGACACTTTCAGTGGTACGACCAAAATGCAGAGACACTGAGGTCAAGTGAAGGTGGTATTTCAAAAGGCTAAAACGGTGTTAAGCTGTCTAGCAATTTTAAATCTCAAAATTCACTCTTGAGGCACTTAGGCCCGTCTGATTGCAGTTTACTGTTCGAAGGCACTTGTTGGCCCCTCAAGACACTTTAGTATTCTTAATACTCGTTCTAGGCAGGCTTGGTTTAATTGTGCTGAAATATTAACGATGTCAGCATATCAGTGCTAAAACTTTATGAACAGCAATATATTTGGCGCTACCAGTAATGTACAGTCAGTCATTTGTGCTGTTTTTACTGTATTTTTGATTGAAAAAATGCAGCCTTGGTAAGCAGATCCAAAAACATTTTAAAAAATCTGTCTGACACCAAACTTTTGAATAGTATTTTGTCTTTCAGTTCAAATGATGATAATTAGAACCAGTTGGACATATTACCCAGTAGGCACTGGACTCCAACATAACGTCAGGTTGACATTGGACCCCAACATTGGACAGACATTTTGGATGAGAATGAGAATCGAGCTGACATCAGTATTTGACGTCAATTTGATGTTGACTTAACGTTGGTTCAATGGTTTAACGTTCAACATCAGCTGACGTCGGTATTGGACATCAAATTAAAGTTGACATTTGACAACATCAATTGACAACTGAATTTTGGTCTCCTGATAATGCAAACAAAATTTACCCAAATATCAACTCTTATGACATTGTCAGATAGTGTTTAAATATTTTTTTTGTTCAAATGAAAATGGTCAGAATATGGTCTAAAAACATTCTTGGGCTTGCAAATTTTAGTTTGTTTGTCAAACCAAAGTTAGATGGATGGATTGTCCTGGAAATCTGTTTGAAAACATGTTTCATTATATAGAATCTACACACTTCAGTTTTAATCATGCTGTGGACTTAGAGATATTAATTGAATCGACCTGCCAGCGCTAGCGACGGTGGATTTGACGCTAGCAATAATTCAGGATCATTTCATCAGTTCAGAGCTTATTAGCATCAGCTGAGAATTCATTTTGTGTAAATTTTCTGTTCATTATATTTGAAGCTCAATAAAATATTCAATTGCCAACTGTCTGTCCGCAGGGAGATCCAGGTCCTCCGGGCAGTCCAGGAAAAGACGGTCCTCCAGGACTGAGAGGGTTCCCAGGAGAGAGAGGTCTTCCCGGAGTGACGGTAAGATCACGCTCCCATCGCGGATAAATCACTGCAATAAATCCTGCTAATCTTAGAGGTAGACAGAGAGTTGACAGCAGCCCTGGCTCATTACATCCACAGAATTGGACTTCAATACACTCCACGAAGACTTTAATAGGCCGTATAACCTCTAAAAAGCTAACTTTGCATTGTTTACTTTTGAAGCGCCTGGGTTGTTGTCTTTTATGTGTATTATCTGGCTAGAGAATGATTTAATTGGAAATGTTGCCAATTAGATTTTGGAAGACGAGGTTGTTTGTTCATTGTTGATGTCTGATCTCAAGGTCAGTGCCAGAGACTGGCTCTCCATGCGCTGCCTGATTGTTTTCTACTGGGGCGATTTTTTTTCTCTTAGGACAGCAACAGTCATTACTGAGACCACCGTGTGTGTCTGCCCTTTAGAGAGGCAATCTCAAGCCCTCACTCACAAAACACAACGGCACCTCTATGAGCCCTGACACACATACACACACAGATGCACCTACAAGGACCTTCATAAAACATACACAATTAAATAATGAAACTATATTATATTAGTTTCATTTAAAAGTGTAGTTTGTGGCACCAAAAGTTCATTTACTTGAATTCAAAAAAATCCTCACATGCGTACACACAAGAACTTTTGGCAGCTCTTTGATTTTTACTGTGCCCCAGTTGACTGTCCTGTGAGAGAAAAAGAGGCCAGTAAATATCAATCGGCTAGCGGCAGAACCAGCAGGCAGTCGAGTTCTGTGGATTTCTCTCTCATACGGGAGACTAATGAAAGCCACAGTCAGAAGAGACCAAACCCGCTGTCAGTTTGCATTGTAGTTTGTGCGAGTACAAAAAATTGTTCAGAAGTAGCACTTAACAGTCAAGGTATAAGTTATAAAATCATCATTTCGTCATTTCTTAAAACTCTTTAACCAACCCAGTATGTTGGTCACACTTTATTTTAATTTCAATTGTCTCTACTAAACATAATCTATCACAATCTACATTTGGCTCTATAAATTCCTAATTTGCTGCTTATTAATAGCTAATAAGGTATTAATAGTTAAGTTAAATGGTAGTTAAGGAATTATGATCTTACCTAGGGATGTAGAATATGGTCATGCAGAATATGTGCTTTATAAGTACTGATAAACAGCCAATGTGCCAATAAGCATCTAGTTAATAGTGAAAACTGGTCTCTTTATAAAAGTGTTACCTGTTTTTTTTTAGTTCAATTTTTCCATACAACTATACAAGCACCAAAAAGAACAAAAAAAGTGGCGTAAATGCACTATATTTTAATTTGAACTCTTGAACTTTATTGTGCTTTTTTGGATATGACATCAAGTCTATGTAAAGATTCTTTTAAAATGAGGGTTTTCAACTCCTCAACATAAGAGTTTCTGGTTAGCTATTCCCTTTTAATAAAAAGCTTAACATATTGTTGGTGAAATTTGAGAGCTGCATGACACTAGCATATCTCTGGATTTATTCATGAAATTGCAGAATAAAAAGTTCATAGGAATTCATTAGAGCATCATCCTTTCAGGATTTTGTATCTCCCACATTGTCAGAGGTAATATTTGAAGCAGTTAGGTTTAATGACAAGAAAAAGAGCAGAAATAGAGTAATGATCCTTGACTCAAAGTAATTCTTCATCTAGATAGAAATTTTGTCATCTCAAAAATCATTCCAAGCTCTTTCTTTGTTTTATGTAATATCTAAGGAGATTTTTTATGCTGCTATTTTCTAAATAAAGGCATACAGAAGCCAAGCTGCAAAAAGCACAAATCCCAATGTGACTGGTGTGCTATATGCCAGTGTTTCAGAAACCATAATAGAACCATAGAATAAAAGGTGCCTAAAACTAGGTTAAATGTCAATAATGAAGGCAAACACCATTGATTTTTGTACACCATGACTGGTCACAACTCATGCAAGAACTAAAGTTTAAAAGCATGAAAAAACAAACCAGAAGGTTCATTGTGGATTCTCAAAAGCTTTCAATGTGAAATCTCCCATTATGTGTTGGTCATATTGTGTGTCAGATGTATTATCTCAGTCATGAGCTTCAGGTAGATTTGTTTGCTCCGGTACATGTTTATATCTGGCTTTGAGCATCAATAGATGATGTGTTGGATAATGCCCAAGAGAAAGTAACTAATGCTGACACTTTGATATGAACCTACTTGTTAGGCCTATTTACTCACTCATATTTGTTCTTCTTTCTCTTTCTCTTTTGCCCTCTGCAGGGTCCACATGGTTTGAAAGGAGCAGAGGGCCCTCAGGGCCCCCCTGGTCCTGTTGTAAGTACTCTGTTTCCATGGTTTCCCATCATTCAATGCTAGTAGCTCATTCTACCAAATGCAACATTCAATATTTAGGAGTCTGAGAGGGTTGAGGGAGTGGTCAGGAAGATCTAAGGCTCAAAAACACCATTAAGGATTTTAAAAGTGTTCTTTGCTGCCGGACACACTCACAAACAAAGAAGAGTACACTGCTGATTCATACTCTCAATAAATGAGAGATACCAAACCGGACTGAGTCTCCCACAGTGCCCCATGTAGTGGCTTTAGTTAACACTAGAGGGTGTGATGGTGATCACCAGAGTGTCTCGAGATAAATTCACAGCACAGGTTTGTAATTACCTCCTCTTGACATTTTATACCATAGTTGTTTCATTAGATTTTTATGTGACGGGCATGACGCTGAATGTCCTCAAGAGTTTCCCGAATTAAAACCACATTCTTTTCTTCACCGATTCATTTCTCTTAAAGAAAAAAAGATAAGTATTGTCACCCTATAATTGCTCTTTTTCAGGCCTTCACAGTGTGCTGCCAGATTAGAATGGATGGATGAAAAGTCATTGAGGAGTTTTAAATTCAGCTGTGTCACTCCGATAAAGGATACATTTGCATTTGTATGAAGATGCTGGGGTCTACAAATTAAACCACATTTAGAAAGAGAGATAAGAAGTCTAAGGGCATGTTCACCCACTAGAAAGAATAGATTTGGCACCCAACATAATTTTTTTTCCCCTCTGTGCCGTTGTGATGGTTTGATTCTGTCCACACTCTGTTATATAGAAGCTTGTTGCATGTGCCATAACACATTCCATCCACACATGTTTGAAGACCCTGTATACTGAACCTGTGGAATGATTTAATTAGGAGTGCAAAGGCAAATATCTCTATCAGACTAGTCCTGCATGGTTTGTAACACAGATAATATATGATATGATACCACAAATGCATCAGCTTGCTGAGAAAAGTTGTAGGATTTTTAAAAGGGTGTGAGATCCTGTAGACTTGCATTGAGAACACTCCAGACACCTTAGCAACCACATAGCAACATGTTAAAAACACTAAGGCTGGTGATACACTGGACAACTTTTTGAGCAATTTAATCTGGCAACTTTTTTTGAGCAATGTTGCTTGGGCACTTTCCCACTGAGAATGGGTAACAAATTTCTATGTGAATAATTTAGATCAGTAGTGGGCCCTGTATCTCACCTGGCTGCCCGTTGACGGCAACATTTGCCAAAGTTGCCTGGCAACATTGCTTAAAAAGTTGCCCAGTGTATCATCAGCATAAGAACTCTATAGTAACTGAATAGCATCTGCATAGTAACATGTTGAGAAAGACTAGAATTCCTTAGGAGCTGCAGCAATGGCCTAACATTAGCATAGTAACATACTGGAAACATCCAGAGCACCCTAGAAACCACATAGCAACACCCTAATATTAGCATAGTAATGTTAAAAACCATTAGAATTCCTTAGCCACTGCATGGCAGCGGCCTAACATTCGCATAGTGACATGTTAACAATGAGAACTTCTTAGCAACTTTATGGCAACAGCCTAACATTAGTGTAGAAATATGTTTAAAACACTCAGAACCACAACAGAAAAAAACACACCATAACATCAGCATAACAACATAAAAAAACAATCAGAACACCTTAAGAATGGCATAGAAACACCCTATCATCATTATAACAACATCAGAAACAATCAGAATAACTTAGAAACAGCCTAACATCAGCGTAACATCAAAAACAATCAGAACAGCCTAACATCAGCATAACAACATCAAAAACAATCAGAACATATTAACAATAGCCTAACATCAGCATAACAACATCAAAACAATCAGAACACCATTGCAACCACATAGCAACAGCCTACCATCATCATAACATCAAAAACAATCAGAACAACTTAGCAACAGCCTAACATCAGCATAACAACATCAAAAACAACTAGAACACCTTAGCAACAGCCTAACATCAGCATAGCACCAAAAACAAACAGAACACCCTAGGAACATTCTAACATCAGCACAACAACATCAAAAACAACCAGAACACCTTAGCAACAGCCTAACATCAGCATAACAACATCAAACATCTTAACAACAGCCTAACATCAGCATAACAACATCAAAAACAATCAAACACCTTAACAATAGCCTAACATCAGCATAACAACATCAAAACAATCAGAACACCATTGCAACCACATAGCAACAGCCTACATCAGCATAACATCAAAAACATTCAGAACAACTTAGCAACAGCCTAACATCAGCATAACAACATCAAAAACAACTAGAACACCTTAACAACATCCTAACATCAGCATAACAACATCAAAAACAATCAAAACACCTTTGTAACAGCCTAACATCAGCATAGCAACAACAAAAAAGATCAGAACACTGTTGCAACCGCATAGCAACAGCCTAACATCAGCATAATAACATCAAAAACAATCAGAACACTTTAGCAACAGCATAACAACATCAAAAACAATCAGAAGACCTTAGCAATAGTCTAACATCAGCATTAAACATCAAAAACAATCAGAACACTTTAGCAACAGCTTAACATCAGCATAACAACATCAAAAACAATCAGAAGACCTTAGCAACCACATAACAACAGCCTAACATCAGCTTAACAACATCAAAAACAATCAGAACTCCCTAACAACAGCCTAACATCAGCATTACAACATCAAAAACAATCAGAACACCTTAGCAACCACATAGCAACACCCTAACATCAGCATAGCAACATCAAAAACAATCAGAATATTTTGGCAACCACATAGCAACACCCTAACATCAGCATAGCAACAACCAAAAACACTGAGAGCTATTTAGCAGCTGCATAGCAACAGCCATCTGCATTAAACATGTTAAACACTCGGAACACATTAGCAACCACATAGCAACCCCATAACATCAGCGCAGTTTTACATAGAGCCCTTAACCTTCGGCTAGTCTAGAGTAGTTTTGACCAGTGTTGGGGAAAGTTGCTTTTAAAAGTAAGGGAATACAATACTGGTTACTCCATAAAAAGTAACTTGTTGCGCTACTTAGTTTTTTATGCAAAATAATGCATTACGTTCTGCACTGGGCCGGGCTTGTAAATTAAAAAGTAATGCGATACTTCACTAGTTACCTGATAAAAGTGGTCTGATTATGTAACTCGGGTTACATGCAATGCGTTACCTCCAACACAGAAAAATATCAGGAAGGCACTCTGTACCTTTACAAAGAGGGTTGGAGCAGAATCGTTCAAAAGCAAAAGCTGCTCATTTGGATTTTCAGCACTAAAAATACATCCTTAAAAGGACGTGGGTTGGTGGTCACTAGGGAGAAACCGGTTTAATCCTTTATACATGACTAATGAGTGAGGTACCTTTAGAAGCATATTAATGTGGTATATGCTTCAGTAAATCAGAATTGTGTAGCATATTTATGTCTATGGAGTATCTATGTGTCAAAAATGTTAAATCACTCTTTGTCATAGGGTTCCCCTGGTGAGAGAGGAGCAGCAGGACCTGCTGGCCCCATTGGCCTGTCTGGACGTACTGGACCTCAGGGACCCCCAGGACCTGCTGGAGAGAAGGGTGCACCGGTAATTGTGCTGATTAGATATAATGATAATCAATTTATGTTTCTTATATTAAATAAGACATTTATGAGTGAATATTTACAGCATTGTAAGTGCATAGCCTCCAGCCGCCACTTATCTTTTATCATGTTTTTGCTCAGGGAGAGAGAGGTCCACCAGGTCCAGCTGGTCGGGATGGAGTACAAGGTCCAGTTGGTCTGCCAGGTCCAGCAGGACCTCAGGGTCCACCTGGAGAAGACGGTGACAAGGTTAATTGCTTTTTTGATTCACATTAATACGTTTATACTGTAGAGAGGGGAAACATTACATTACATAGAAGAATTCAAGAAAAAAGTCTTATAATCTTCTACAGTGTTGCGCCTCAAGTATTCTTTTTCTTGTTTGAGAAAACAACAAGATTACTCCCCTCCTATCACTCTAGTATATCTCACATCTCTTCCCAGAATTCCTCGCCCTCACTTTTTGGACAGCGATCATTCTTCATCATCACAAACACACACTGCATGGCCATCTGAAACGCACGCCTATCTCTCAGTCGCTCTCTCTTGCCGCCAATCCATCATCATCAGCAAAGGCGGTCTATAATCAAATTAGCGTAGGGTACCATAAATGTTGTCTCTCCATCAGTATCCTCTAACAAGCTTCATGGGCTTACGTGCCAAGAATATGTTGTATCTGGCCATGTCTGTTAGTTCAGAGACAATATTTATCATTTCATTTACAGTAAAACTCCATGCAGGTCGACGGCAATGTCATATCTTTTACTGCACAGTAAACGGTTTACTTCGACATGGAGTTTCTTTCAGTTATATTCACCAGTGTGTGATTTATAGATTATACAGTTTTAAACAGGCAAAATGGATATTGCATGACTGATTTTAAAACCCTTTCAGGGAGAAGTGGGTGAACCAGGCCAGAAAGGAAGCAAAGGCGACAAAGGCGAACATGTGAGTACATTTTATTGCAAAATCCTTATTTAAACACACAGTACGATTTGGATTCAGAACTGATTTTACTGATCTTAAAATACTGTTACTGAATGATTTTCATGACATTTTTAAAGGGTTCTTCCAAAGATTCAAAAAATGACATTAAATTGATTTCTTTTGTGTTGTGCTTGTGGTTGCATGCAACAACAAACAGCACAACCAGTATAGTCCAATTCACAAATTAATGAGTCATACGAACTGGTTCTTTTACTTAATTTGACTAAAAGAATAATGAATCAGTATTGAACACATGAATTGCATGTTCAGATATGAAAACAAAAAGAAAAAAGACATTAAATCGACTTTTTTTGGGTTCTACTTGCTGGTTGCACGCAACAACAAACAGCACAACCAGTATAGTCAGATTCACAAATTAATAAGTCGTATGAACCAGTTCTTTTACTTAATTGGTCTAAAAATAATCATGAATCAGTCTTGAACACATTAATTAAATATTCAAATATGAAAACAAAAACAAAAGAAGACATTAAGTTGACTTATTTTGTGATCTACTTGCTGGTTGCATGCAACGACAAACAGCACAACCAGTAAAGTCTGATTCATGAATTATTGAGTTGTAGGAACTGGTTCTTTCACTTAATTGGTCTAAAAATAATCATGAATCAGTCTTGAACGCATTGATTACATATTCAAGTATGAAAACAAAAACAAAAGAAGACATTAAGTTGACTTATTTTGTGATCTACTTGCTGGTTGCATGCAACGACAAACAGCACGACCAGTAAAATCTGATTCATGAATTATTGAGTTGTAGGAACTGGTTCTTTCACTTAATTGGTCTAAAATAATCATGAACCAGTCTTGAACGCATTAATTACATATTCAAGTATGATAAAATAAACAAAAAATACATTCAATTTATTTCTTTTGGGTTGTACTTTCTGGTTGCACGCAACAACAAACAGCACAACCAGTCTAGTCAGATTCATAAATGAATAAGTCATACGTACCGGTTCTTTTACTTAATTGGTCCAAAAAGAATCATGAATCAGTCTTTAACACATTATTTACATATTCAAATATGCAAACACAAAAAAGACATTCAATTTACTCATTTTGTATTGCGCTTGCTGGTTGCAAGCAACAGCAAACAGCACAACCAGTATAGTCAGATTCACAAATTAATGAGTCATACAAACCGTTTTTTTTTTTTAACTTAATTGGTCTAGAAGAATCATGAATCACTCTTGAACACATGAAATACATATTCAAATCTGAAAAAAAGACACTGAATTGACTACTTTTTTGTACTTGCTGGTTGCACGCAACAACAAACAGCACAACCAAGAAAGTCTGATTCACAAATTAATGAATCATACGAACCGGCTCTTTTACTTACTCCATGAATCACTCTTGAACACATGAATTACATATTCAAATTGTCAATCACTGAATTGGTTTAAGCAATGTAAGTCCATACTATCATGTCTAACTCACAATTAACTGAAAGGAATTATTTCCTCAAAAGTGCTAAAAGAGTCAGTAATTTAGTGATTGAGGAAAGAGAACTGTTTTAATTACCATTACCATCCACTACCTGATTACCTTCTTCATTGTGTCCACTAGGGTCCACCAGGTCCACCTGGTCTTCAAGGAACTATTGGAGCTCCTGGACCTGCTGTACGTCTCGACTACAATTATTTAATCTATTATTTCTGTAATTTTTTAATTGAATGAAATGCATTGCAATACTGACTAATGCCTGTTTTAGGGAGCTGATGGTGAACCGGGTCCTCGTGGACAGCAGGGTATGTTTGGACAAAAGGGAGATGAAGGATCCCGAGGCTTTCCCGGACCTCCCGGTCCCATCGGTCTGCAGGTGAGTGCCAGTTACGGCCCAAATATAAGCTAACACTTTTATTTTGTGTAGCACAAGTCCCATGGTAACTCAGACTAATGCTGCACAAACAACATTAACTGGTGGCCCTGGGCAGTAGATGCACTGGGAGGTGTTTGAGATGTGAATTGATTTTCTTTTGATTCTCCCTCTGCTGGAATCGCCCTGTGAATAAGTACAGACTCAGTACAAACATGCAAGGGTCCATTGCATTTACAGTGTAAATTTTGGTTTGCTGGTTGTTTAATTACTACCAATTTAGTTATGCTACTAATTAGCAAATGCATTAAAAATAACAGTCCCAAAGTGTTGGCACAGTAATTTTAACTAAAGGCTAGTAATTCTCGAGGATAGTAATTAATTAGGATTAGTTAAAGGCAATGCAATCCAATATATTCAAATATATATTCAAATATTGTCTAGTTGCCGTGTTGTAAACCATGCAAATCAGCAGTCATGTCATGTTTGAGTGGTAAATACTGTATTTGTAGAAAATTTATATTAATCATCTCATCTCTCTTTTCATTTGATCACATTACGGTCTGAAGCCTCAAGGTTCTGCCGTTTCTCTACCCATCAATTAGCCGATTCCTCTGAAGGCAAGTCATCGCTGTAGTGGAATAACATCGACTGCTCCTATAGTCCTCTTACGCCACCAGATCTCGGAGCCATTTGATTCAATTGAGTTTTAATTGGGCGTAATGCACTTCCATTTGGATTTTATTAATTGCATTTAGTGACCCGGTCCAATAGACATTAGTGCAGTGCACACACACCCTTCAGGCTGTAATGAGTGTTTATGTTAATGGTCTCTGACTAAGGGCTTCTGCCCCGATGAGATCTCTTACCAGCACAAGAATCAGTCAGCGAGAACGTGTAGGTCTGCCAAGTTCGCAGGACACGTGGGTATTGGGCGAGTAAATATCAGACAAAATTAGACTTTAGATGTCCTCACTCCTGACATGTTACGGCTAACGAAAAAACGGCTTTGAATGAGCATCCCCTGAAGTCGAGGCAATTAGGGAGTAAATGTCAAGGATCAAACACGCACGATACCGGGGTCACATACTTAGCTTGTTTATTCACCAGCGCAGGTGTGTTTTATCCGAGGACTTTAGACTTCCCTAAAACACAAATGCTTGCCTGGTTGCTCTCACTGATAGATGTTTCACCTTTTCTACTGGGTAAAACATTTAATTGGCCATTAATTAAGCTGAAAAACGGCATGAATTTTTCAGCTAGTCCCTTAGCGGACAGCAGTGTCAAATAAAATCTGGCTGGCTGTCTTAACTTCTTTTTGGTGGCCTGTTTATTCCCACAATGTTGTGGTTTTAAAATGTGTTTCTCTTAAGTCCTTGGTGCATTTTTAGGGAGTAATAGAGGTTTGATGGGGGACGTGTCCTTCCCCAAATGTTCAAGTGAAACTTGTGCCGCTCTAGGGAAATATATTTGGTAAATGTGCATGGATGCTGGGTAAAATAGCTTTTCTATTGTGCTTAGTGTTGAAAGTCCGGGCCATTCGCCACCTATGAAAAGGGGACAAACAATATAGTGTTCACACTGAGCTAAAAATCTGACAAAGGATATTAGCTGCTCTCTTAGATTTCAAGATGACAGACAGCGAAACTCAATAAACACTGCCGTAGTCCGCCTCTGCCTCTTCCATTTGCCATATGGCCCTTTTGCCTTTCTCCGCCAATTCTGAAATGAAGCATTATTGCTGTCCTCCGGTAACTGTGTCGGAGCCAGATTATTCTTCGCTTTTCAACAGGGCCATTTTGGTGCCTCACAGCAAGTGTTTCTTTGAACAATTCTTCGCACAGTTGCTGATGTCAGTGTACTATTAGAAGGATATATAAAATTATGCACAAATACAAGAATATTCATTTGTTTCTTACAGGGTCTTCCTGGACCACCTGGTGAGAAAGGAGAAAATGGAGACGTTGGTCCTATGGTAAGATGTTTTAAACAGTTATTAACTATATTTGTTGATATTTTATTCACTTGTTTATTTTTCTAATTAACTTTGACGTTGTGATTTAAATACATTTAAAAAAATTGTTTATCAAGCCTTTAAAGGGTTCTGTTTATTCTTGTGTTATTTTGCTTTTAGTTATTATTAAATTAAATTGTATTTTATTTAGCCATTTTTCACATTTAATATTTTTTATCATTATTTTTTTTTTATTTAGCCATTTTTCACATTTTATTTTTTTATTTTATTATTTTATTTTTCCATTTTCACATTTCTTTTCTTTTGCTATTTTTTACATTTTATTTGTTTTATTTTATTTTGCCGTTTTCATACTTCCTTTTTCTTTTGCTATTTTTCATATTTTATTTGTTTTATTTTATTTTGCAATTCTTTTTATTGCATTTATTTTATATTTTATTTTATTTAGCCATTTTTCACATTTTAAGTATTTTGTTATATTATTTTATTTAGCCATTTAACACATTTATTTTATATTATTTTTCCATTTTATTAGTTTTATTTTATTTAGCCATTTTTCACATTTTATTGTATTTTATTATGCCATTTTTCACATTTTATTTATTCTATTTTTATTATTGTTTTATTTCACCATTGTTTACATTTTATTTTATTTAGCCATTTTTCACATTTTATTTTGCCATTTCCCACATTTTATTAGATTTTATTTCAATTTTTTTTACTATTTTATTTGACCATTTTTCACATTTTATTTTATATTTAATTTGTATTATTATTTTATTTTGCCATTATATTTGATTTTATTTATTATGTTTTAACTTACAACTCTTAGTAAAGTCTAATTTGTCTCTCTTCTTGTTTTGCAACAGGGTCCCCCTGGTCCACCTGGTCCCAGAGGTCCTCAAGGTCCTTCCGGTGCTGACGTAAGAACATCTCTCAACATTGCACATTTTATCCCATCAGCAAATCCATTAAATAACACCACTTTGTTAACTAAATGGCTTTAGCGTTAATGGTTTTCACATATGCCTCTTAACAAATCGACTTCTTTTATTGAAGGGTCCACAAGGTCCTCCTGGTGGAATAGGAGGAATGGGATCCGTGGGTGAGAAGGTAAGAATATCAATCTCAGAAATATGGTGTCTATGGTCCTGTTTTAAATCTCTGTTACAGACTTCATTAATATAGTATTCGTGTCATCCTTTTGTCTGAATTAGTATAACAAAACGATTAATGCCCACATTACTGCAGTTCTGATAATACCCTCCATTTCACTGCTATTTGGCAGGCCCACAGCCCATCAATATTTAATGCTGTGGCTGGCTGTGGAGATGAATTTAGAATATGTAACAGGTCACCATGATGTTACTTCCATTAGGAACCGAACGTTATGTCCACTACAGCCCAGACCAGCTAAGCTAAGAAACAACCAAGAAACAACATTATTTAGATACGTACTTATGATTCATTCCATTATAGCCTACTTGACATCCCCGAACTTCAATCATAAAAGTCCTTCAAAACACACAGCGTTATTCTATGTGTTGACGTAGTTTCAACTGAAACAGGAAGACAGGGCAGATCCCGGGACCCAGTCCCGCCCCCTTTTTTAAATAGCGTTTTGTTTATAGCACAGCTTGGGCCAGAGCTGTTGAACTGGGTAAAGCCGCATTTGACAGCCACAATCTCATCCCTATCACATTATCTATATATAATATAGCATTCTGTGTAGAATTCAAATATGTCCAATACGGTTTGTGGCATGTGTGCGGGACACTTCGGATTCTAGACAGCATTTGATTGGACAGAAAGTTTGATGAGAAGCTGAAGTGCAGGTTGATGTCATCAAAATCGTTTATTCATATTGGCGAAAGTTAGAGACTGTAAGTTTTGAATGCTTATATCTTTTAAATGCGAATTTCGTCATTGTTTTGGAGCACACTAGCTTACGGATAAACTTAAGGTTAACATATTTATACTAAAAGCTAAAAAACTTTTGATTTCATGGGGACTTTAAAGGTGTTCCATTTTTCAAAAACACAGAAGATGGCATATAAAGCAACAAAATGGCAGTGGTACTTATTGTCTGAAGTTGAAGAAATTTGGAATTTCCATTCAAGGTTCCAAAATGGAAGTTCAACTTTAATTTTAGTATCATTTGTTTGCACTTTTCCTAGTAGAAAGCTGGAAATTATTATGTTATGTTATTATGGTATATGGTGTTGTGCAATAGTTTATAACTAGTAATATTCTTAACAGGGTGAGCAAGGAGAAGCTGGAAACCCTGGACCTCCTGGCGAGCCTGGACCTGGGGTAAGTGAAGTTTTCGAGAGATATGTGTGGTGGTGCGGGTAATCACTTCCTGTAAGCTTCTCGGGTTTATTGATTGTCTCAAATTAAGCGGCCACACTAAGTGAGTCGCTAAATTGCAGGAATGATTCCAATAAAGGTCTCTCTCATCATTTAATGAAATACTTAATAGTCACTTAATTGCTCACACTGTTGTCACTTTATATCATAAAGAACTGAATTTCCCCTGAACTTTTAGAATAAATGGTATGCCGTGAAAAATAAACTGCAACTCAAAATGTCCATTCACTGAAATTAAATTAAAAAAAAACGTCTGTGGCTTGTTCATTAACAATTCCTGGTTGGTGTTCAGAAACCTTTTCGTTACAAAAACCTTGAGTAACAATGCAAGTGGTCTCATTAGTGGGGAAAAATGATTAATGTTAACTTTGTTATTTATTGAATATCTAAATTACAGATGGAAATTCAGCCTGTTCAAACTTGTCAATACTGACATGAATGGCTTATTAGCTCTTTTGAATTCTATATAAAAATTTTGAGCATGGCTGCACTCATTGTTCTCAGAGTGCTTTTGTTCATGGAGTGCCTCAGGGCTCTCTATTCGGCCTTTTCATCTTTGTTATATATGCTGCAGGGCCCAAAAGGTGAGAGAGGAGAAAAAGGTGAAGCCGGTCCCTCTGGTGCTGCTGGACCTGCAGGTCCCAAAGGACCCCCTGGAGATGATGGACCCAAGGGTAATCCTGTAAGTGTAACACAACTGGCATAAGATCCTATGCATGTATATAAGGCCACACACTACAGCAGTGAGGCGAAACCTTACTAAAAAAATATATATTTTAGATGGATTATGATAATTAAATAAGATTTCCTTCACTAATTAGAAATTATTTTAGTACTATATGTGACCCTGAACAACAAAACCAGTCATAAGTAGCATTGGTATATATGTAGCAATAGCAAAAAAAATACATTGTATAGGTCAAAATGATCGATTTTTCTTTTATGCCTAAAATCATTAGGATATTAAGTAAAGATCATGTTCCATGAAGATATTTTGTAAATTTTCTACCATAAATATATCAAAACTTAATTTTTGATTAGTAATATGCATTTCTAAGAACGTCATTTGAACTACTTTAAAGGCATTTTTCTCAATATTTAGATATTTTTGCACCCTCAGATTCCAGATTTTCAAATAGTTGCATCTTAGCCAAATATTATCGTATCATACAAATCATACATCAATAGAAAGCTTATTTAATCAGCTTTCAGATGATGTAGATATCTCAGTTTAAAAAATTGACCCTTATGACTGATTTTGTGGTCCGGGGACACATATATGTTCAGGTTGATTGCAATTTATGTTACTCTGTCTGTATCTGACTGAAACAAATAGTTTTATAAGTCCTAATATTTGTTAAGCACATACAGTTTTAGAATTCAGTGTTTTAAGTTCTGTTGAAACTGTGTTTTTAATCTGTTACTATAGGGCCCTGTTGGTTTTCCTGGAGACCCAGGTCCACCCGGTGAGCCAGGTGTTGCTGTAAGTGAAAAAATCCATCACTAAAAGTCCTCTTTAAATAAAAAAAAATGGTTTGTTTCATGTATTTACTAGGGCTGCCCACAAGTAAAGATTTTTCTGGTCGACTGGTAGTCGTGCGTTTATTAATAAACCATATAAATCATAATATTGGTTTTTAATTGCCTACATAGCCTAATAAGCATGCAGAAAAATCTTGCCACTGCGCACTGACAGAAAGTACACTGCATTAACATTTTAATAATTAATTGATAAACTAGAGCTTTCTTTGTTTTCGACTTAAGAGATGAAGTCACTGACTCATCATTTCCACAGTAGATGTATGCATGGTTCATACGGATTGCATAATCAGTGATTATTTGTTTTCATTTTGAATTGGTTAATTTAAAAGTAGACATTTCACTCTATAGATATATTTTTCATGTCTGTAAGGCAAGTACACAGAGTTTTGAAGTTATGCGCTCAAGTTCACATAGACTGAGTTGGCGGAAAGCGTATCCTGTTTGCTTTCGTTATTTTACAAAAGTACAATGTTTCGTTGTTATTCTGATTGCACACAAATAAACATATAGTATTTGAGTCTTTACAGATTTGAAAGATGTATTACTTTTATCTGTATGACCAAAAATATTTGTATATATTGAGTATTTTAAGAGTAAGTGACCGCACCGGCGCCACCATCTATCATGCAGCCATCTATTCTAGGTTAACATTACATTGAGCTGCCATGTAAAGTTGCTACTACAAACATCTTTCTAATGAAAAGTCATATTTGAGGTTGATGAATGATAGGTGAGTGTTTGGATGTCCTGTCCGATGTACTGAATTATTACATAGACCAACCGTTAACAATCTGTCCGTCACATACTGTGTGACTTTGCCACTTCCTGTGGATTTATTTTTCTGCAACTAAGCAACTAATAAAATTTTGGTTGACCAAGCCTCTTCGTGTCGACTAACGGTTAGTCAATTAGGAGGCAGCCCTAGTATTTACCATTGATTTTTAATGATAAAATGTTATTGCAGTGTAAATTGTCAGTAAGGTGTTTGCATATTTTGTGATTTGTTGACTTATTTTTCTATGAAATTTTGTCTATTATCAGGGAATAGATGGAGGCCCAGGAGAAAAAGGAGAGGATGGAGAATCTGGTCAACCTGTGAGTATTAACAATATTTAGGTGCAACACCTTTGATTATTGTTTTTAAAAAGTTGCTTCCATTATAATTTCCTGCTGTGTGCATTAAGTTGTAGAGCATTGTTTTTTCCCACTTGCATAAGCATATTTACAATACAGATTAATAAACTGTTGTTTGATATGCGGAAGTCAAACATAATTGCCTGAGTCTACAGTGGCAGCCCATAAATTACAGTCCTTATTAACATTTATTATAGTAATTTGGATTTTCTAGTGCAGGGAAATTGGTTAATTTACCGTTAAATTCAATGTATCTGAATCTCCAGGTTAACAAATGTGAACGTCTAATGTTGAGAGTCTCATTGCGAGGCCCATTTATAAGCTACAGTTCTATGAAAATTTAATGAGGGGAGGTTTGTTTTGAGCAACCAACTTTCACAGAAACGCATAGAAACTGCTTTCCTTCCCTGATTAGATGTTTATGATTTTTAAAATCAAATCAATCACACAGCTGAATAATTTTGCAATTGTATGCGTCCTACATTGGGTCTTAATTGTGTTTGATTAATTTCACTAAATTAGACGTGACGTTAAGTTGTTAAAAGTTTAGTTTTGTGTGTTTAGTTAGTTGTTTTTGATTCAGTTTCTTCCTTCACTGCCTTTTAGGGACCTCCTGGTCCTTCTGGAGAAGCTGGCCCACCAGGACCTCCTGGCAAAAGAGTAAGTGTAAACTTCATCGCTATTATGCTTTAAGCAGCATCAGTGTAGTGTATTGATCCATCTCTGGCATGGAAAACAAGCCTTCTTGAGTATTTTCCAAGGAATAGACAAAATAGTATTTCTCACTCAGAATTGTTGATTTATTAATTAAAGATTCTGACCTGTGCAAAACAATAACCATTTTTGTTTAAAGACTCATCCTCATCAGCACAGATGATTGGTTGTTTTTCACCCAGGGTCATAGCGTTCATCGCTGAACCGAAAAAACAAAGTCGTTCACAGTATGATGAATAGCGCATACTAAATCATCAGTCTGAAATCGAAAACAACGTTTAAACGGCATCAGAGCCAGAACTCATTTCCTCCACTGTAGTCCTACATCTCTCTCAGGATGAAAGAAGAAAATCAGTCCAGACGTTATATTGATCCCGGGCCTGTTTGAGTGACAGCGATGAGGGGACAGCGGTGTAAAGGATGTTACAGAGGAAGAGGAAATATAACTGTCACATTTGGGGCAGGTATTCAAAATCCTCTCCCACTGCCACATCAAGAGAAATTTGTTCTGCCAAATGACACCTCATCGCCTCTCTGAAAACAGTGTTGTTTCGCCAGTCACGAAAATAACGCATTTTTGTCTGGCCGGAAAAGTTTTTCAATTTAGATTGCATTGAGGTGTTTCTCACGACGCTCTATCGAAGCGTCAAACGAAATATTATTATTTCCTCTTGTCTTGTGCACAATATTGATTTTGCTGCATTTACATTGAACTTGCAGTAGTCATATAATTGTTTTTTTACATTTACTTAGCATATTTGAATGTGGAAAGCACAATGAAACATTTACCTTAAAGTTGTCATTCTTAGGTTTAAGTTTAGTTTTAAGATGTTTTTTAAAGAAGCCTCTTCTGCTCACTAAGCCTGCATTTATTTGATCCAAAGAACAGCAAAAACAGTAACATTTTGAAATATTGCAATTTATTCCTGTGGTTTCAAAGCTGAATTCTTAGCATCATTACACCAGTCACATGATCCTTCAGAAATCATTCTTATATTCTGATTTACTGCTCAAAAAAACATTTATTATTATTATTACATTGAACACAGCTGATTAGACTTTTTTCAGGTTTCTTTGATGAATAGAAAGTTTAGAAGAACAGCATTTATCTGAAATAGAACTCTTTGAAACATTATAAATGTCTTTATCATCACTTTTGATCAATTTAAAGCATCCTTGCTAAATAAAAAATATTCATTTCTATAATTTCTGTAATTAGCTTTGATCACAGAAATAAATTACATTTTAAAATATATTCAAATAGAAAGCAGTAATTTTAAATGGTAAACATATTTCACAATAATACTGCTTTTGCTGTATTTTGGATCAAATAAATGCAGGCTTGGTGAGCAGAAGAGACTTATTCAAAAAAACATTAAAAATCTTACTGTTCAAAAACTTTTGACTGGTAGTGAAAGTAGGCAGTTCTTGTTGTGGTCACGTGTTTTTGACATTTTGGACCTTGCATTTTGACCAATTTTGACCGGACCAGCTGGAACGGATGTTAATACCAGTTGTAAATAACTGCTGGACCCCCTATAGTACCACTTTGGAGTCTCTAAGGGGTCATAGATGGCTGTTAGAGACTCCTACCATAACTATAAGGCAAACAGTCCTGGTTGAATTTTATTAGTCAGCCCAAGAAGTGCTGTGCTATCCTATTATTCCTCCATAAAGCTTTATGGCATCTCACACATCCATTATTCATGCAAAATGTAGAGAAAACACCACTCGCTTTCCCAATATGCTTGATGGAGCTCTCCCAGGAAAAATTATACACCCTATCAACATACGCGGATAGCAATGGCTGACCGACTGTGGCTAGAGAAACTGCCATTTCATCAGCAAAGGTGTTTTAATCCTGCGAGAGGATGACGTTCGGTCGTGGAATTAAGTCTCCTGCATCAATAATTCCGGCTAGAGCTTATTTTGCATCAAACATAGAGACGTTCTGCTTTCTCAGCATTTTACAGACTGCGTTTGGAAATAAATATGGAGATTCCTTTGCGTGTTCTCTCTCTCGGTTTATTTCTTGGACTCTGTTCAGTCTTGGACTCAAGGGACAGTCCCTTGATGATTAACTATCTTGAGAATTATTGAATTTGGTGAATCTTCCAGCTGTCATTAGTTGATTTCTTTCTGCTCTTCATTAAATTAAAATCACGCAGGGGAGACAAGGGCAAATTGTCAAGGAAGTTTTATCTCCAGCAATGGTTTTATATGCTAGTTTTAAACATCGAGGTCTGAAACCCTCTTAAATTAACTAAAATGTCTCCTATATTTTTGGCTGAACTATTGCTTTAAACCATACTGATATAGAGTTGAGGTTCAGAGTTTACATTCACCTTGCAGAATCTGCAAAATGTTAAGTATGTTACCAAAACAGGAAGGATCATACAGAATGCATGTTATTTTTTATTTAGTACTGACCTGAGTAAGATATTTAACATAAAAGACGTTTGCATATAGTCCAAAAGAGAAAATAATAGCTAAAATGTATAAAAATGAACCCCGTTCAAAAGTTCGCATGTGCTTGGTTTTTTAGCATTTTTGTGTATTTGAACCCTTTCCAACAATGGCTGTATGATTTTGAGATCCATCTTTTCATATGCAACTATTACAGAAGTTTCAAACGCTCACTGACACTGTAGTTGGGGGGTGAAAACTTTTGGAACTTGAAGATTAGGGTATTTTGTCTTCTGGGATACATGTAAGTGTCTTCTATAGCTTCTGAAGGGCAGTACTAAATGAAAAAAATGATGATATTTAGGCAAAATAAGAAAATTCATTCAGTTCAAAAGTTTACACCCCAGGCACTTAATGCATTGTTTTTCCTTCTGAAGCATCAGTAAGCATTCGAACCTTCTTTAATAGTTGCATATGAGTCCCTCAGTTGTCCTCAGTGTGAAAAGATGGATGTCAAAATCATACAGTCATTCTTTGACAGTATTAAGTACGTACAGGGTCATTTTTATAAATTTAACTAGTATTTTCTCTTGTGGACTATATGTAAACTTATTTTATGTGAAATATCTTATTTAGGTCAGAATAAAAATCAAAAAATAACATGCATTTTGTGTGATCCATCTTATTTTGCGCAAATAATTAACATTTCGCAGATTATGCAAGGTGTATGTAAACTTTTGCCCTCAAATGTATATTCAAAGCAAGTAGATTTTAACTGAAAAGTTTAAATATGTCACCAGGGCAAAGGTATTTTTCATAAATGTCAGGCTGGGGCAAACTGTCACATTTTATGTAGAGGAAATCCATATTTTTGTATGTCACCTTTAAAATTTTTTGCTGTTTCTTGAATTGTTTTCATTTTCTTTCCTAGAGCCAGTGCTTTAAGGAAAATGTTTTTGTAGCCAATGCTCTAAGGGAATATTGACTAAAGTAATGTAAATGTGACAACTAGCCCCTGTCACGTTTACAAATAACAGAATGAGTATATGCTCACACAAAAGACCTTCAAGCGGATCCATTTGCCCATTAACAGCCATCAAGCCAGATCCCCGAAGTGCTTCGGTGATGCCTCACCGTGACCTTTTTCCCATTTGTTTTATAGCCCAGCAGAGAAAAAATCTCAAATAAAACGTCCTTTTCTCTATCCACAGGGACCCCCGGGGGCTCTTGGAGCTGAAGGCAGACAAGGAGAGAAGGGCGCCAAGGTAACGCATCATTCCAAATCAATTCAGCCCAGGCACATACCGCAGCCTCCACTGCCATAATTAAAGCACAGCGAGCCATTGGAGAAAAGCACATCTCTGACAGAGTGACTCACTGCTAATACATAAGGAAAGATTGTCACTGTGGGACTGAAGTGTGTAGGCTGTGTTTTAGCTTTTGTTCATCAACTGAACTCTTGTAATATAGCTTGCGTATTTAAAGCATGCTTCAGGTTTTTTTTTTTTTTACCTTTGAGGAGTCATTACTAATATAATATAATATAATATTTATTTTAGGATTGTAATTTTAAATTTATTTATTTTATTCCTGTGATAGTAAATCAGATTTTCCAGCATCATCACTCCAGTTTTCAGTGTTTCATGTGACCTGCAGTGTCACATGATCCTTCAGAAATCATTTTAATATTACAATATATTGTATCAATGTTAAAAATAGTTGCTGCTTAATTTTTTGTTGGATAGTTTCAGCATTTTTGATGAATAAAAAGATGAAAAGAAAAGCATTTATTTAAATCAGAAATCTTTTGACACAATATTCTAAAGAAATGAATGCTTTTTATTTGCAAAGGATGTGTTCAATTGATAAAAAATGACAGCAAAACTTATATTGTTAGAAAAGACTATTTTGAATCAATGCTGTTCTTTTAGATTTTTTTTATTCATCAAAGTATCCTGGAAAAAAATCACAGGTTCCAAAAAATTAAACTGAGCAGCACAACTGTTGTTAACATTGATCATAAAAGTAATAAATCAGCATATTAGAATGATTTCTGAAGGATCATGTGACACTGAAAATTGGAGTAATGATTCAGCTTTACTATCACAGGAATAAATTACATTTTAAGTTATTTAACAATTATGATACTGTTTCACAATATTACTGTTTTTAATGCATTTTGAGCAACAGCAATCATTTAAAATAACTCTTTTGCAACAATATATAACTACCACTTAAAAGATTTTGATCAATAAATGTTTATTCTTTCTTTTTGTGAGAGAAATTTATACTTTTATTCAGCAAGGATGTGATAGCAAAGACTTATATCGTTAGAAAATATTTCTATTTTGAATAAATGCTGTTCTTTTTAACTTTTTATTCATCAAAGAATCCTAAAAAAAAGAATCACAGGTTCCAAAAAAATATTAAGCAGCACAACTGTTTCCCAAAATGATAATAAAAGTAATAAATCAGTATATTAGAATGATTTCTGAAGGATCATGTAAAACTGAAGACTGGAGTAATGATGCTGAACAATCAGCTTTGCATCAAAGGAATTAATTATATTTTAAAGTATATTAAAATGGAAAACCCCTATTTTAAATTGTAATAATGTTTCACAATATTGCTGTTTTTTTTCTCTGCATTTTTGGACCAAATAAATGCAGCTTTGATGAACCTAAGAGACTTATATATATATATATATAACAACAGAAATGTGACATTTGATTAAATTAATGCATCCTTGCTGAAGAGAAGTATTTCTTTTTATTATTATTATTTTTTTTTTCTTCGCATTGACATCCAACTTTTGAATGGTAGTGTGTACATTTATTTATTTATTTGTTTATTTATTTATAATTAAGATATATTTTTTAATAAAAGTTTTTTTTTCTTTAACCGTGCTATTTCAGTAGACATTGTATGCCAAATTTTTGGTATCCAAAAATCTAAATAGTTTCTATATTCCTCTCTTCTCTTTAGGGTGAGGCTGGAGCCGAGGGGCCGCCAGGGAAAACTGGACCCGTTGGCCCTCAGGGCCCTCCTGGAAAGCCTGGTCCTGAAGGTCTACGAGGAATCCCTGGTCCAGTGGTGGGTTCCCATGTCACTCAATGCATCAACTATCCATCATTATGCATACAAACATATACAGTGGTATTAGAACCCCAAATAGTATTAGAACACTTAAGATGCACTTAAAGAACTGTGAATTTAATATCATAAATACATCTGTGACCCCGGACCACAAAACCTGTCATAAGGGTAATTTTTTTTTGTAATTGAGATGTATATGTCATCTTAATGCTGAATAAACAAGCTTTCCATTGATATTTGGCCGAGATACAACTATTTGCAAATCTAGAATCGGAGAGAATGTGCAAAACAATCGAAATATCGAGAAAATCGCCTTTAAAGTTGTCCAAATGAACATCTTAGCAATGCATATTGCTAATCAAAATTTACATTTTGATATATTTACGGTAAGAAATGTACAAAATATCTTGATGAAACAAAATTATTTTTGGCATTAAAGAAAAATCGGTAATTTTAACCCATACAAAGTATTTTTGGCTATTGCTACAAATACCTATGCTATTTTTTTAGACTTGTTTTGTGGTCCAGGGTCACATATATGAAACCAAGTGACGTCTGCAAATATGTTTAACCTTTTCTCTAAACTTTCTCAAGCTCATGAATATTAATTATGTGACTTGGCATTTGCCCAGTAGTTCTAACTGATTACTACTCAGCATGGCCAATGCTAGCAGCTTTTGCTTGGTTTTAAAGTTGTCAGTGCACAAGGTCAGCTAGCAATGGCATTCATGCATTCTTAAGGGTGGCTTTAGTATTAACATAATTTGTGTGGCCACTGAATAGCCTAAATGCACATATACAGAAACCAACCTCCAGGAATAATAAATCACCTCTCTTTGAGTTTACAATCTGTATCTTTCTCTTGAACAATCTGTATCTGGTCTATTTGAAAACACTTTCTGTAGTATCTGAGCTATTAATCATTGTCCAGCCCACAGTAAATCAATGCCAGACCATAAGCAAAAAAACAATGCAATAATGGCTGTTGTAATTGGATGGATTTTCACAGGGTGAACAAGGACTTCCTGGTGCTCCCGGACAAGACGGCCCACCTGGACCAATGGTAAGACGCGAGACCCCATTGCCCTTGCTGGTCATTTCTGTCTACGTTTCATCCTCTCTCTCTTTTTTATTTGTGAGTGTGTACATGTGGGTATATGTGCGCAAATTGAATTCTCACTGTTGGTTCTTTGATATTTAGGGACCTCCTGGTCTCCCAGGCCTGAAAGGAGACCCCGGCTCAAAGGGTGAGAAGGTAAGTGACATTCTATTTCTTTTTCTGCCATTTTTATTAATGTGGTGTCTTACATTTCAGAGAGGTTCAAGGTCAAAGATAAAGACTAGACTTGGTCACTCCAGGAAGCCAGAGGAAAAGTTTCATAGCCAGGGGAAAAGTTTCAGTATAATATACTGAAAAGAGAGTGTGTGTGTGTGTGTGTGTGTGTGTGTGTGTGGGGGGGGGGGGGGCATGTGTGTGTGTGTGTGTGTGTGTGTGTGTGTGTGTGTGTGTGTGTGTGTGTGTGTGTGTGTGTGTGTGCTGGTATTTATTTCGTTATGGACCAAATGTTCCCACAAGGATAGTAATACCAGTAAATTTTGACCTTGTGGGGACATTATTTAGGTCCCCATAGGAAACAAGCTTATAAATCATACTGAATGAAGTGTTTTGAAAATATAAAAATTTGATTTAAGTCAGTTTAGGTGTAGAGTTAGGTAAGGGGATAGATACAGTCTGTACAGTAGGAAAAACATTATGTCTATTACTAATTATTTTCTTAGAGTGTCACAAGTTGTGTAAGTTGGTTTTTTTATTTATATTTATATTTATATTTATATTTAATCATGGAATGTATTTATTTAAAGTAAATAATCTAATCATGTAGTTTTTTTATGTTTTTTTATTAAATTATTTATTGATTGAGTGATTTTATTTTATTATTTACTGATTTTTTACCTTTTAGGTTTTTTTTTCATCATTCGTAGACATAGAAATGTATGCAATGCAGTATATCACACATTTTAGATTTTTATTTTTAAAATGTAAAACCTCCTTGATTTTTTCTAATATTTAGACTTTTTTATTTTCCATAATTAGCCATGAAAATGTATGTATTATATATAAAGTATATAATGCAGTTCAGTTTTCCCCAGTCATTTTATTAATTTTTTTAAGTTTTAGGGAGGGATTTTTACATTTTACCTTTTTAACATTTAATTTGTTTTTTCTTTTTTATATATAGCCAAAGAAAATGTATTATGTATATGATGTAAATAATATATCATGTTGTTTTTTTAGCTTTTATTTCAGTTTTTTTAGTTTTAACATTTTAGTTTTTTGTCTCTGTTTTAAAATGTATGTATTATGTATATCATGCAGTTCAGTCTTTTTTGAAGTTTGTTTTTAATAGTTTTAAGTTTTAGGGAGGGATTTTTGCATTTAACATTTTGTTTCACATTTAAATTAATTTATTTATTTATTTATTTATTTTTTTCAACTTAGCCATGAAAATGTATGTATTATGTATAAAGTATATCATGCAGTTCAGTTTTTTCATCCAGTTATTATTTATTTATTTTTTATATTTATAAAAATGTATTGATAATGTAAATAATATATCATGTTGTTTTTTAGCTTTTATTTTAGTTTTTTTTTAATCATTCCAGTTTTACAATTTTATTTTTTTGTCTTTGTATTAAAATTTTTGTAACATTTTAGAGGGATTTTTTTTTTGTATTTAAGTTTAACATTTTATTTTTTCTTTCTTCTTTAATATTTATACATGAAAATGTATTTATTAATATAATGTAAATAATATACCATGTTTTTTTTTTTCATTTTAGTTTTTTTTTTAGTTATGTTTTTTCATACTTGAAAAATGTATGTATTATGTATAAAGTATATTATGCAGTTACGTTTTTTGGCAGTTATTTTTTTATAGATTTAAGTTTTAGAGAGGGATTTTTTTTGTATGTAAGTTTTTTCTAACATTTAAATTTTTCTTTATTTTTATATTTATGAAAATGTATTTATAATGTAAATAATAAATAATGTTGTTTTTTAGCTTTTATTTCATTTTTTTAATCATTCCAGTTTTTTGTCTTTGTATTTTTTACTAGTTTTAAGTTTTAGGAAGGGATTTTTGTATTTCAATTTTTGTAACTTTTAAATTTTTCTTTCTTTTTTATGATTTATCTATGAAAATTAATTTATTAATATAATGTAAATAATATACCATGTTTTTTTCTCAATTTAGTTTTTTTAGTTATGTTTTTTTTTCATACTAAGCCTTGAAAATGTATGTATTATGTATAAAGTATATTACGCAGTTTTTTTGGCAGTTATTTTTTAATAGTTTTAAGTTTTAGAGAGGGATGTTTTTGTATTTAATTTTTTTTGACATTTTAATTTTTCTTAATGTTTTTATATTTAGCCATGAAAATGAATTTATTAATATGAATGTAAATAATATAATGTTTTTTCTCCTTTCATACTTAGCCATAAAAAAGTATATCATGCAGTTCTTTTTCTTTCTTTCTTTCTTTTGCAGTTGTTTTTTTAATAGTTTTAAGTTTTAGGGAGGGATTTTTGTATATATACAGTGCCTTGCAAAAGTATTCATACCCCTTCTTTTTTTTTTCACGTTTTGTTTTGTTGCAGCATTATGTTAAACTGCTTTAAATTAGTTTTCCCCCACATCAATTTACACTCCATACACCATAATAATGACAAAGCAAAAACCAGATTTGCAAATATTACAAATTTATTAAAAATAAAACACTGAAATAAGCACATTGCATAAGTATTCATACCCTTAACTCAGTACATAGTTGAAGCACTTTTACAGCCTCAAGTCTTTTTGGGTATGATGCTTTGCACATCTGCATTTGGCAATTATCAGTGTAGCAGATTTTTTTCTGAACTCTTCCCTAGATCATTGCCTTAACACAAGTCATTGAGCTCTACAGGCAGTTATCTTGACCTCAGGACGTGGTTTTTGCTCTGATATGCATTTTCAGCTGTTAGACCTTTTCTGAGAGGTGTGTGCCTTTCTAAATCATACTCATTCAAATGAATTTGCCACAGTTTAACTCCACTCAAAGTGTAGTAACATCTAGAAGCAATATGAATGCTCCTGAGCTAAATTTCGAGTGTCCCAGAATGAATACTTATGCAACAGAATCTTTTCAGTTTTTTATTTCTAATAAATTTGCAAAGTTGTTACAAACCTGCTTTGTGCTTTGCCATTATGGTGTATGAGATGTAGACTGATGTGGAAAAAAAGTAATTTAAAGCAGTTTAACATAAGGCTACAACATAACAAAACGTACCAAAAAAAGGAGTATGAATACTTTCACAAGGCACTGTGTGTGTGTGTGTGTGTGTGTGTGTGTGTATATATATATATAAAGCCATGAAAATTAATTTAGTAATATGTAAATAATATATCATCTTTTTCTCTCCTTTTAAGTTTTTTTTTTTTTTTTTTTTTTTTCAATTTTTTTTTTCATGCTTAGCCTTGAAAATGTATGTATTATGTATTATGTTTTTTTCCTCCAGTTAAGTTTCAGGGAGAGATTTGTATATTTTACTTACGTTTTAACATTTTAAATGTTCTTTCTTTTTGATATTTAGTCATGAAAATGAATTTATTAATATAATGTAAATAATATATAATGTAGTTTTTTTTTTAAATGGTTAATGTTGTTACATTTTTTTTTCCAGTTATTCTATTCTTAAAATGAGTTTTTTATTATTATTATTAAGATCATTTATTTTTGAATGTTTTCTCATTTATTCCTTTTGTACCTTTGGTACAGTGTGAATTCATTGTCTTTACTTGTTGGGATCAGGCTTTATGCTAAAAAACTGCTGCCTGTTATTATATATTGTATAATAATTGACCATCAACTGATTTCCTGATCTGTGACATCCACCATCATATGCATTTTTTTTTCCCTCTCAGGGTCACCCCGGTCTTATCGGTCTCATCGGACCCCCCGGTGAGCAGGGAGAGAAGGGCGATCGTGGTTTGCCTGGTCCTCAGGGCTCTGCTGGCAGCAAGGGTGATTCTGTGAGTCACTAATGATTTATTTGTCCTTTCCACCCCACCACACAACTAACGTCGGACCTCCAACAGCACACCTATCAGGACTTCTCCTCCTGTAATGCTTGCGAATTAAAGTAACGACCGACTGAAACAATAACGTCTGCACTTATTGCATCTGTGTACATCATCATAATCGTGTTATGGATGAAGCTGTCACGAAAGGTTCTCGGAGCCAGCGTCTGGTGTAATTCTATTACACCAGACATTCCCATCAAACACCAGTGCGATTACTTTTTTTCACAGTCCAACTGTGAAATGTTTGTTTTTCTTTGCCTCGTTGCAGAACCATACAACACCTATCCAATGCGGTCAAACGCTTCAGCAAAACCCTGATTGAATAAACAATTAAAAATCGCATTGGATTCATCTGGCCCTTTCAGTGGTTTAAAGCATTGCAACTTTACAATTTCATTAAGCTTGATCAGAAAACATTTAGTCTCCCCTTCTGAGTTTAAAAAAAATAAAAACCGAAAAACGATCTCACTAACGCTTCCCACTAGACAGATTTGCGATCTGTTGCTGCATTTAGCAACAGAGGCTGCATTTCTCCCCACAGAATCAACTCAAAAGTCCTTGACTCTAATGAAGTGTAATGATCAGTGTGTAATACACACCAGAGGATTAGAATTAGCAAGAGGCATTTTCATCTCTGTGATGAACGAATTATAATTTCAAAGACAATTCTTAGAGAGAAAATGATTCTCGTCACCTCACAGTTGGTGAAAGTTAACTAACATTGTACATGCTTGTTTTATAGATCCATTTCCTAATAAATCATATGAGGTTCTGCTTTCTAACCTTTTGTTTTTTGAACTGTAGGGTATCAGTGGTGCTGCTGGTCCGATCGGTCCACCTGGTCCTCCTGGATTGCCTGTGAGTCTTTGCTCTATTGCTGGCATACACTTTCTGAAATTGAACCATTAAAATAAAAGAGCTATTAGATATGTTTGATAACTATGATGTTACATAAAATTAAGATGGCATGAAAAGTAATGAGTTTCAAATACATTTGATTATTCTTAAAAGTCTAATTTTGGACTGCTCCACCTCAGAAGTCTTGCCAATGTTGAATGTATTCATCATTTAATTTTATACAAGTTTTATAACTTTGACATACGTTATCGTTCAAATGTTTTTTTTAACAAATTAATATTTTTATGTACAAAGGGCACATTAAAATTGATTAAAAGTGACTGTTGAGGCATTTATAATGTTACAAAAGATGCTTAATTCTTATTCTTAAGATTTTAAATACATGTTATTTTGAACTTCTATTCATCAAAAAATCTTTAAAAATATTAGTATGATTTTTGAAGGATCATGTGACTCAAGATGACTGCTGAAAATTCAGCTTTGTCATTACAGGAATAAATGAAATATTATTTCAAATACATTAAAATAGAAAACAGTTATTTTAAATTGTAATAATATTTACAGTATTTCAGTTTTTACTGTATTTTTGATAAATAAGTGCCATGATGAGCATAAGAAACTTCTTTCAAAAACATTTAAAAAATCATACAGATTTCAGAATTTTGGACGATAGTGTGAATTGATATTAATTTTATCGGCAAACAAATAGAACAATTTTAAAAATCAATAACATTTCTTCTCAAATTCTACACAAATTATATTTTTTATTATTAATATTTTTTTTTTACCATGAACACATTACAATTGATTTAAAAGTGACTGTAAATATATTTATAATGATATAAAATATTATAATTTAATTTTGGAAGAAATAGAATAAATGCTGTTGTTTTAAAACTTTCTATTTAGCAAAAATACTGTAAAAACAGAAATATTTGTTAAATATTATTACCATTTAAAATAACTATTTTCTATTTTAATATATTTGAAATAATATTTAATTTATTCCTGTGATGACAAAGCAGAATTTTCAGCATCATTACTCTTCAGTGTCACATGATCCTTGAGAAATTATTCTAATAAATTTAGATAAATAGAAAATTCTAAATAACAGCATTTATTTTATTTGTTCCGAAATTAAATTATATATAATATTTTATAACATTGTAAATGCAGTCATTTTTAATCAATTTTGTGTCCTTGTGTCCCTGGTAAATAGAAATATAAATTTGTTAAAAAAAAAATAGTTAAAATTGAGAAGAATGACGTTATTTATTTAAAAAAATTGTTCTATTTGTTTTAAAATTAAATTAGTATCAATTCACATTACTGTTCAAAAGTTTGGAGTCTGTATGATTTTAAAATGTTTTTGAAATTCTCACCAAGGCATTTATTTATCTATTAAAAATACAGTAAAATTGGAAATATTGTTAAATATTGTAACAATTAAAAATAACTGTTTTCTATTTTAATATATTTTAAATATTTTATTTATTCCTGTGACGCAAAACTGAATTTTCTGCATAATTACTCGAATCACACGATCCTTCAGAAATCATTCTAATAGTTTTCTAGATTTTTTTTGATAAATAGAAATTTATGAGTAGCATTTAATCTATTTGTTCCAAAATCAAATTAATATCAATTCACACTACTGTCGAAATTTCTGAAATCTGTATGATTTTTTTCATGTTTTTGAAATAAGTCTCTTATGCTTACCAAGGCTATTAATTATTTAAAATACAGTAAAAATTGAAATATTGTTAAATATTATTACAATTTAAAATTACTGTTTTCTATTTTAATATATTTTAAATAATAATTAATTTCTTCCTGTGATGACAAAGCTGAAATTTCAGCATCCTAACTCTAGTTTTCTTTGTCACATGATCCTTCAGAAATCATTTTTAATAATTTGAAGGATTATTAATATCAAACCACATTACCGTCCAAAAGTTTTGAGTCGGTAGTGATTTAAAAATCATACAGATTTCAGACTGTTGGATTGTAGTGTGAATTAATAGTAATTTCCCTTTTGTAAAAATCCTTAAAATTATTAGAATGATTTCTGAAGGATCACGTGACACTGAAGACTGCAGTAATGATGCTGAAAATTCAGCTTTGTCGTTCATAAATGAAATAAGAAGTAATTGATAGTGTGAATTGATATTCAATTTCATTTTAGAACAATTTGAATTTTTTTTTAAGTAAATAGTCTCATTCAGTTTTCTCAAATACTACACAAATTGTAATGTTAACTAAATTTGGCAGGCTCAGCTTTTATTACATGTACATTTTGCAACTCGGTTTTCACAAAATGCATTTCCATTTCCTTTAGGGTCCACAAGGTCCAAAGGGATCCAAGGGTTCATCTGTAAGTACCACTTTATCACCAAAAAAAATTGAAAGGCTTGTTATAATGACGTTATAAATGAGCTTATGGTTTTTAAATCGTCTTCCTGCAGGGTCCTGCTGGTCAAAAGGGAGACACCGGCACAGTCGGACCTCCTGGTCCTCCTGTAAGTCAACTTCGGCCTTCTTCAAGGAGATTTTAATTATATCAAATTAAAAAGGCTCATGGAGCGTACACTCATTTTCTTTCATTCCTTAGGGTCCTCCTGGTGAGATCATCCAGCCTTTGCCTATGCAGTACCCCAAGAAGTCCCGCCGCTCCATCGACATGCAAGCGGACGAGGCCATGCTAGACTACGGAGAGGGCATGGAAGACATCTTCAGCTCCTTGAATAACCTCAAACAGGATATCGAGCGCATGAAGTACCCCATGGGCACGCAAAACAACCCAGCGCGATGCTGTAAAGACCTACAGCTCGCTCACCCAGAATTCCCAGATGGTAAGCGAACGAGGTGGGGGGTAAAGGAGGCACCGTCGAAACAGATAAATCGGGAAAACATGCAGCGTCTGCTGGTTTCCAAGCTACTCAGTAGCTGCTAAAATTCTAAGCCCGTCACTCAGGAGGATTTGAATAACAGCAGCAGCAGTCGACGGCTGATTGGGAAGATGTTTAGCATTCTGCGGACTCCAGCGAGAGCTAACCTCTCCCTCCCAAATCATGGCTTACAAAATGCCAGCTCTTACACTGACCTTTCAGAGCTGGTTTTACCGCACTCGCATTAGCCTGCTATTTTATTTACACAACGCATCGCCACTGCCGATGGCCGTGAAGTGTGTTTTTAACTGCGGAAATGAATAGGAATCCGTTTTCATATATATTCTAAATGATTTCCTACTGTACCTGTGGTTGTTCTCAACGCTGGGTTTTTTCTCTCAGGTGAATACTACATCGATCCCAACCAGGGATGCTCTGGAGACTCCTTCAAAGTGTACTGCAACTTCACAGCGGGAGGCGAGACCTGCATCTTCCCTGATAAAAAGTCAAATGGAGTGAGTGGCATTTTGAAAACCTCTAAGGATGAACTAGCCAATAACAGCCAGACAAGATCACAGCATATACCTCTGTCACATACAATAGGTTTTCTCCTAAAGACCATATAAGTGCAAGAATCAGTCACTTCAAAGCGTTTTAAGCGTGATTGTTAGTTATCCCAACACGGTTCCTCTTATATAGCAAAAATATATGATTTTAGTATTAATGACAAATAAGCAGATTTCCTACAAATGTTTCATTTTTATTATTTTCAAAAATATATACTAAAATAATTATCTACATACAATATAAGTTTTTTAACAGTAAGATTTTTTAAATGTTTTCATCAGGTCTGTATTTATTTGATCCAAAGTACAGCAAAAACAGTAAATTAAAAAAAAATATTTTTACTATTTAAAATAACCATTTTCTACTTGAATATATTTTAAAATGTAATTTATTCCTGTGATTTCAAAACAGATTTCCTACGAATTCTAATTATTGTTGAGAAACCTTTTTTTTACTTTATAATTTTTTTTTGTCATTTTCATTATTTTCAAAAATAATGCTTCTTTAATGTTTTTAAAGAAGACTTTTTTGCTCATCAAACCTGCATTTATTTGATCCAAACTACAGCAAAAATAGTAAAATGTTCAAATATTTTACAGTTTAAAAATAACCATTTTTTTCCTTGAATATATTTTAAAATGTAATTTATTCCTGTGATTTCAAAGCAGATTTCCTACAAATTCGAATTATTGTTACGAATCCACTTTTTTCCTTTATAATTTTTTTTGTAATTTTCATTATTTTTAAAAATATGTACTAAAACTATTATCTAAATACAGTCAAAAGTTTTTGAACAGTAAGATTTTAATGTTTTTAAAGAAGTCTTTTTTGCTTACCAACCTGCATTTATTTAATCCGAAGTACAACAAAAACTGTAAAATTATTAAATATTTTTACTTTTTAAAATACCTGTTTTCTATTTAAATATATTTTAAAATGTCATTTATTCCTGTGATTTTAGAATCATTTCTCCAGTCACAAGATCCTTCAGAAATCATTTTAATAAAAAAGTAATTATTATTATTATATTGAAAACAGCTGAGTAGATTTTTTACAGGTTTCTTTGATGAATAAAAAGTTTAAAAGAACTTTTAAAGCATTTAGCATCTGAAATAGAATTTTTTTGTAACATTATAAAAGTCTTAATCAATTTAATCAATTTGAATCAATCAATTCAAAGAATCCTTGCTAAATAAAAGTACTAATTTCTATAATTTCTTTCCCAAAAACCAAAATATATATATACTGACTCCAAGCTTTTGAATGGAATAGTGTATAATGTTACAAAAGCTTTTTATTTCAAATAAACGCTAATCTTTGGATCTTTCTATTCATCAAAAAATGGACTCAACTGTTTTAAATATTGATAATAATAATAATAATAATAATAAGACGAAGAAATGTTTCTTGAACAGCAAATCAGCATATTAAAATGATTTTTGAAGGATCATGTGACACTGAAGACTAAAAATTTAGCTTTGATCACAGGAATAAATTACATTTTAAAATATATTCAAATAGAAAACAGTTATTTTAGGTAGTTAAAATATTTCACAATATTACTGCTTTTGCTGTATTTTGGATCAAATAAATGCAGAGAGCAGAAGAGACTCCAATTCCCTTAACAATAAAAAATAATACGCACAAAAATAACACTACAACAGCAAAACATTAGGGTTTAATTTAGGATTAGAACTTACTATTTAATATAAATGTATTCATAAAATATAACCTGGACATAGTTTTTGAGGTTTGTTTCAAATGTAAATATGCACTCATGTAACAATTTTAGCATTATTTTAAATGTTTTGTCTTTCCAAGAGCTTTTCATATTTATCTGTGTATTCTGATATAAAAAAAATTCAAATTAGATCAAATTTGAGTAGAGACCTCGTTCTCAGCATTATAAGAACTGCTTTTCTCATGCTGTGTTAAACAAAGCTGTTTTTCAGTGAGAAGGATTTTCATTTCATTCCAATTGTTGGAACAGATGTTGTATGAAAAATAGCTGGCTTTAATTTTATTTAATTTTCTGCTAAAGTAAATTTGCTGTTCATTCAAACTCTGCACACAGCCTGTCTTTTGGCGCTATGGTTTTGTTCACGTTTTTCTTTGTGTCGTCTTTAAGGTGAGAATATCTTCATGGCCCAAAGAGGTTCCTGGCTCCTGGTTCAGTGAATTTAAGCGTGGCAAAATAGTAAGTGCACTTTTACGTTCTTCTTTCATCTTCTCCTTTATGAAAAACGCCATCTTGTCCTTCGAAAACTAAAAGGACCTGAGTGGTCTGCTTGGTCTTTTTTCTTTACTCAACCACTGGACAGACACTAGTAAGAGCACAGCTTTTAAAAGATGCTGTCACTGCAGCCCTGGATCCATCAACAAGCCGAGCACAGCCACAAACACAAACACACACAAAAATACCCACAAACACACCCACACACACACACACACACACCGCATTTATATTTGATGCAGTTGAGAGTTATAAAGGCACCGCTGCACCTCTGTGAAACAAGCCGGCGTTATGTTTCTGGTGTCTGTTTTCTACTTTGTCAGAAGCAATGCTGTTTCTATTATTCAGAGTTCCAACTTTACTAGTTTTAAATCAATGTATTGTGCATTTTGAATATTTTTTATTATTCAGAGTTCCAACTTTACCTGTTTCAAATCAATTTATTGGTGCCTATGTGACTTGCTTTAAAGTTACAACTTCATGATTTTATAAATAAAATTGCAACTTAATAATACAACAAACCTAGATATTATATTATATTATATTATATTATATTATATTATATAACAAAAAGGGATAAGTAAAAATAATATCCTACTTCGTTGGTTTTAAGTAAAAAAAATAAACAAATAAATAAATGAACTTATTAAGAAAATGTAAAATATTTAAAAAGAGACAATAAAAGTTTTATTATATTATATTATGTTTTATTTTATTTTATTTTATTAAATAAAGAGGAATAAGTAAAAATAATATCCTACTTGGCAACAAAAAAATAACTTACTACGAATATTTAAAATATTTAAAAAGGGAAAAAATAAAAGAGGGGTAAGTAAAAATAATATCCTAGTGGGTTTTGATTAAGTCAAAGAAAATTTAAAATGTAAAATATTTTAAAAGGGAAAAGGTGAAAAAAAGTAATTAACTTATTAAGAAAATGTCAAATATTTAAAAAATGAAAATTAAAGTTTCTATTATTATATTATATTATATCATATTAAAAAAATGAACTTAATAGGAAAATGTAAAATATTTGAAAAGGGAAAATAATTTTTTTTATATATTATATTATATTATATTATATTATATTATATGGTAAAAAAGAGGGTAAGTAAAAATAAATTCCTACTTGGTTTTTATTAAGTAAAAAAAACTGAATTAACTTATCAAGAATATGTAAATATTTAAAAAAGGAAAATAAAAGTCTGCATATATTATATTATATTATATTATAAGGTTAAAAAGAGGAATATTTAAAAAGGACAAATATTTATATATTATATATATTAATAAGTAAAATAATAAAAAAATAATATCCTTGGTTTTGAATAAGTCAAAGAAAATTAAAAATAAATTAAATTAAAATTAAAAAATTAACTCATCAAGAAAATGTAAAATATTTAAAAAGTGAAATAAGAGTCTTTAAATATTAAATTATATTATATAACAAGGTAAAAAAAAAAGAGGGATAGGTAAAAATAATATCCTACTTGGTTTTAATTAAGTCAAAGAAAATTAAAAATTGTAAAATGTAAAATACTTAAAAAGGGAAAATAAAAGTTTGTATATATTATATTATATTATAAGGTTAAAAAAGAGGCATAAATAAAAATAATATCCTACTTGGTATTGATTAAGTCAAAGAAAATAAAAAATAAATAAAAAATTAAATCAATTAAAATTAAAAATTAACTTAAAAAAGAAAATATAAATATTACATAACACAGGCATTATTGAGGTCCCCAAAAATAATAATAATCATCATCATATTCTAATCATAATTAATCATAGTAGAAGTAATAATAATAATTTTTTGTAAAAGAATAATTTGTGCTGAATTTATATTTATATAATTTAATATTACTATGTGTAGTGTGCCACATATTAAAAAAAAAACATTTATACAAATATTTTTTGCTGGCCCAAGTAAAAAAGTGCTTCTGAAAAAAAAACTGAAATGTTAAATCCTGAAAACCTATCATTTTTGTTTCCACCCTCAAGCTTTCATACGTGGACGCAGAAGGCAACTCAATAAACATGGTCCAGATGACCTTCCTCAAACTACTGACAGCCTCCGCCAGGCAAAACCTGACCTACAACTGCCACCAGTCGGTCGCTTGGCACGACGCCACTACGGACAACTACGACAGGGCACTACACTTCCTCGGCTCCAACGACGAGGAGATGTCATTCGACAACAATCCCTTCATCAAGGCCCTGTCAGATGGCTGTGCGGTAAGTCATCCATCAGAAATTCTAATATGCATCGTTTCAATATGCAACACACCTTTCTGACCGTCCTTGTCTCGTCCCGCAGGTGAGGAAGGGCTACGGAAAGACGGTACTGGAGATTAACACTCCGAAGATCGACCAGGTTCCAATCGTTGACGTGATGTTCACTGACTTTGGGGATCCCAACCAGAAATTTGGATTCGAAGTTGGTCCAGTCTGCTTCCTTGGCTAAAAAAAACACAGACAAAGAAAAAAACAGCTATAACTTGGCAGGGTAGGACGGGTTTGCGCACGAGACGAGACTTTTTTTCTTGATCTCCGTGAACCATCAAGCCCCTGTTCCTGCCACATGCAAGTTTTGAATTAAAAATGGGGTAGCGAACACGTCTTACCTTGTATGTATGTATTACCCAGGAAAATACTTGTTGCCCTTGTAGGGCAAGGATCACATGAAACCTGTTATGGAACGAAAAGGAAAAAGGTGAAGGACAACGTCAAACCTGGGAGGTCCACGAGATGGAGAAAGGGAGGACCTCTCATCCGGAGTCTATCGGTGCAGTGCGAAAAAATAAAAAATAAATTAAAAGAAAAAAAGACGACAACAATGGTGCTTGTTCAACATACAAAAAAGAGGTGCTACGAGAAAGAGGATGTATTTTAATAAAACTGTAATTATTATTTTGTACATTATTGTTGTTTCTGAATCCAATTTCAAAACTTGCATGTGTATCACAATTGCATCTGGCTCTTATTTCGAAATCCCTCACCATCGTTTATAAGTTATAGAACTGAATAAATAAAGAATTAAATAATGATATTTTGTGGATGAATACTTTGTACTTATTAAGCAAATAAAAGACAGCATTCAAACAGCTCCCTATTATTAACTGTAATGTAAGTCCTTTGTATATATTGACCATCCTAAAATCGCTCACAGTTCGGCCCACTGAACACCTTAAGATTCGACAGCACATGCAATACAACTGATGTTGTATGTTGTGCTTGATTTAAGTAATCCATTCATTCGCTCTAATTTAATTTTTGTTTGTTATTTGTGTTTTTAGGATTTTTTTTTCAGCTGTAGATCGGTCGTATACCTCAAAACTATCTTGAAAAAACCATACCAGTGCAAGTATGGTGTGCCCTGTATATACCTTGGTTATACAGTTAAGTTTATATATTTTGGGTGGGGATTTTTTTTTTTTTTTTTTTTTGTTAATGGGAAAAATATACATGTTAGGCCTCTTTTTGTTCGAAACCTTCTGTGAATGCAATGCAAAGGCCTTTTCGGTGACCCATTTTTGTAACTAAAATGAAATTGTTTTAAATGTGCTTTTTATGGTTCATTTCATTATTAAAAACTGGATTCCAACCAACCATGAAACTGAGGTGTGGATTGTTTGTTTGCTTCGCCAGGTCTTGATTTTATGGTTTGAAATGACTAAAGTCAATAAAAAAGTTTAAAAAAAAACTATGAGAATAAAGTCAAAATATTTTGAGTATAAAGTCGAAATAACGAGAATAAATTCGAAATACTACGTGAATTAAGTAATATTTCGAGAATAGTGTCAAAATTAAGATAATAAATTTTAACTACTACGAGAATAAAGTAGAAAAAACAAGAATAAACTCAAAATATTATGTGAATAAAGTCAAAATACTATGAGAATAAAGTTGTAATATTTTGAGAATAAAGTCTAAATATTATAAAAATAAAGTTGAAATATGAGAATAAAGTCGATATAAGAATTAAGTTGAAATATTTTGAGAATAAAGTGGAAAAACTTGAAAAACAACTTGAAAAACAAGAATAAAATCATATTTTGAGAATAAAGTCCAAATATTTTGAAAATAAAGTCATACTATGTTGAGAATAAAGTCAAAATAGTATGAGAATAAAGTAAAAATACTACGAGAGTAAAGTCGAAATATTGCAAGAATAAAGTCGAAATACTACGAGAGTAAACCTGTTATATTTTGAGAATAAAGTCGAAATAACGTGGAAATATTTCGAGCATTAAGTCAAAATTTTTGAAAATAAAATTAAAATTACGAGAATAAAGTTGAAATAATGAGAATTAAGTTGAAATTTTATCAGAATAAAGTTGAAATTATATGAGAATAAAGTAAAAATAACAAGAATAAAGTCGAAATATTGTGAGAATAAAGTCGAAATACTATGAGATTAAAGTCATAATATTGAGAATAAAGTCAAAATAACAATAAAGTCAAAATATTTCGAGCATTATATCAAAAATTTTTAAAATAAAATTAAAATTACGAGAAAAAAGTCGAAATTTTATCAGAATAAAGTCGAAATACTATGAGAATAAAGTCAAAATAACTAGAATAAAGTCATAATATAAAGTTAAAATAACGAAAATAAAGTCAAAATACTATGAGAATAAAGTCGAAATACTATGTGAATAAAGTTACAATTATGAGAATTAAGTTATAATAAAAAGAATAAAGTTAAAATATTATGAGAATAAAGTAAAAAAAACTACGAGAATAAAGTTGTAAAATTTTAAGAATAAAGTCGAAATAACATGATTAAAGTCATAATATTTTGATAAAGTCAAAATGATTAGAATAAAGCTGACATATTACGAGAATAAAGTTGAAATACTACAAGAATAAAGTTGTAATATAATTATAATAATGAGAATAAAGTCTAAATACTATGAGAATAAAGTCGTGATATTTAGAGAATAAAGATAAAATAACGAGAATAAAGTTGAAATATTATGAAAGTCAAAATACTATGAGAATGAAGAATAAAGAATAAAGTTTATAATTTATAATTTGTATTTCGTAACAAAAATTGACATAAATTAAAAGCTGAGCTGTTGTATTAAAATTTTCAGCATGATGGAAAAAAAGATTGTAAAAACTGATTTTGAAAGCTGAGACTTTGTTTTATATTACAAATAATGAATGCAATCGAAGACATAAAATATTATTTCAAAGCAAACTGTCCCTGCAAGTATGACACAAGGTATGATTTCTGCTAATAACCCCACACAGCCTACATTTAAAGTGTATTAAAAAGCTTTAAATAGGAGAGCTGGATCTCGCCCAAAGAAATGTCTGGTGTGTGAGCTGAATAAAAAGTTGTTTCTGTTCAGTCAGTGTAATAAATATCATATTATTAATATTAAGATGTTTCCGTGAGTCCTTAAAATTGACTCTTACTGATCCCAGTACGACGATGTGGACGCAACGATATTCAAATTTACTCTGGTGGCCTGGCAACTTCTCCTGGTGCTCTCAATCCAGGCCTTTTCATGCACAATATAGGCTATACTATCAAAATATTACACCTTTAATTTCTATGATTTAAATTCTCAAAACATTTAAACTTTGTTTGTGTAAAATTTTGACTTTATTCTTATAATATTTAGACTTTATTCTTGTAATTTCGATTTTATTTTTCGAAAAATATTTAGACTTTAATCTCGTAATCTTCAATTTTTTTGATTATTATTTAACATCAGACTAAAATGTCTTCGTAGGCCAATACCTTCGGTTTCAAAAATGGCATTTTAGTCCCAATAAGCGAGCTGTGATATTCCAAAATTGCATTGGTTAAAATAAATGTGCGCTAGCTCATGCATAACACGTTGTTTAATTAATTACTTCCTCGTATCATTTATCATGCATTACAGCTCATTAGCAGGTCATCTGGGATGTCTGAACAGGATGAGAACAGCATGTTTACTTTAGAAAAACTTTCACACTCATTTCATGCAGGTCCCCCTGGCTCCTTTCCTAATCGGGTGCTGGAAGCTACACAATCTGACGGTACCTACACATGGAGTCTCATTAGGCACTGCGTTTTCATTTCAGCCTCTATAGTAAGAATAAGACCTCTCTCTCTATCCGCTGTTTGATGTCTGTGTATCCTCACAGGTTAGATCAGCAATGAATCCTCTGCATTATTATTGGACATCTCTATTCAGGCTTTCAAAGGAATGCCAATTTGATATTTTTCTTTAGGCAAAGACTTTGAGTTTGCCATTTCACCATGAGCCTTTGTGGCAGGCATTCTCTGCTTAGCATTTAAAAAGATTTTCAAAGGATTTGACTCTCTCTGGATGGACTCCATTTGAGCAGCATCTCAAGAACTTCTCTCCATGACAGGGATTCAAACCACTAACACATATGAGGTTCGGTGTTAAAAACACAACATACATTATGAGACAGAGGTGTTTTAATTGAGCAAATTCACTCGAGACATGTCTAGGAGGTTTGTTGCCTAATCAAATACTGGTAACCTCTTTGTACTCGAAATGAAAGCGAAATGGTTTTCTCACAATATACGCTTAGTCAACTTCACAAACCTAAAGCGGAAAATGCATAAAATACCATGCACCTTTGGGAGTGTGTTTTTGTTCTTAAACAGCGTAAGAGCCGAAGCAAATATCCATGTTTAAAGCTTAAAAATCAGCTCACACTCAGCTTCTAGGAAGCTGTTACTTCTCTGTGTTATTGTTTTATCACGGTTAGACACTGTACATCCTAAGCACACAGCCAAGACAAACAATGGAAAGCCTTGAAAGGGGTCATCGGATGCCCATTTTCCACAAGCTCATGTGATTCTTTAGGGTCTTAATGAAAAGTCTATAATATACTTTGGTTAAAAATTCTCAATAGTACTGTAAAAAAAAACACCCTTTTATCTTGTCAAAATCAGCTCTGCAAAATATCAGCTCATTTTATTGCATGGGTCCTTTAAATGCAAATGAGCTCTGCTTGCCCCGCCCCTCTCTGCTGTGGGATTATGAGGTGTAATGTTTACTTTAGCCACATTTAGCCGCGTCTAGCTGCATTTAGTTGCGAATCGGCGAAACTTGCCAACAACCACATTATTAAAGGAGAACTCCGGTGTGATTTTGACCTAAAGTGTATTGAATCATGATACCGAGTGTAAACGTACCTTGCATATCTCATCTCGTCTTGTCCACTGCTGTCCGAAATCTGGGGTCAGTTATCCGATGCTCACAACAGGTTGTCAATGAAAGTCAATCGGGCATCGAAGGAGCCATGTAAATAAATCACTGTTTTACGCCATTTACGAGGCACAAAGTAGCTCCAGACTTCATTGGTAGACTTCCAAGGGCCCTGACATTTAAAACGAGACATTGAGAACTCAGAAAAAGCACCGGTAGTTTATTTACAAGTAGATTTATACAGACAGTAACTGCAAGAAGTTTAGCGGCCGCCGCCATCTTAAATGTAGTCACGATAAGTCGAGTGTCGAGAACCATGGAATTCATCAGGTTATCAACGTATCAGGTTGTAGTTTCCTTCGTGCTCGACACTCGACTTATCGTGACTACATTTAAGATGGCGGCGGCCGCTAAACTTCTTGCAGTTACTGTCTGTATAAATCTACTTGTAAATAAACTACCGGTGCTTTTTCTGAGTTCTCAGTGTCTCGTTTTAAATGTCAGGGCCCTTGGAAGTCTACCAATGAAGTCTGGAGCTACTTTGTGCCTCGTAAATGGCGTAAAACAGTGATTTATTTACATGGCTCCTTCGATGCCCGATTGACTTTCATTGACAACCTGTTGTGAGCATCGGATAACTGACCCCAGATTTCGGACAGCAGTGGACAAGACGAGATGAGATATGCAAGGTACGTTTACACTCGGTATCATGATTCAATACACTTTAGGTCAAAATCACACCGGAGTTCTCCTTTAAGAAAGGCCATTTGCAAAGATGCATTAAAAAACCCTTATACTCACTTCTGCTGTGGGTGAAGCTGCATCACAAATTATTCACATGAACATAGACACATATGTAGATCGGGATCGGCGCTTTCCTTTTAAAAACGAAAGTAACGTTGTCCTCTGCTTCTTCAGCGGCTCAGATGTCGGGAGTAAATGACGACTGCTATGTTCATTATTACATCCAACAACAGAACACCTCAATCGCTCAATTAGAGTCTTCCTCTGCACCTGAGTCACACAATGGCGATCGTATTTGGACTGTTTCAGCTCGGTGAGGGCGGGTCTAAGGTAAGACGCTCATGCCAATCAACAGTGTGTCGTCACACCGACAAGAAGCTGAGAATGACCTGATTTTAAAAAGGGGATATTCCTTTTAAAGATTAAAAAACACCACTGGGTGGATTTTTATCATTGTAGGGTGGTCATGCACACAAACTGCCAAAACACATTAATGTTCAAACAACATGTAAAAGTTAGTTTTGCATCCGAAGACCCTTTTAAAAACCATCTTTTGCAAACTAGTTCTAGTTTTTTTCCCACCAATCAGAACCAAACCAGTGCAGAAAGATTCTCTGGAGAGTGAATATCAATAACTATCAAAAAATGTCGAACTTTCAACTCACTGTTGCAAAGGGATGACAAAACATTCAAACGTTTAGTGCTGCTTTTACTAAAACAACTATAACTTTTGCATGGAAGAAGCAATCTCTGCCAAACTCAGAACTTGTGTGTAAGAGCTGAATTTGAGTTCACGTGGGAAAAAATTGCGGAGTTTGGCTACTTGGTGGCACTATAAGAGGGAAAAAAGATAAATGGCTATAACTACACAACCGTTTGTCCTATCAAAATGAAAATTGGTATGCACTGTTCAGGTCCAATATGCCACAAGTGTTTATAAGGACATTTGCATATCTCAAAAAACAAGGCCACCATTGGCCGATGAATGTTGAGCACCTATTAGATAAGGTTAACAGAGATCTATTGGAACGAAACTCAGTGGGCCTGTTTGACTCATGACCCTGAAGGTCTGTGGGAAATTTGAAGGAAATCGGCCACTGGGGGGTGGTATCACATTTTTCATGAGGTCATTTAGAAAAGGGGTCTGTCCAAATATAGCCAAAATCTATAAAGCCTAAATGACAGCTCAATTTGTTAAGCACATAAGGAAATCCTATGTCAAATACTCAAGTCACTATATGATGATTATGTCAAGCACAGTCAATGCCAGCTGATGGCTTTTGCTCTTGACTTGTCTGGCTGTTATAACTCAGTAATTGCAGCCAAAGAAGACTAATATTGAAGATTTAAGGGTCAAGAGCCCAACTAATGCAAACACTGACCACTATAATGGTTGCTTAAAAATTTTGGTTTTCTCCTTTGGTGACTCTGCTTATTAACATCAGGTGTCTTCTATAATGATGTTTCTATAAAAACATTTTCTAGTGCTGTGAACGAGGCTATTGACTGAGCAAACATATATTCATTGGTAGAACGAGGAATTAATTGCTGTTCATCAACAGAACTAAATAATATTAGTAAGGACAACAACATTATTGTAGTTGGGGTAATCACATGGCTAAAGCGCTGTCCCTTATCAGAACTAAATAATATTAGTAAAGACAACAACCTTATTGTAATTGGGATAATTACATTGCTAATCGTTGGGAAAACATAAAAATCTGAATGCAATGTGTTGCCTTGAATTTTTCAATATTAGCAATGATTTTTTTTTTTTTACAGTGTGCAACTGATTCTAAACAAGCATGCAGAGTTTTAGAGAGATCAGCTGGTGCTATAACAGTCATAATTGTTAAAAATATATTTTCTATGGCAAATTACTTGTATTTGCCAAAAATGCTTTTTTAAAATCATTGATTTAGGTGGTTACAGGCTTGCTAAGTGAAATGTAATGTCTTTTTTCATATGTGATGTGCTTAAATGCCTCAAAGTGCATGAACCCTGGTAATCACTGCTTGGAGCTATATTTATATTTATGTTCTGTGGCAAAAATGGGCTTCAATATGAATCTCTTCGCAAACTCCACTGTACTGATTGAGTGTTCTAAGTGGAACAGATCTCTGATGTCCAACTCAAAATAAGCAAGTGATTTTGGGTTTTACTAAGTTATAAATGTGACGTTATGTTAATAGTCTAGGCAGATAGTGATTGGAAACTGAGATTCAGCAGAACGCTTCTGTCGGATTGACCCATGTATCATCCAATCACAGGAAGATGTGACTATAATCCCCGCTGCCCATTACCTGTATTGCTCTGCTGGGTGCATGGACACTTGAAAGATGTACTTTGACTAATTTGTTCCAAAAGACATACTATAACAGAGTTGTTTGGCTGTGTTTTGTCTCCTCACTTCATCAGTAATTACCTGAGCCGTCCAACAATGAAAATGTTCAATTAATTCTCTGCATGTGCTGTCTTTTGCAGCATTGTTGTGGAAAGGAAAAAAAAACACCCACACATCTCTCTTCAGGGGCCGTATGGGACCTGCCTGTCTCTTCTCCGTCTCCTCAAAGGCAGATGAACAAAGATCAAACAGGCTGGCCAATGGCATTAACTTTGAATATTCAAGCTGCATGGGTATAGAGAGAGACGCCACATAACTGCCAGCCCATAATTCCCTCAAAAGGAACGTTAAGCCTCAAATCATAAAACAGCCACCCATTTAAAAAAAATAAAAAGCAGGAGAGTTTGCGTCGCTGTCAGTCAAGGCAATCCTCAAAGAGAAACGCTGAAAGAAGAGCAGCAGATATTCTGAATTGCTAAGCTAAAAGGACTCTAAAGCGAACTTAACGAGAAATTCAGCATAACTGGGATGTTTCATAACTACTGCAATGAGGATATGAAACTCTATGCAGGTAATTAAGCCTGGCTATTAGAAAAATGCACAAGCGGAGAGGTGTTGTAAATGTAAAAGCAACACTGATTATGATGGGAAGTACAGCAGGTGGTGTATGGATTTGCTGCCATTTACAGAAATGAGCATTTAACGCCTGGTGGGCAGATGTAATTGTACACATAACCTTCAGAACTTCATGGCCACTAACACCTCGTCGCTGGGAGAGACATAAGCTCTCTGTATATAATGGTGGTTGGGCTTTATTGCTGGTACACATCTTTACAGGCCTGACACTGAAGTATAAAAATTCCTTTATACTGGAGGGTATCAGAATTCACAGGCAATTTCACAAACAGTCCAAGCATGATTTCATACCAGTGCAGAAAGAAAGATAGACTATTGCGATTGTTAAAGTGACCAGGGCTTGTTGTCACACAAATCTGTAACCATGAGGTTAGAGTCGTAACTTAAATTTTAAATGCAATTTTGCTAAAAAGCACCACAGAACAATTGCAGTTTTCAATCATACAGTATTTTTAATCAATCGGTTAAGTGAATGATTCAGTGACTCGTTTATAAATACAGTCACTTGTTTCAGCGTTTTTGAATGAATCGGTTGAATGATTCATTCAAATGATTCACTCAGTGAGATGTAACTTACGGAAAAATCCCTAGCACTAATGCAGACTTATAGTTTTTTTATTTTCAAGTGTCTTAAATACTTAACTGACTTTTTTAATTTAACTACATGAATGTTTTACTGTTTAAATGTTGATATATTGATGTTTGAATGTTTATTTTTATATAAATGTAAACATTTATATTTACGTATTTGATATTTTAATTATACTACAATTTAAATTTAAATATTTAAAAAAGCCCAAAAAATATCTATAATGCATTCAAATAAATATATGTTAGTAAACAAAATACATAAAAAATAGAACATAATGTTAAAAAAGGTAGGCTACATGTTAATAGATATAATAAAAGTATTTTATATTTTTAAATGTCTCAAGAAATATTTTTTTTAAATACATGAATGTTTTACACTAATATATTGATATTTAAATATTTATATAAATTGAAACATTTATAATTATATATTTGATATTTAAATTAGTTTACAACTGAAATATTGAAAAGCTCAAAAATATCTATAATGCATTAAAATCAATATATGTTAGTAAATAAAATATATAAATAAAATAGAATATAATGTTAACACACACAATATATAAATATATTTTTTTTACATGATTGTAAAAAATAAATAAATATATCAGTATAAAATGAATAAAGAAGAAAACAGAATGTTACATGTTATTGGATATAAATAATAAAAGTATTTTATATTTTTAAATGTCTCAAAAAATTTTTTTTATTAAATATTTATTTTTATATACATTTAAACATTTATATTTATATATTTGATGTTTAAATTATACTACAATTTATATTTAAATAACAAAAAGCCAAACAAATATCTCTCTTTTTTTTCATTTATTATTACTTTTTTTTTTTTTTTTTTTTAGGTAGGCTACATGTTAGTGGCTAGTTTCAAATAATAAATAAGTCTCGTTTAAACCCTTAACTGCCTTTTTAAATTTTAAATATGATGTCCTGACAGCTTTATCATATACTTTTCGGTGTAAATGTAAAGGATCGAATTAAACATCAGTGATAAAAGAAAAAAACAGCCAAATTCTGTCTGCTGTAAGATCCAGATACAAGTGCAACTGGTCTGCTGTTTATTGATCGTGTGACTTGAGGCTGTTAAGGGTCAGGGCAGCTAAGTCTCTGAGAATGTGAGTGTGCGTGGGAGGAGTGGGCAGACCAGCCAATGGTTTTGGTTTAGTGGGGGAAGATTTGCTAATCTGCTTCACCTGCCCCGTGTTCTCATGTGGACAACCAATGAGTTTAATGGGTGGAAAAGTGTTCATTATGGCAGAGGCATCGACTAATGAGCTGTTACTGCTCACAAGTGTCATTAAGATCCAAAGACAGCATCTGATCTTTGAACTACGCTGTAATCACAGCTTTTGTGTGCATAGAGTGGGTGATAGCAGTGCTGTACGTGTGCGTCCAGTGGTGTCATGCACCTTTTATTTTTGATCCAATAACAGTCCTGGTCCACTGCTTTGTGCACATTTTTAAATACAGTAGTTCCAGTTTTAAACAAACAAACAAAGAAAAAAAAGCAAAACAACAATTAAATTTAAATGTAAAGAGGCTTGTAATGAAAAATATATACCATGAATGCAATATAATTCGCTTTGGAAAAAAGCTCTAAAATGCATGAATGTAAATTAATGCTGTCAAAAAGATTATTTGTGATTAATCACATCCAAAATAAAGTTTGTGTTTACATATTATATGTGTGTGTAATGTGTATATTGGTATAAATATGCACAGTACACACACATATATTAGGCTATACATGTACATACATACACACACACACACACACACACACACACACACACACACACACACACACACACATATACAGGTCCTTTTCAAAAAATTACCATATTGTGATAAAGTTCATTATTTTCTGTAATGTACTGATAAACATTAGACTTTCATATATTTTAGATTCATTACACACAACTGAAGTAGTTCAAGCCTTTTATTGTTTTAATATTGATGATTTTGGCATACAGCTCATGAAAACCCAAAATTCCTATCTCAAAAAATTAGCATATCATGAAAAGGTTCTCTAAACGAGCTATTAACCTAATCATCTGAATCAACTAATTAACTCTAAACACCTGCAAAAGATTCCTGAGGCTTTTAAAAACTCCCAGTCTGGTTCATTACTCAAAATCGCAATCATGGGTAAGACTGCCGACCTGACTGCTGTCCAGAAGGCCATCATTGACACCCTCAAGTAAGAGGGTAAGACACAGAAAGATATTTCTGAACGAATAGGCTGTTCCCAGAGTGCTGTATCAAGGCACCTCAGTGGGAAGTCTGTGGGAAGGAAAAAGTGTGGCAGAAAACGCTGCACAACGAGAAGAGGTGACCGGACCCTGAGGAAGATTGTGGAGAAGGACCGATTCCAGACCTTGGGGGACCTGCGGAAGCAGTGGACTGAGTGTGGAGTAGAAACATCCAGAGCCACCGTGTACAGGCGCCAGGTCAAGCCACTTTTGAACCAGAAACAGCGGCAGAAGCGCCTGACCTGGGCTACAGAGAAGCAGCACTGGACTGTTGCTCAGTGGTCCAAAGTACTTTTTTCGGATGAAAGCAAATTTTGCATGTCATTCGGAAATCAAGGTGCCAGAGTCTGGAGGAAGACTGGGGAGAGGGAAATGCCAAAATGCCTGAAGTCCAGTGTCAAGTACCCACAGTCAGTGATGGTCTGTGGTGCCATGTCAGCTGCTGGTGTTGGTCCACTGTGTTTTATCAAGAGCAGGGTCAACGCAGCTAGCTATCAGGAGATTTTGGAGCACTTCATGCTTCCATCTGCTGAAAAGCTTTATGGAGATGAAGATTTCATTTTTCAGCACGACCTGGCACCTGCTCACAGTGCCAAAACCACTGGTAAATGGTTTACTGACCATGGTATTACTGTGCTCAATTGGCCTGCCAACTCTCCTGACCTGAACCCCATAGAGAATCTGTGGGATTTTGTGAAGAGAAAGTTGAGAGACGAAAGACCCAACACTGGATGAGCTTAAGGCCGCTATCGAAGCATCCTGGGCCTCCATAACACCTCAGCAGTGCCACAGGCTGATTGCCTCCATGCCACGCCGCATTGAAGCAGTCATTTCTGCAAAAGGATTCCCGACCAAGTATTGAGTGCATAACTGAACATAATTATTTGAAGGTTGACTTTTTTTGTATTAAAAACACTTTTCTTTTATTGGTCGGATGAAATATGCTAATTTTTTGAGATAGGAATTTTGGGTTTTCATGAGCTGTATGCCAAAATCATCAATATTAAAACAATAAAAGGCTTGAACTACTTCAGTTGTGTAGTAATGAATCTAAAATATATGAAGGTCTAATGTTTATCAGTACATTACAGAAAATAATGAACTTTATCACAATATGCTAATTTTTTGAAAAGGACCTGTACATATAATATTTACAAGTGGGTATGTATTATTATTATATACATATAAATATACACAGTACACGCATATATTATGTAAACAAACTTTTATTTTAGATGCGATTAATCATGATTAATCGATTTGACAACACTAATATAAATATGAAACTTCTCTCTAAATTAAACCAATTCATTATGTGACAAACACTAAAGCAGGGTTATTGTAGTTAACTAAAACCAAAACCATAAACATTTTTTAGTTACATTAAATAAATACAATCTAAAATAAATATTTTAAACACATTTGAAATGAAATATTGCAAAAATCTTGATTCAGCTAAAACAAACACTGAAATAAAAAAATAATAATACCACACAAAAAACTACTAAAAATATCTAAAATACACAACAAAATTACTACATCATAAATATAAAAAATATAATTTGCATATCATATATGATATTAAAATAAAACTGCCCTGGAATATATATATATATATATATATATATATATATATATATATATATATATTTTTTTTTTTTTTTTTTTTTTTTTTGAACATATTTGCTTGCATTTATGACACTTAACTACTTATTAAAAAAAAACATTTTGTGGATAAACGGTTTTTGATGAGAAGATTAAATAGATAAATAAATAAATAAATAAACAAATAAATAAAAAGAGTAAATGAATGAATAAATAAATACAAAAAAATAATTAAATATTACCTGAATAAACTCTTTTTTTCTTAATTATTAATTATTCTTTTTTTCCCTTCCTTAATGTGATATATGGATATTTGCACAATTAACAATGCCAAAATCTTTAAGGTTTTAATTATTTTTCAGGCTAATTTTTTTTTTTTTTTAATTCACCAAATACAAAATCTATTATTCTATTTACTACAAATTAACTTAATTTGAATTAATTAACTTAATTTGATTTAATTCAATTTTATTTAAAAATTAAAAAGTCATCATAGAAAATGTACACGATTTGCATTTTTTATACATTTTTTAAGAAATAGATTGGACAAAAAATGTTGCATCATTGATCCTAATATCTTATTTAGTTATTTATTTCCATCCTTTTTCTTTTCTTAATATGACATACAGTACTTGTGGATATTTGCAGAAATCTTGAAGGTTTTTATTAGTAATTCATTAAAATTACATTTATCAAATATCAAATGTATTATTCTCTTTATTACAAATGTATACATTAACTTAATTTAATGTAATTTTTAATTTAATTTAATTTAATTGAAAATGTAATTTATTTTAATTTAATAATCATCACAGAAAAGGTACACGATTTGCATTTTTTATATATTTTTTTAATAAATAGATTGGACAAAAAATATTGCATCAATGACCCCAATATCGTATTTATTTCATTCTCCAACTTTTATTAAATAGATTTTAAAAAATGCAATACAATGACATGAATATACCCTTTTGCTTAATTATAAATAATCTTTTTTCTTTTCTTTTTTTCCTTTCCTTAATATGACATATAGTACTTGTGGATATTTGCAGAAATCTTGAAGGTTTTTATTATTTTTCAGGGTAAAGTTTTCATTTTAATACCATGAATTAGTAATTCATTAAAAATCAAATATCAAATTTGATAAATGTAATTTATTTTAATTTAATAATCATCATAGAAAATGTACAAGATATGCATTTTCAATATATCTTTTAATAAACAAATTGGACAAAAAACATGGAATCATTGACCCTAATATATTTATTTATTGCATTCTCTAACTTCTATTAAATAAATAAATACAATACAATACAATGACATGAGTAAACCCTTTTATTACTCATCATTTTCTTTTTCATTTTCATTTATTTCTGACATTTTCCAACATTTATTAAACAAATTAATAATAAATAAATAAATAACCCTTCTATCAATGCATGTAACCGATAACGTCAACTAAAAAAGGAAAGTCAGTTTAGAGGCGGATTTCATCATTTAATTTCAATAAAATTTTTCAATAACGATTTATTTTGGACATTTTTGCGTGGGACAGATCAGAAATGAAAGGACGTGAATTGGGAGAGAGAGATAGGGGGCGGGATCAGGAAAGGTCTTCGAGTCGGGATTCGAACACGGGATGTGTTGTTTTTCTATGGATTAACATGCACTGATGAAACAGATACATAAGTGTATATGGTCAACATTCATGACACGAATAGACCCTTTTTTCCTTAATTATTAATGACTCTCTCTTTTTTTGAAAGTTCTATTCAAACTCACTTCAACCAAGGGATCTTCCCTTCTTTCAAAGTTATCTTTTCCAAACTTGACGTCTCTGCGAAGCAGTGTCGCACCGCACTCTCTCATCTCAACTACCTTCAGTACTCAAGGATACCAAGTTCGAAATGTAAGGAAGACGCTGACACTGATGTGAATCTGGCAGAAAGTGAGCCCTCATCACTTGTTTGTCTTTCATAGTGCGCGTGAACTTCAAGGGTAGAGCTGAGACAAGAGGCGAGGTGATCAGAGAAAGAAGAAAAGCGATGCTGAACAGGGCCCGAGGCGCTCCGCGAGGTCTCTCTCTCTCAGAGACCTGAGAGACTGTCAACACGGAGCCCCACTGGGCTGCCTTACAAAGCTTCCCATCTACCCTCTTCAAAGACACCCCAGCATTTGAATAAGTTCAATCAGGTCCTGCTGCCACGGACTGTAACGTGATGCGGCCGGGTGTCGAGGCGAATTACGCTCAAACCTCCGGGCTCATCCGGCTCAATGCTAGTGGCTCTCAGAAGATGGTCAGCGGCACCAGCGGGACGGGTCGAGCGCTGGGCGCGCAGAGGACAGGTGAGAAGATCACCTGACAACTATGATCAAAAGACGGATTCTGAATGCAAAGAGGCTCTCATCATAGTACATTCTGTAAAAAGATGTTTCAAGGATGTCCTCTTGGGCTGACTTTTATTTGATGCAGAGTCAAGTCTTTACAAAATTACTCTCGTTCAGGAACCTTATGATGGTTAGGATCCTATTTGGGAGAAAATAACCTATTCCAGGTTGGTTTGAAGCCAATAGAGGAAAAATTGACTTCTGGGCCTCGGCCAGCAGTCAATACATAACATTAAAGTTACATTAAACCCGTATCAACGGTCTAAAGATGAATCAGTGCCTAGTTTTAGACTGGCTGACTGATGAAGTTAAGACTCACATTAAACAGCGGCACATAAAGATCTAACGCGGTGTGCTGGAGAGAGAAAGCGTTATTGCGTCGTCTCAGAGCCGTTAAGGCAGAATCGGCCGGTTATTTGACGGTGCCGCGCTCCATAGATGGGTATAAATCTTCTGGCGGGCCTGCTGCTGTCCCAAGTGCTGTTGGAATTGATTGGCTGAATTATTGATGAGCGTGAAAGGCTGTGTTTAGATGGCTTAGTAATTACTGCTATCTGTATTAAGAATTAAACATGGCTCTGCTCAGTGTCATTAGCTAAAATTGTTCTTTGGAAGTTGATTACTTCACAGTAAACACAAACAGCTTTAAGAAGACGTGAAACAGCATCTGTAAAGCATGTTCCTTCTGTAGTGTGAAATACTTAAGGATATTTACTGAAAAAAGTACAAGTCCAAAAACAATAGGTTTTAAGTGTTTTTCAGGGTAATGTTTCTTTTTTTTTTAAATACCATGAATTTTTAATTCATAAATATATATATATATATTTATTACAGAAGTTTAGTAATTCAATTTAATTTAAAAACATGCTCATCATAGAAAAGGTACAAGATTTGCATTTATAAATGTATTTTTGAATAAACAGATTGAACAAAAAACACTGCATTATTGACCCTCTTATTTATCTATTTATGTATTGCTGACATTTTAACACTGATTTAAAATGAATTACATAAATAAATTAATATTTATTGATTTACCCTCATGTCATTGCATGCAACTTAAATGATGTCAATTTATAATTTAATTTAATTTAATTTTTCATTTGAAAACATGCTCATCATAGCATCATTGACCCTCTTATTTATCTTTTTATGTATTGCTGACATTGTAACATTTATTTAAAATTAATTAATTCATTCATTCATTAATATTTATTTATTAATGCATGTAACCTAAATTACCCCATTTTTTATTTATTTCTTTAATAAATAGATTGGACAAAAAAAAACATTGCATCATTATTTATTGCTGACTTTTTAACATTTAATTATAAATAAATAAATAAATAAATATTAATTTAATTTAATTTAATTTAAAAACCTGCTCAGCATAGAAAAATTACAAGAATTGAATTTTTACTGTATTTTTTAATAAATAGTTTGGACATAAAACATAGCATCATTGACCCTCTTATTTATTTATTTATTTATTTATTTACCCTCATGTTATTGCATGTAACCTAGATAATGTCAGCTGAAAAGGAAAATCATTTTATTCATTTAATTAAACTTTTATTTAAAAACATACTCATCATAGCATCACTGACCCTCTTATTTATCTGTTTATGTATTGCTGACATTGTAACATTTATTTAAAATTAATTTAATTAATTAATTAATTAATATTTATTTATTTGCCCTCTTGTCATTGCATGTAACTTAAATGATGTCAATATATAATTTAATTTAATTTTTCATTTAAAACCATGATCATCATAGCACCATTGATCCTCTAATTTATCCATTTATGTATTGCTGACATTTTAACATTTATTTAAAAATAATTAAATAAATAACTAAATTAATATTTTTTTTTATTTTTTTATTTACCCTCATGTCATTGCATGTAACCTAAATGATGTCAATTTATAATTTAATTTAATTTAATTTAATTTAGCATTTTTATGTATTTCTTTAACAAATAGATTGGACAAAAAACATTGCATCATTATTTATTGCTTTATTCATTTTAACATTTAATTATCAATACATAAATAAATAAATATCCTCATATAATTGAATGTAACCTAGATTATGTCAATTAAAAAAGGAAAATAATTTTAGAGGCAGAGGTAATAATTAAATTAAATTTAATTAAATTAAAAAAATGAATTAAATTTTTAATTTAACCTGCTTAGCATAGAAAAAGTACAAGATTTGCAATTTTACTGTATTTTTTTAATAAATAGATTGAACAAAAAACATAGCATCATTGACCCTCTAAGTTATTTATTTATTGCTGACATTTTAACATTCAATTAAAAGTAAGTAAATAAATAAATAAATATTTATATAATTGAATGTAACCTACATTATGTCAGTTGAAAAGGAAAATCATTTTAGAGGCAGAGGTAATAATTTCACTTAATTTAATTTAATAATAAGTAGAAAAAAGAGCAAAATTAGCCTTTTTACTGTATTTTTTAATAAATAGATTGGACAAAAAACATAGCATCATTGACCCTCTTATTTATTTATTAATTTATTTCTGACATTTAATTAAAATTGAATAAATGAATGAATGAATGAATGAATGAATGTTTACCCTCATATCATTAAATGTAAGCTAGATGATGTCAATTTAAAAGGAAAGTAATTTTAGAGGCAAAGGTAATTTCACTTCAATAAAATGTTTTAAAGAGAAATCTTTTTTTTTTTGATATGCACGTAAGTGTATCAGGTCAAATTTAATTTAGTTCAATTTTAAAAACACAGGACATTGCACAAAGCAGAGATCTGAAATCTCTATTGTCTTCTCACTACTGAGGACTTTCGCTTTTGAAACAAAAATGATATAGTTTCAAACAAGAATACAATAGCGTTCTCAAACTCATTTCCAAGAACGGAGAAGAAAATTATATTGACCTCGTCTGAATTATAGTTTGCAAATGCGCAAGGTCTTTTGCACAGGATGGATGAGCATTTATGTGAATTCATATTTATGTTAATGTGCACTTGTGGTTTTTGCGTGAATACCAAACCGCATCAGCCACAGGAGGATCTTTCTCAGCTTTAACCACAGAACATCTTCCAGGCCGACTACAGTTCCCTGCTCATGTTAAAAAGATTAGATGTCTGATGAGTACACGTCCCAGACACAGTTATGTCAAAGGAGGCAAACAACATCGAAGAAGAAGAAAAAATCAATCAGCTGTGTATCGCAGACTGTCTGGAATATTTTATGGGTTTGTGTATGAATGACTCCCACGGCCTCAATTTTAGTGCACCGCTGTGTCTAAACTGCAAGCAAGCAATGCGACAACTAGATTGCTCCCATTTTAATCAACAATGCCGTCTACATCACAATACTTGCAGCTTGATTATAATGGGAGTGATATAGGCTGCGTATCAATTTGTATACTTTTACTATGCACTGAAAGTACAGTATGTATTTTGCTGGTGTTAACAAAGTACACACTTTTGAGCATAAAGGCCCATTCATAACAAAAACGATAACTGATTATTGTCCACACCAGTTGTTTCAGCATGCTGCAAATAATATGGTAAGACACACCAATTTGCAATATCAAGCAGCAAAACCAGCTGTTTTGTACAGCTAAAAATAGCTGGACGCTTATGAGACTGGAAGCCTGACCCATAACATTTACAAATTTAACCCAACAAAAAGGTGGATATGAATTGTATACAGTTTGATCTGGGTTCAAACTGTTATTTGTTAAAAGAAAAAGCAGCTTGTGTTCAGTTAGAGATTGAAAGCTAGCCTGCTGTCTGTCTCTTTACTCTATTGAACTGTTGTTGTTTTCTGTTTCTGTTGGCTCCCGGGATGCCATTTGTGGTGTGTGTCTCCATTTGATTCTACATTTAATTGATGATGTTGGTGATAAGGATTTCTGTGTACTTCAGTGTGAAATTTTTTTTGAAACAAACATTTAAATGGTTTGAAGTCTGGGGCAATTAGCCTATTGCACAGTTATTGCCAACGCTACTTTTAAGATATGAATGTGCTTTGGCTTTTGCCCTCAGGGATTTTTGCAGATGTTATTTTTTTCTTTTTTAAGACTGCCACTTTAACACTATATGTCCACAGCGCAAAAGAACCACACAACACATAAAAACAAGCCCTTTGTCTAAATTTGCATACTGTTCATACTAATTTAACCACATTTTATGTAGTGTGACAGTACTTAGCTATTTTCATGATAATGTAGCTACTTATCCAGCGAATAGCGGTGTAGCATGATCCAAGGCTACTTTTTATCTGAGGGGTGTAATCAAATGCGCTCATCTAATGGTTTTCTTGCTTTCTTCATTTGAAATGCAAGAAAATGCTGTTCATATTCATTCCAGTGAATTTGTTCTATCACTTTCTTTCATATCTAGTGCTAGGAAGTCTGAATCAGTTCTCCTAAATGGTCCTTTTGGTCTCATAAGTATATAAAGATAGAAATACTTTATATTTTACTTAATTATTCTATTGAATCGGTTCGTTCTAAACAGTTCTTTCTTTCAAATGTTTAGCTCTGGAAAAAACAATTCATCCCTCTTCCATACTATAAGTAGCAAATAAACAGATTCATAAAAAATTATTCACCAGAAAAATCACAATGGCAGATGGAAAGTCTGAGCGATTATGGCATAATTGTTCTATAAAAAGCTTCTGTGACAACCAAAATTGGTGAAAATTGGACCAAAAGTCTAGGAGGAGTTCAAAAAAGTAGGTTTTCAAAGAAAATCAAAATCGTGAGATTCAGGCCGATTGTGACATAATTGGAATCAATGTTCTCACCATGATGTACTACACGCATGTTCTGGATTTTTTTCTTTATTTATAGGGTTTCTTCGTGTTTTATCATAATCATACAGCTCCATTATAGCCTATTTTAAATGATCTTGATCATGTTTTCAAATCTCCGGACCACTAGGTGCCCCTGTAGCAAAACTGAGCAGGTAGCCTCAGGTCACGGTTATCATAACACACACCAAGTTTGGCCTGAATACAACAAAGAGTGGGAGTGTCTCATGTCTGATTTGGGAAGCTTTTCGTCGAATTCAATGTGCGGTTTTGGAGAATGGATGGGTCTATCAAAAAGCTTTTGATAACTTTTTGCCAGGATGGTCTGAAGATGATCTGTGCCGATTTTGGTGAAAATTGAATGAACCATCTATAATGAGTTCGAAAAGAAAAAAAATGTTTTTCAAACTATTAAAAATTGCAGAAAATCTTGACACATACAATTTTTAATTTTGGTGTCCAAGAAATCAGAGGAAAAATAATTTTGTATTTAAACTTCACAGTTCAAAAGTTATTAACATAAACTTGAGTGCAACTTGGTGGTACTAGAGGGTTTGGGGTAGAGACACCAAATTTGCTGTGCCATTTCATAACTTTACTGCAAGCATTTCTATGGCCTGCCATAGACTTCACCTGAAGAAGATAGATAGATAGATAGATAGATAGATAGATAGATAGATAGATAGATAGATAGATAGATAGATAGATAGATAGATAGATAGATAGATAGATAGATAGATAGATAGATAGATAGATAGATAGATAGATAGATAGATAGATAGATAGATAGATAGATTTGGATAGATAGATAGTTTGGATCCTTTCTTCAGTGCAAGTCTTTGGGATTTTTGCCAATTTTCTTGGTCGCCAAGGGAAAATCATTACAGTCTAATTGCTCAATATGAGCCTCGGAAAGCAGCACTAATAAATGGATCAGATATCCACCAACAGACACTCACCCAGACGCTGACTCAATAAAACATCTATCACTGCTTTTTATATTTTTAAACAACTCACAACCAAAAGATTCCATTCATATTTCCAATAAAGTTTCTAATAAACAGACTTGTGTATGAAGACTCATCAGTTGTGGAAGGAACCTCATTTGTTTGGCTCTAACAAGCTTCATCTGTTACCATATGTTCATTTGTTGGGCAGAAGCTTTCTTTGCTCTATCCACAGCAAGTTGGAAACTGTGGAAACAATGGCTGCTATAGTGCCTGGCGTGACTTTGTGTTTTCAGCAATCTGGCGATGACAGTTCCTGTGGCTCCAACACTCAGACGGCATGCATATAGTTAGTCAATTAGACCTTGTTATTTCCCATATGAGGAATGTATTTTTGTACGTTGACAGGAGCTGACAACATGGAAAGTAACAGGATTATATGGATTTTATGTTACTCCGCAGGCTAGAGTCACTCCGCTTAGCATATTTCATTAAACGTTTTATGCTGAAGTTGCCTCCGGTCTGATATGAATTAGCGTCTTACATCCTAGGATGTTGTAGCACAAAGAGTGGCAAAAACTCATATTTAAGGACGCATACAGAATGATTTGCTGTGTAATTAGATTTCTCTTTAAAGCTGCTCTTTCAGCTTCAGAAGAACATTGAGGAAACCTTTACATTTACAGTAAGAGGACAAAGAAAATATGATTCAACCTAAGAAGTGATATTATTATACTATCCCAAGGCCCAATTATACAAAGTTTTCAGGGGTAAATCAGTTGTACTTCAATGTTTCGTAACTATTTTTCTCAGACCCTTAGAATCCTCTGACCCTTTTTACCTATATGTTTTCTAACAATGTTATTTTTCTTCTTTTACTACTATATGTTTCTGGCAGGAAATGCAAGTTTATATTTGGTTTAACTTTTTTTTTTTTAAGTTCTTGAGTACAAAAGCTTTCTCACAGGGTTAAAACCAGCACAATCTAATAAAACATGCTTCATGGATAAGAGGTTTTGATAGAAAGAACATATTGGTGGATCTTCTCTTAAAATTAAAAACTTGTGTTTCGTCCTGAAATGGCCTATTCGGCATCATTCTATCGATTTGAAAATGATCCTCATCCTAGACACAACTCTTTAGCATAATGGTAACCCCTAATACATTAAAATAACAGAATATTAAACACTAATAAATAACCTTGCTATAAACATGCTCAAAAACACATAATTTCAATTGCATCATCAAGCATCTTGCTCAAAAAAACCACAAAATAGTACAAATAATGTGCATTTCACCATGAGGCAACTTGCTCAAAAACAAACAAACAAAAAAAATCTAAATATTGGAAATTTCATCAACAGGAAAGTCTGCTGGACTGTGCATTTATAGATCAAGTTTTCCAACCTTGTGCACATGTGTAAGGTCTGTATGTGTCTGGAATTAACTGCACTAATTGATGTCACCACCAGACACTCACAGTTGCTTGTTAAGTCAGGGTTGAAGAAGACCATGGAAAATGGCAAGAAAAACAACAGAAAATGAGTTACAATAAGCTAATGCTGCATATTTCTTGCATGTTTTGTTTTAACTTCACTGTATGCTATACATTTAAAATGAGTACAATTAAAGAGATAGTTCACCCAAAAATGAAAATTAGCCCTTAAGCCATCTTAGGTGTAAATGACTTTCTTCTTTCAGACTAATACAGTCGGAATTATATGTGACCTTAGACCACAAAACCAGGGTCAGTTTTTCAAAACTGAGATTTATATATCATCTGAGAGCTGAATAAATAAGCTTTCCATTGATGTATGCTTTGTAAGGACAGTATTTATAGCTGAGATACAACTATTTGAAAATCTGGAATCTGAGGGTGCAAAAAAATCTAAATACTGAGAAAACTGCTTTTAAAGATGTCCAAATGAAGTTCTTAGCAATGCATATTACTAATCAAAAATTAAGTTTTTATATATTTACGGTTGGAAATTTACAAAATATCTTTATGGAATATGATTGTTACTTAATATCGTAATGATTTTTGACAATCAATAAATACAATGTACTTTTGGCTATTGCTACAAATATACCCGTGCTACTTAAGACTGGTTTTGTGGTCCAGGGTCACATATTAAAAAATATATTCTTTATAATGGCAGTGAATGGCTGTTTTTGAATGTATTTTGAAGTATGTCTATCCACCATAAAAAGTACTCCACACAGCTCTGGGAGGTTGATAAAGGCCTTGTAAAGTGAATCGATGCATTTGTGAAAGAATAATATACATATTCAAACTTTATAAACTGTAATCCCTAGCTTCCCCTAACTGTCGTACACGCATTCACAAGAAAGTGGCGTTCTAAAGGATGATGTAGGATGTAGACATAGTGTAAGCTCTGGTTAGAACATGCTAGTCTCGCAAGAAAGAAGTTTTGTTTACAACAAAGGAAAACCAGTCTCCACTTGGTTTATATCAAAATCCTCCCAACATTTTTCTTTACAAATTCTAGTTTTGTACTTTTAATTTATAGCCGTGTTTTGTTTCGCTCTCTCCACTGCCCTTCCAAAACTAGAGATTACAGTTTATAAAGTTTTCTAACACAACTGCATTGATTAACTGCAGAAGGCCTTTATTAACCCCCCGAAGCTATGTGGAGTACTTTTTATGATGGACGGATGCACTTTTTTGGACCTCAAAATCTCAACACCCATTCACTGCCATTATAAAGCTTGAAAGAGCAAGGACATTTTTTAATGTAACTCCAATTGTATTCCTCTAGAAGAAGAAAGTCATATACACCAAGGATGGCTTGAAAAATCATTTTAATTTAATGGACTCAAATGAAATAACTCATAAACTTTGTTTAAAACTTCTCTCACATTTGTAGTTAAATTTATCTTGTTTTCCAGAGTATCTTTCCTTCCATATTGGATGTCCTGCACAGCAGTCTGGAAACCCACACTTTGGCAGTGGATTAACTTAAATTGCAATCAATTCTACTCTAAAAACGTATGTCCGGCAATGTCCAGTCCTACGGTCAGAATCCATTTGTTCAAACTGAGTCCGCATAGACAGACTGACTCCAGTATACGATTAGATTCCGAGCCTCCACTAAAACAAGGTGCCAGGTGGGATTTTTGCAATGAGGGATATTTACAGTATGACTCAGTAACTTCTGAACTGTAGAAAACTTTCCTTAAGTTCAAATTCTGTCTGTATTTTATGTAAGATCAAACGTGACCTCTCTGGATCTGTTACAGAAAGTCAGACTCAGAGCCCAGAGGGAGGGCAAATGAAAGAATAACTTTTTAAAATAAGCCTTCCTAAAAATCAGTGATTGTGTGAGAAGAGCTCTGATTCCACTGGGGCAAGAAGAAAAAAAACAGGAAGGAGGAAATTGGGAACAAAGGGATTCGCCGAATCCCCCGTGAAAGCATGAAGCAGCACCTCAGCAACAGAAACAGGATGCCTCGGTCTGATGGGCCGTGAGACAGATCACTCCTTCAGCCATTTTTGTTTGAGCGAGGATCTGTGAAGCAGGCGCACAGAAGAGCCGGTAGAATTCAACACGGTGTGAGGAAGATCAACCATGTCTTCCTCATCCCTGCAGGCAGACAGTGATGAAAGGAGGCATTTGGATGCATTGCGCCATGCTGGGGGTTTAAACGAAAGTACCCCTGAGAGCTGTTTCTCCCTAATGCGCTCCGTCGACACTTTGTTTAAACTAATCAGCGCAGGATAATGACGGGGATGATTGAGATGTGCATCATGGGACGGGCTGACCGAACTCTGTGTTGGAATAAACTGTTGTTATTCTTTTTCCGCAGAGGTGAGAGAGAGAAAAAAGACAGAGAAAGAGAAAAGGAGAGACAGTGGAAATCAGTTTAACAGCTCACTGGCTGCATCATAATTCGCTCACTGCTACTATGCACTACAATTATGTACTTCGCTGGTGAATGGAAAGTACGTAGGTTGGAGTACGTATTTGAGGCAGTAAAGAGGCAAAACAATCCCTTAATAAACTGTGTTCTAACCAGTTTCAAGTTCAAGATTTAAACAACAAGCACTTTGTTAACTATTACGGACAATAATGTATGTATGCATATTTATATATATATATATATATTAATATATATTGTATACATATATTTAAAATGAAATATACACTACCAGTCAAAAAGTTTTTTAACAGTAAGATTTGTAATGTTTTTAATGTCTGAAAACAGCTGAGTAGAATTTTTCAGGCTTCTTTGAATACAAAGTTTAGAAGAACAGCATTTATCTGAAAAATAATTTTTTTGTAACCTTATAAATGTCTTCATCATCACTTTTGATCAATTTAAAGCGTCCTTGGTAAACAAAAATGTTAAATTGTATTATTTATTTCCCAAAAAAAACTAAAAATTATACTGACACTGATCATGTGACAGTGAAGACTGGAGTAATGATGCTGAAAATCTAGCTTTGATCACAAGAATAAATTACATTTTAAATATATTCAAATAGAAAGCTGTTATTTTAAATAGTAAAACTATTTCACAATATTACTTATTCTGTTGTATTTTGGATCAAATAAATGCAGGCAAAATCTTACTGTTTAAAAACTTTTGACTGGTAGTGTGCTTATTACTTACATTATCAGAAAAAAAAAATACAATTATATTTTATATTTAATGCCAAGTATGAATCTCATCAAGTTAGTGTTTTTAGGCATTTTACATTTATTCCAAAATAATAACTCAAGGCAGTAACAATTTAATATTTATAAATAATATTTGCGATCTTACATTCAGCTATTCTTTTTAATAGTAAATTATATTTTTTAATTTTTCGGATCATCGGTCATTAAAGCTCGGTAAATACTGGTCACAGACACTGAGATTTACATTAAATTGAAGCTTATCACTCACTAAAAACTCCCACAGATCATGTTTTCATGTCATTTTAAGTCTTATTTTGACATACAAAGTAGTTTAATCTGTGAGTGATTTGTTTACTTACTTTTTTAAATTAGTCTTCCATTAACGCCATATTATAGTCTACTATTGATTCTGACTCGCGAAAGCGGAGCGCGCAGAACGAAGGAGGCGGGATTTATCGCATGAACCAATCAAGGCAGAGCATAACCAGTCATATCCAATCATATCGCGATTGCCTCCTCTCGCGTGACTTGTCTGTTAAAATCTAAAACTCAAGCTCAGAGGAGATAAAAGAGACTGCTGGTGTCGCTGTTGGACAATGTTTCTTTAGAAAAACAAGGCATTTATACATTTTTTAATGTTATATTATATTGTTAGATTATTTTTTTAAATCTCCAAATCTCACATACAGTATTAATGATGCGAAAATTACACACTTCACCTTGAACTTCCTTCTATTCATTCCATCCACATTTTCTCTGTCTCTCACTTTTTCTGATACTGTCTTTTTGCTTCTCATTGCTGTCCCCTCGACAAAGCTGAGAGTTGTGATAAAGCTAAAATTTGATTATTATAGAACATCTACTGTTGCAGAAGCCCCCCGGCGCTTCAGGTGTTTTGTAATACGAAGCTGTTATTTGTTCTGCTGTAATGGAAAAGAGGTTTTCAGTGATTTATGAGAGGGAAAGTAGCTGCTTTTGTTTTCTGCATTTCTTGGGGTTTGTATCATCGTTTTGAATCAGTATGTGCTACTGCAGATAGCAGCGACCGCACAAGATTACATCTCAATGCAATGCCACTAATAAATACACACACGCTTTCAAATACTGCACTCTATTAATATCTCAAATACTGTAGAAACCACCCGTGTCGTTTCTCTCTCTTCCAGACAGATATTAGACAGTGATAAACCTGAGCAAATCAATACCAAAATCAACAGCTAACAAACTTGCATTTAAAATCCATAATAATTTTAGAAGTGCTAGTGCAAAATTACCATTTCAAGCAATCATTTTCTGTCTGGACACACTGCTTCCCTGTGCTCTGTCACTGGAGAGCGGCTCAGGCAGGGAAAAATTGTTTTTGCTGCATTGGGTTCCTCCTGCGACTCGCTGTGGTAATTAGTGCAGTACCACTACACTTGAGCGTCTGTGGTTTATAATAAAGTTTAGTTTATTAATTTTCAAAAGCCTTTAGAGCAGCATATACCATTTGTTTTCAGACATTTTCATATAACATGTCATTATTATTCATACACAGTGGAAATATGAATCTCAGGAGTATTTTGTGTATGCATGTGATGCAGTAGTTGTTATTTTTCCAGCAGCCTACTGCTAAATTGTGGCCTGTTACTGGAGAATGACTCAGCCAGGGAAAAATAATGTTCCTTGTTTGTTCTACATTATATTCCTCCTTCCTGCATAAACATGCAGTAATTAGACATCAAAGTCATCTGAAAGTTTACATTTACATGTAGGTGAAAATATGAGTACACTGTAAATAGTGGTAACTATTTACAGTGATTGTTACTTTAAAGAGATATTCATGATTTAACTCCAACAGAATTGTGACCCTGGACCACAAAACCAATCATAAGTGTCCATTTTTTAATACCCATGCTACCTAAGACTGGTTTTGTGGTCTAGGGTCACAATTGTTTTGTTGGTATAATTTTTTTTACATCGATTGTGATATTTTTGACTTGCATAAAACCAGTTTATTTAGATTCTACCATTTTTAAAGGAAACATTTCACCCAAGTATGAAAATTTGCTAAAAGATTTACTCACCCTCAGGCTATCCAAGTTGTAGATGAGTTTGTTTCTTCATCAGATTTTGAGAAATCTGACTCTTGCTCATCAATAGATTATCTGCAGTGAATGGGTGCCATTAGAATGAGAGTCCAAACAGCTGATAGTAACATTTCAATAATATACAAGTAGGCTATCAATTGACATCTTGTGAAGAGAAAAGCTGTGTGTTTAGATCCATAATTAGGACCTCTGTAACTTCCATCCAATTACTTGAATTTAACTTGAATCCATTGCTTTCTTAACTCGAATACCATTGAGTCCTCTATCCATAATATTGCTTTTTCCAGTGAAAAAGTCATCTTGTTTAAATCAGGAGAGAAATATGCACAGGTCAAGCACCGTGAAGTGAAAACTGTCCAAAATAGTACTAAACACATCTTTTCACTTCACAAAATGTTAGTTGATGGACTGTGGATTATTGTGATGTTTTTATCAGCTGTTTGGACTCTCATTCTGACGGCACCCATTCATTCCAGAGGATCCATTGATGAGCAAGTCCTGTAATGCTAAATTTCTCCGCCTGTTCCGATGAACGCATCTACATCTTGGATGGCCAGCAAATTATCATTTACTCACTCTCAAGTCATCCAAGTTGTAAATGAGTTTGTTTCTTTATCAGATTTGGAGAAATTTAGCATTATATGACTTGCTCATCAATGGATCCTCTGAAGTGAATGGGTGCCGTGAGAATGAGAGTCCAAACAGCAGATAATAACATCACAATAATATACAAGAAGTCTATCGACTGACATCTTGTGAAGTATAAGCTGCATGTTTGTAAGCAGATTCATAATTAAGACCTCTGTAACTTGAATCCATTGCGTTCAGCTAAAATAGCTAAGTCCTTTATCCATAATATTGCTTTTTCCAGTGAAAAAAGTAACCTTGTCTAAATCAGGAAAGAAAAATGCACAGGTCAAGCACCATTTGCAAGTGAAAACTGTTCAAAATAGTTGTAAACACACATCTTTTCACTTCACAAAATGTTAGTTGACGGACTGTGGATTATTGTCATGTTTTTATCAGCTGTTTGGACTCTCATTCTGATGGCACCCATTCACTCCAGAGTATCCATTGATGAGCAAGTCCTGTAATGCAAAATTTCTCCGTCTGTTCCGATGAACTTGTCTACATCTTGGATGGCCAGCAAATTTTCATTTTTGGGTGAACTGTTTCTTAATAGTCAGTTGCAAATATGGCTTGACCCCAAAAAAATTCTAACAAAAGGTTTCTCAGTGGTTTACAGTAGTATCAGATGTACTTAAAAACATACTAAAAGTTTACCAAAGTTTGACTCCAAGAAAGAAAATGGCGGCCGCCAGGTCCTTAAAATGACCATTACTCCTTTGTATTCCTCCTAGACCAGGAATACTGGTGCCTGATACATGTTTTGTCCATGTAATATTTTAATTAGCATATTTGCATGATAGATACAGGTGCATCTCAATAAATTAAAATGTCGTGGAAAAGTTCATTTATTTCAGTAATTCAACTCAAATTGTGAAACTCATGTATTAAATAAATTCATTGCACACAGACTGAAGTAGTTTAAGTCTTTGGTTCTTTTAATTGTGATGAGTTGGCTTATATTTAACAAAAACCCACCAATTCACTATCTCAACAAATTAGAATATGATGACTTGCCATACAGCTAATTAACTGAAAACACCTGCAATGGTTTCCTGAGCCTTCAAAATGGTCTCTCGGTTTGGTTCACTAGGCGACACAATCATGGGGAAGACTGCTGATCTGACAGTTGTCCAGAAGACAATCATTGACACCCTTCACAAGGAGGGTAAGCCACAAACATTCATTGCCAAAGAAGCTGGCTGTTCACAGAGTGCTGCATCCAAGCATGTTAACAGAAAGTTGAGTGAAAGGAAAAAGTGTGGAAAAAAAGATACACAACCCGCCGAGAGAGCCGCAGCCTTGAGAGGCTTGTGAAGCAAAATCAATTCAAGAATTTGGGTGAACTTCACTTCAATATACTGAGGCTGGAGTCAAGGCATCAAGAGCCACCACACACAGACGTGTCAAGGAATTTGGCTACAGTTGTCGTATTCCTCTTGTTAAGCCACTCCTGAACCACAGACAACATCAGAGACATCTTACCTGGGCTAAGGAGAAGAAGGAATGGACTGTTGCCTAGTGGTCCAAAGTCTTCTTTTCAGATGAGAGCAAGTTTTGTATTTCATTTGGAAATCAAGGTCCTAGAGTCTGAAGGAAGGGTGGAGAAGCTCATAGCCCAAGTTGCTTGAAGTCCAGTGTTAAGTTTCCACAGTCTGTGATGATTTGGGTTGCAATGTCATCTGCTGGAGTTGGTCCACTGTTTTTTAAAAACCAAAGTCACTGCACCCGTTTACCAAGACATTTTTGAGCACTTCATGCTTCCTTCTGCTGACCAGCTTTTTAAAGTTGCTGATTTAATTTTCCAGCAGGATTTGGCATCTGCCCACACTGTCAAAAGCACCAAAAGTTGGTTAATGGGGGGCAGCCGTGACCTAATGGTTAGAGAATCGGACTTGTAACCCAAAGGTTGCAGGTTTGATTCTCAGGTCCGGCAGGGATTGTAGGTGGGGGGAGTGAATGTACAGCACTCTCTCCACCCTCAATACCACGGCTGAGGTGAGTCCCTTGAGCAAGGCACCGATCCCCCAACTGCTCCCCGGGCGCCGCAGCAATGGCTGCCCACTGCTCCGGGTGTGTGTTCACGGTGTGTGTGTGTGTGTGTGTGTGTGTGTGTGTGTGTGTGTGTGTTCACTACTGTGTGTGTGCACTTGGATGGGTTAAATGCAGAGCACAAATTCCTAGTATGGGTCACCATACTTGGCCTCACTTCACCTCCTTTCCTTTCCTTTCCTTTCCTTAATTGACCATGATGTTGGTGTGCTTGACTGGCCAGAAAACTCACCAGACCTGAACCTCATAGAGAATCTATAGGGTATTGACAAGAGGAAAATGAGAAACAAGGGGCTAAAAAAATGCAGATGAGCTGAAGGCCACTGTCAAAGAAACCTGGGCTTCCATACCACCTCAGCAGTGCCACTGAATTGAGGCAGTAATTAAACCAAAGTAGCCCCTACCAAGTATTGAGTACATATACAGTAAATGATCATACTTTCCAGAAGGCCAGCAATTCACTAAAAATGTGAATTGTTTTACTTATGAAGTATTCTAATTTGTTGAGATAATGAATTGGTGGGTTTTTGTTAAATGTGAGCCAAATCATCACAATTAAAAGATCCAATTTATGCACAAGTTTCACAATTCAAGTTGAATTACTGAAATAAATGAACTTTTCCATGACATTCTAATTTATTGAGATGAACCTGTAAGTGATTACAAGTACAATTATATATTAAAGCAATTTGAAATGAGTGACCATTTTAAAGGGTTCACACACAGGCATCTGTTCGGGCTAATTCAGAGTTGTTTATGATCAAACAACTCCAATTTAAGGAACTTTTGGGTGCAATAACTTTTACATTGAATGTCAAGTTAGTGTTTTAGCAAAAAAAAAAAAGCTGTATGTGCCCAAAAACACGTACTGAGTAGGAGTTACATGACATAGGCTAAATCGTTTACATCTCTGGTTCACCCCAAACAAAGATAAAACCTTACAGTAATCTCACAAAATCATGTATTCCATAAGTATGTATCATGTCAGTGCAATTTAGACAAATCCAATGGATTTATAGACCCAGAAAACATGGGGTTAGACTGCAAGATTGCTTGGCTAGGTCAAATAATGAAGGAGTTAGGATATTTTAAGGGTTTTCTGCCCATCTTGGACGCCATCTTGAAAATGACACCTTTCTAGTGGTCAAACTTTGGTAAACTTTTAGCATGTTATTAAGGACACCTAATACTACAAAAAAACAGCTGAGAAACCTTTTGTTAGATTTTTTTTAGGGTTAGGTGTTTTTTTTCATATATGCAGCCGCCTATAAATGAATCACACACGAGATGAAGTCTGACCCTGGAATGGAGAACCATACAGATCTTCATAATGACCCACTAAACAAAACTGTGCCTTTTAGCTGTTTAGTAAAACAAAATACTAAATTTTAAAGTCGACAAAAGCCATCAGCAGGTGTTGCTGAGCAACTGAACTCTTGAGTAAAGCAATAATGAATAAGAGAGAGAAGACACCATGCCAAGTCACACAGAAAGGAGAATGGGTGAGCTAGAGAAGATCAAGGAGGGCAAGTGAGATTAATGCAATTGTGAGGTGGTGTGGGAAGCTCAGGTGCTCGGCAGCTCATTAATACTAGACCGCAACAAGAGCACCTACTCTGGAAAAACACCAGAAGCATATATTCACAAATAAAACACAGACCGGGAGCACTCAAACTTGCCTTATTACTATGTAAGTGTACGAGAGTGAGCTGAACAGATAGGAAGACAAGCAGGAGGAGAATTTGTAAGGAACAACACCGTCTTCTGATCATTAGCAAAAGTAAACAGTTTCATAGAGTCCTCTGATAGACTCATGAATAATGCAAGTGAAATATGAAAGGGCAAATTACAATAAGTTTTACATAAACATGCGGAGAAAGATTCAACAAAAGCTCATTTTCAAACACTTGACTTTGTTTTCTCACAGAAGGCTGTATGTGCAAATAAACGCGAGATGAGAATTTCTCCAATTTACCGTCCTCAAACAAGACGCTCTGCCAGCGATGAACTCAAATTGTTTGCCGAGCATAATTTGTCGGCGATGAGGATTTGCTGTGTGTGAACAAAATCATCCGACAACCATTACCGCGTACGGCGGAAAACTTTCCTAACTTTGATTTGTATTATTTCATTAACTAGAGTAACAATAACTTTTCATACAACTCAGAATATGAGCCTGAAGGCGATATATACAGTATATTATATAAAAACTCTCATTCCTAAACTCCTTTGATATTCATTAGTATTAGTTTGAATTGGAGGCTGCAAGCGGCAAACTCTCATGGAAAACTTTTACTTGCTCTACATGAGACCGGAGTAGGGTCTAATTATCCTGTTGGATGTATAATTAACTGATGTGCCTAACATTTGCAAAAAGTGAGTGAAATGCAGGTGGTAAAAAACTGCATTCATCCAAAAAAGAAAGGAAGTAGTAGTTATGGAGAACAATGTATGACCAGGTCTTTAAAGAACACCTACTGTGTCATATTGAAATATGTTGGCAGTAGGTGTGTTGAGCAACCACCTTTGCCTGAATGAATCTCATGCAGAAGTCCCTCATGGACATCAGTTCAACAGATGTGGGTGGTTTTGGAAGATCCATTTAGCATAAATCATTAACACTTCAGGAGACTGTATGTTAGTATATTCTGTCTCTGTCAGAACCGCATTGTATTACCAGCATAATAATTTGAGTTAAAAGTTACATTGAAAAATTAATTGTGTATCTGTTCCTCTTTATTTTATATGAGCATTTATTTTATTAACATTGATATACAACCTACTTAAACTACTAAAATGTACTTTGCACTTTAAAATGCATTCACTATTATAAGGCAGGTGGTGAAATAGCAGGCCACATGATGAATTAAAGTTCGCCAAAATTAACCTTTCCATGAGCCATGACTAATAATCATATGTAGACACTGTTCAGCGGTACACACACAAAGCACCAAGGTGACATGCATCTCACTGAAATAATGCAACAAATAAATTAATAAATACACCCACTTCAACTTAAACCCTTTAGTTGAATTTCTGCCTTGAAGGATTTGTTCACTTCCAGAATAAAAAAGATTCTGATAATTAACTCACCACTGAGTCATTCTAAATGTGAATGTCTTTCTTCAGTCGCAAAGATTTTAAGGTGTTTGAGGAAAACATTCCAGGATTTTTCTCCATATAGTGGACTTCTATGGTTCCCAAGGGTTTGATCTTCCAAATTGCAGTTTTTGTGCAGCTTAAAAAGGGTCTTATCTAGTGATAAGAAAAATACAAATTTATACTTTTAACCACAAATGCACATCTTGCACATTGCGTAATCACGCACACGTGATGTAGGCGGAAGTACCGAACCAGTGTTTACAAAGCGAATGTGCAAAGAAAGTCAAACACCTTTACGATAAAAGAAAAAAAAAAGATGTTGAAGTTGGAGGAGAAAATGAAATGGAATTTTTTACCCTACCCTACCTTTTTGAACTGAAGTACACATGTGACCTTTCCAATGTGATTACGTAATCCATGAAGACACACACCGCAGAGCTAGTGCAAGACAAGCATTTGTGCTTAAAAAGTATATACATTTTTATTTTTTTGAAAATGACCAATTGTTTCGCTAGATAAGATGATCCCTTATTCCTCAGCTGGGACTTTGAAGCTGCATTGAAACTGCAATTTGGACCTTCAACCTGTTGAGAACCATAGAAGTCCACTATATGGAGGACTACTCTGGAATGTTTTCCTCAGAAAACTTAATTTCTTTGTGGCTAAAGAAAGAAAGACATGAACATCTTAGATGACATTGGGGTAGGTAAATAATTAAAGGTCCCATATTGTCAAAATCGAAATTTCCTGGCTTTTTTCATGATAACTGAGGTCTAGGGGCTATGTAACTACCATATGAGGTTCAAAACAGTCAATCCACAGTAAACTGCACACAGCCTGCTTAAAGTAGCTGTTCATTTTCACGAGCCGCTGTGACTTCCGTAACGATGTGACGTCCGATCTACTCAGTCACCGCCTTCAGTCACCACCCCGAACACCAACCATGTCCCACCCTCCTTTTGTCAAACCCAGACAACATCGCGTCCATAACATTGCTAAGCAACAACAACACGGAAACAAGTGGAGAAAACCCTGTTCAGTCGATAGATGTCGAAACTACATCATTGCACAGGCTTCAGAACAACGTGAATATAAGAGACCAGTGGCACGTCAACTTCAGCCTCTTTCACACAGCGATTCCGGTAAATACACGGATAATGTGTCCCATGATTTGTTCCGGAGTTGTTTAATTTGGTTCATTCACAGTTGTTTTCCGGAATTTTGAAGAGAGGATTGAGATGCGTCTGAGAATCTATTTTTCACCCACCCTTAATGAAACCGAACAAAAGTGCAGCGCTGTGTTGCGCGGACAACTTGCTGGTATCACACACACACAGGACGCGTTGTATAGTTCAAGCATAAATCTAAAACAGTTTATTTAATCACCAAACGGGCAAATGTTTACTTCAAGAATGATCAAAAAGCGGCAAAGGTTAGTTTAAACATGAAACGGAAAGAGAAAGTGCGATCTATATTGCAGCCATTTCAGAAACAATTTCTTTTCTGTTTTACATTTATGTTTAAATATGATTTGTTTTTGTTTTGTTTCAGTTTAATATGTTAATTACGAAAGAAGTTTGTGTAATTTGTAAATGTCATAAAGGACGTGGTATGAATTGGACGGCAATACGCCAGGAGAATTGGAGAGGGTCAGACACAATTTTTGACCACTTCGTACGTTTTTATTTGTGGAAAATCCCTTCTTTAACGAATTTCGTTTTGTATTATTTTTATCTTAATTTTTAATAGATATTTTTGTTGATCAGTTATTAAAATCAAATAGGAACAGGAAAATGGCATTGTGAAATAAAGTGCGTAACAAGATGCAAACTCACCATGCTTCAACGGCCTGAAGAAAAGGCTAAAACATAAATTATAGCTCTATATTAAGCATACAGACTTAATTAGAGCTACAGAAATACAAATAGTTTGCTTAAATGCACAATACTTAATTTTCCAGCCCAGGGTCAAGTCTTTATGAACGATGTGGGACAGATGTGTAATGTAAAACTAAGGCGCGCTGTGACTGATTTTGTCGGCTGAATGAACACAGTTTGCTTTCTCATGTCTTTAAATCTGCAACTTTGCTGGCTAAAAATATGAACAGCTGGATATAAATCAATACAAATATATGGTAACAATCCTGGCATTAAACATTGGTCTGGGGCTTAACCTCTCATACTCTATGACAGCGGAGCGTGAGCCGCTTCAGCAAAGAATGCAACCCGGAAAACCCATCGGCATGGATTTTTGCCGATAACCGATAGTTCGGCCAATCAACTATCGGTGCCGATTAATCGGCAAAACCGATACATCGGTCGACCTCTAATTGCAACTGTATGTACAGTACTTATGTATTTACGTAAACAGTGAATTCCTCTCATTTAACTGTAGGGGGCTCCAAAGTCTCAAAAATACACGAAACTACATACAGTTTCTTTAAAGGTCCACTGAAGTGCTTTAAAACACAGTGTTATTTTATGTGTTGACATAATTTCAATGGAAATACTTAGGAATACAGGGTGGAACATATCCACCAGCCCCGCCCCCTTTTTTAAATAGCCAATAGCGTTTCGTTTATACCACTGCTTGGGCCACAGCCGTTGAGCTGGGTAAGACCTCATTTGACAGCATATGACAGCCATAAAAAACTCATCCATATCGCATTATCCATATATAAAATAGCATTCTGTGTAGAATTCAAATATGTCCGATATGTTTTGTGGTCTCTGCTAATTCGCGCATATGATTCACCCTGTGCTAACGTGTCTCTGGAACAGAGCACACTGTAAGCGCACTGCGTCAGTTCGCGTGACACAACCCCAAACCAGACGCAGGGATGGAAATTTACTTTTTTGTCCACCGGCCAGTGTGGCTGGTGGATTTCAAAATCTACCAGCCACTAAATGTTTTACCAGCCACTTTATGTTTTTAACCAATAATGTGTAGCTGCATGTGAAAATTAATACTGCAAGATCTACTATACTTGAGCAGTTTATTTAATCTCAAGTCTCAATAAAATACTGACATTTTCACCAAATTTTTCTATCATGATACAGAGCTATCTTCACAACTACACAAATTATAGCCCACATACTATAACAGCCTAGATATTTTATGTAGCCTAATTTGCGCGCATTGGGGAGTCGCTCTCTAAACGCAGGGTATTTAAGTTGCTTTTGAATGCCCGTACACGTTTTACTTTTGGTTTCGTTTTTACTATAGCGCGAAACTCTCGGCAGCATAGAGCGTGCATTCTAAAATACAAGAGATTACTTAAAGCAACACTTAGTAACTTTTCCCTTAATGCTCCCTCTACAGGTTGAAAGCGGAATTGTCCATTACCGCTGTCGTAAATAATTTAGCCTACTGTCGTGTCACATGCACGTTATTTGTTTGAAAGGCTATCCAGGACTGGCTTTGGAAATAACGATGTCCAGTGACAAGAGTATGTTGTATGACTTTATAAAAGTATGAAAACCTTTTGTGAAGCCTGCCATGAAGCAAGTCGCATTTGTAGTATCATTTAAACTACAAAACCGCGCAAAGCGAATACGAAAGTGCCGTTTCACCCTGTTATGAGTTGATGAACCACTGACATGAGTTCGGAAACATTATTTTAAGGTAAAAAAAAAGTTACTTAGTGGGGCTTTAACAAAACCATTTGGGTGGACACCAACGGGATTTTGAAAAGCGCGTCCCCAGTGGAAATTACGCCCCTGTGTGAGTGGAACTCTGCCGCTGAGTTATCATCTGATGTGAATGAATGCCGTGTTGTTCCTGGCTTTTTTCATGATAACTGAGGTCTAGGGGCTATGTAACTACCATATGAGGTTCAAAACAGTCAATCCACAGTAAACTGCACACAGCCTGCTTAAAGTAGCTGTTCATTTTCACGAGCCGCTGTGACTTCCGTAACGATGTGACGTCCGATCTACTCAGTCACCGCCTTCAGTCACCACCCCGAACACCAACCACGTCCCACCCTCCTTTTGTCAAACCCAGACAACATCGCGTCCATAACATTGCTAAGCAACAACAACACGGAAACAAGTGGAGAAAACCCTGTTCAGTCGATAGATGTCGAAACTACATCATTGCACAGGCTTCAGAACAACGTGAATATAAGAGACCAGTGGCACGTCAACTTCAGCCTCTTTCACACAGCGATTCCGGTAAATACACGGATAATGTGTCCCATGATTTGTTCCGGAGTTGTTTAATTTGGTTCATTCACAGTTGTTTTCCGGAATCTGTGCGTGCTTTACACACAACCCATAAAGACATGTGACGTTTGGATGTGAGATGTAATGCGACACGTACGTTTCATTAAACTGAAACTAACCTGAACAAACTGTGCTTCAGCGCTGATAGTGAGGAGCTGGCTCTGCCCGATCGCCGCTTCATTCCACTTTGCACGTATTTTTTTGTCGTGAAGAGTCGGAGGGTAACGTGCATCATCACTACAACACTGCCTTTATGGTTCTGGCTTTTGTTCACACAGCGCTCGTTCCCGTAATTTTCCAGAATCAGCGCGCATTGTGAAAGGGGTTTTACTAAAGCAACAGTTATGTAGCTTACTGCATTCGGTGTTTGAAAAAGAAAAAACATTAATGATCATTCTGAAATATCCTGTTGAGTATCAGCAGGCTAGGCTCTCTCTATGGCTCTGGGTTCGGCTACAACGATACATGACCGTAGTTACCTGTGATTGCCCTGGCTATGCGTCACTCAGAAAACAACAGGCCAATCAGAAGAGAGGCTCATGAATTTTAATTAGATGGGCCAAAATCGACCTGTTTTTGACAGAGCTCCTAAAAAAGGAGCTGTAAAAATATATTGAGATGGATTTTGGCACTTATACCGCAAATATATATTCTTAAGGACATCAACAACTAAAATAAACCTCCAGAAATGTGTACAATATGGGACCTTTAAGACATTTTTATTCTGGAAGGGAACAAATCCTTTAAAATGTAATTTTCTAATCAAAGTGGCTGTACAACTGTACAAGTCAAAACTATGTTGAAATTGGTTATATATGTATTGCAACTGTATGTACAGTACTTATGTATTTACGTAAACAGTGAATTCCTCTCATTTAACTGTAGGGGGCTCCAAAGTCTCAAAAATACACGAAACTACATACAGTTTCTTTAAAGGTCCACTGAAGTGCTTTAAAACACAGTGTTATTCTATGTGTTGACATAATTTCAATGGAAATACTTAGGAATACAGGGTGGAACATATCCACCAGCCCCGCCCCCTTTTTTAAATAGCCAATAGCGTTTCGTTTATACCACTGCTTGGGCCACAGCCGTTGAGCTGGGTAAGACCTCATTTGACAGCATATGACAGCCATAAAAAACTCATCCATATCGCATTATCCATATATAAAATAGCATTCTGTGTAGAATTCAAATATGTCCGATATGTTTTGTGGTCTCTGCTAATTCGCGCATATGATTCACCCTGTGCTAACGTGTCTCTGGAACAGAGCACACTGTAAGCGCACTGCGTCAGTTCGCGTGACACAACCCCAAACCAGACGCAGGGATGGAAATTTACTTTTTTGTCCACCGGCCAGTGTGGCTGGTGGATTTCAAAATCTACCAGCCACTAAATGTTTTACCAGCCACTTTATGTTTTTAACCAATAATGTGTAGCTGCATGTGAAAATTAATACTGCAAGATCTACTATACTTGAGCAGTTTATTTAATCTCAAGTCTCAATAAAATACTGACATTTTCACCGAATTTTTCTATCATGATACAGAGCTATCTTCACAACTACACAAATTATAGCCCACATACTATAACAGCCTAGATATTTTATGTAGCCTAATTTGCGCGCATTGGGGAGTCGCTCTCTAAACGCAGGGTATTTAAGTTGCTTTTGAATGCCCGTACACGTTTTACTTTTGGTTTCGTTTTTACTATAGCGCGAAACTCTCGGCAGCATAGAGCGTGCATTCTAAAATACAAGAGATTACTTAAAGCAACACTTAGTAACTTTTCCCTTAATGCTCCCTCTACAGGTTGAAAGCGGAATTGTCCATTACCGCTGTCGTAAATAATTTAGCCTACTGTCGTGTCACATGCACGTTATTTGTTTGAAAGGCTATCCAGGACTGGCTTTGGAAATAACGATGTCCAGTGACAAGGTAGAGTATGTTGTATGACTTTATAAAAGTATGAAAACCTTTTGTGAAGCCTGCCATGAAGCAAGTCGCATTTGTAGTATCATTTAAACTACAAAACCGCGCAAAGCGAATACGAAAGTGCCGTTTCACCCTGTTATGAGTTGATGAACCACTGACATGAGTTCGGAAACATTATTTTAAGGTAAAAAAAAAGTTACTTAGTGGGGCTTTAACAAAACCATTTGGGTGGACACCAACGGGATTTTGAAAAGCGCGTCCCCAGTGGAAATTACGCCCCTGTGTGAGTGGAACTCTGCCGCTGAGTTATCATCTGATGTGAATGAATGCCGTGTTGTACAGTATATTGACAAAGACGCGCCATGAATTGCATCTGACAGAATGTGCGCTGTAGCACGAAATACAATATATTTCTTCAAAAGCAGATTGCAAAGATTTTAACAGACCTCTTAACGCCTGTGATGTATCGCCACATTTTTTTGAAGGTGTGCCTCCGCTAAAAGTGTCCGCCGTCTTCTTCTTCGTGTATTTTAACGGCAGTTAGCAACCAACGTTAAGGTGCATTACCGCCTCACGCCGTCCGGTTGAAGTATGTTATTTTTACCCGCCACGGTGGCTGGTGGGTGAAGCGAGTTTACCCGCCACAACACAAAATCACCCGCATTTGGCTGGTGGCGGGTGCTAATTTCCATCCCTGCTTCATTTGCCCCAAAAGTAATGCATATTTAGACTGTATGATCATTATCATTCCCTATCCTCTATGTAGTGCACTACGTGCCATTCACAATACAGAAAATATAAATTCTTTGAACAAGTGACCACTTTTTACAGTGTAGGAGGCGGACGCTTCGGATTCTAGAGAGCATTTGATTGGACAATCAAAGTTGAAGTGCAGGGTAATGTCATCAAAATTGTTGATCCATATTGGCCAATAAAAGCCAAAACACTGTTTTGATTTCATGAAGACTTAAAGTACTAAATAAAATAAACAAATTAAAAAAAAATCCTATTACCGTTGTATTTGTGGGTTAAATAATTTCACTCCTAATTATGAAAGCATTTATTTTTACTTTACAAAAAATATTTGTTTTTGTTGTAATTTACAGTTAAATTGCATGTATTGTCCTATTAAATAAAATAAAGTTTAACAAAAATTAGTAGGTAAGTTACAGTTAACAGGTAGCATTTTTGTATTGTTTTGCCTGTAAATGACTTAAAATAGTGCATTTAGGGGTTCTTCACACTACGCGTTTTTCTATCCCTCTCCGTCTCCGGTACATTTCTATTGTTTTGTAAACGCGCAAAACGGACGCGTTTGAACGCTGCGCACGAGTCTCGCGTCTTTTGCCGCATCTCTCCCATGACACGGCGTTCTAAAAACGCGTCTGGAAACATTTACCCCCATTTCCACCGCCCGCGTTCTGTATGTTTGTTCATTGTTAAAAAATCTAATTCCAAAAACATAATTTAAGTTTATCAAAAACAGTTTTCTATTTTGGTCACAGACATTTGGACCCCATTGTAGCCTATATGCAGTTGCAGGTAGAACTTTTGCTCCACCACAGGCGATCCTGACAGCATGACCATTTCAGCTCACATTACCAAAGTGTTGCGTCCATTTGGAACAGGGTGTGTTGACGCTGCAGTGGCCGCATACACTCGCCAACGTTGCTCAACAAGTTTGGACGTTTGGAATAATCACATGATGTCACATCCGCTGTGAAGGTCTCCTTGGCAGTGTTGAATGCTCTCGCTCTCTGTCTGCTGAATCCTCACGCGCGTGCGGTCGTAACTTTGGACAGCGCGCGCTCAGTATTGGCTGCACGCGGGAGCTCGCGCGGCGGAGCAACACGGTAATGAATGTGGATCTATCCGCCCTGTTCTGCTCGGGCATCATCTGCCACGCCGAGGACGCGATATTAACGCCAGAAAAGTGCGATAGAGCCGTGACATTATGATCCTTCTGTTCGGTGCATTAAATCCCCTGCTTTTCCTCATTGTCTTCGGACTGTATCCATCCATGGTAAGTAAGTGATGAGTTGCAAGCTTAAAGATTTCAGGATAACGCATTTCTGACTGCATTAGTGGGAAATCAATGATTTGTTATTTTAAATTATAGCAAGTTGTCTAGCAGCTTCAAAGATGTAATTTAGTATAGAATTATTTAACATAATTTCATAGGGTCCTCTAAACAGTGGTGTCCTCAGTATTATGCATTATAAAATATATGTGCATGTTGTAGGAAAATAAATCTATTGCATCTGAGGTCCACAGATAATAAACTTTGGCTCATTCAAGCATGAAGCACCATTTGTCTTTCCAGATGTTTACCAGTTTTGCTAAGAATGCATTAGTGAGTTACAAACAGATCAAGTGACATGCAGCAAATATTTATAAGCATTGAAAATGTGCATTTTTTAGATTTTTTTTACACTGTCGCCAGTGTGGATTCATAAGATGCATACTTATGATTTCAGCAGCCAGTGAATAGAAAGGTGTATTGCTAAATTCTGGTCCACTGCCCACCACAGTAAATAAGCAAAATAACCTGTTAGTGTAAAAATGATAGAGGAAGCAATATAAAGCAACATTATTAATTAAAGAAAACGTTTAAAACTATTACTCAAATGGGCTCCACAAAATTGAATAATCAAAATGAGCATAGAACATAAAATAGAACAAAAAATTTCTGCTGTTGCAAAAACAACTTTTATGTTAATAAATAGGGAATAGATTAATTAACCAAGGATATTTGTTGCAAAGCCAGATGCTTGTCTAATAAACACCGCATGAATACTCATCACAAAATATGCATGGAATACCTAAAACATAACGCACAGATGAAACAGACAAGGTAACTACAATCAGATCATTTTAAGTGCAAACAGATGGACAAACCAACCAATGGCAACAAAAGCAGCGTAAATAAATCTGGCAAACGGATAGACAATGCAACCATAATTATTCACACCCCAGTGCACACTGGGAAGTGGACGAATGGGACTAAAAGAAAATGCATGTAAATTTAAAACTGCTTATTTGCATTATGTTGGATTTCCACAGTCGTATTCATTTTTGAGTTGATTATAGCCTTGACAACAAAAGATAGAAAGGTTAATACCTAAATTATGGTATTAAAATATTAATAAAAAAAAAATAAAAATATATATATATATATATATAATAACAAATTTAGTATCCAAATAACATTTTTATAAAAGATTTTTCATTTCCATGCAGCATTTTTAAATAAAACTGCATAACATTTTCATTTAAAGATACTTCTGCTGAAAAAATTTTTTTTTAAAAAAAATCCCATGACAAGATGTAACAAGTGCTAAAATGAGTGTGGTAATGTGCTTCAGCTGTTTAGTCATAGGCAAACAGGAGCTGTCCACACTGCCGTGGTTCTGAAGTGAACTAATCACATACAGACATATGTGAATTGCTTTTAGTCGGAACTATGTTTAAACAATGAACAGCTTAGTTGGTAGTTCTATGCCGGCTTTTTGACCTCCCCATATAAGTCTTCAGAATGTCGAAAGGTCCTAAAATAAACACACACACACACAAAATAAATAGCAAATCTCCCATTGACCCCCAGCAAAAGGGTGTTGGAGGTGTTTGACTATGAAACTGAATGGACGATAGCGTAATGCGCTTCTAATTACATTGCTGTTGCTTGTGGGATGAGTGATTCATGATGATTAATTTGACGTGCTGAAATGCGCTTTTTATGGTGACAAATTGCATTACATACCTATGGGATACAGCTTTCGAATGTCAGTGGATGGATCCATAATAATACAAACCTTCACCTCATTTAGCATTCAGCATTTAGTTTTATAGCAGGACAGTTTTGTATGAGTTTGAATGGAAAAGTCAATTCAGTCATGTATTGATCCAATGTCATTACGATAATGAGGTGTTGTGAGTCAGGGTTATTATCGTTCACAAAAAACTAAAACCATAAGCACTTTCATTACTTAAAAAATGTTAATTGAAATAAAACAGAAGATAAAAAACAAAACTAATTACAATTATTAATTAAAACTAAAATGAATCTTGATGTTGTGATGTATTAAAAGTATTAAAGTATTAATGTGTGACAATAATAAATGATATCCAGAACATAGCTGACTTTATGAAATCTCAAGAGATATGTCTGCTGACTATCTACTTTTCTAACCCGAACATTACAGACAACAATGAATGAATAAAAGTCACCGCACACCGCATACACATGTATTTTCATTTACCTGTGCAGTACTGATAACCATAGTACACATGTACATGATGAATGAAATAAACCATCATACCAGCACAATAAATCTGCTATGCACGAACACTGCCACACCCTCAATTTTTCCTCAACAGATTTATTGCTGAGACTTTTTAAAGATGGCTGATAATGAATGAAAGCCTTTCTTTTATCTTTCTATGCCTTGCTAGCTTTCAGAAGTGCACTCAGATATGGAGATATAGTCTAGAGGTCAGAGCACAGGAAAGCGAGTGTAAGCAAGCCACAGAAAGGGAGAAAGAAAAGAATCGCAATTTCTGTAAGCAGCAGGCTAAGCCCTTTAATTTTCAAACAGGTGTTGTTGAAATCAGCACTTAGCAGAGACAAATACTACTGAGAACAAAGATGTGAGGACTGTTTTCTCTGCTTTGTATTAATTATCACAGTACAAATATCACGAACCCCTGCATTGAGTGTGATCAGCACAAACACAAATGTATACATTACATATTTTTCCCACCAAACTTTTTGACCATTTGAATTTAGTCATAACAGGCACTTTTGAAAACATGATGATTTTCACCATCAGAACAGAAATGTGAGTCCTTCTAAAAGACATGATCATCAGTACCTTTATGGTCAATGTATGTTCCTCCATGCTCTGTAGTGATATATTCTGTTTTTTCAAACCTTTTTCTTTCTGTCTGGACGGCGTGTGCGATTTGTTTTCATCAACTTAAATGGAAGTGGACGTGCATGTTGTACTGTGTGTGACTGTAAAAGAATCAATCATTTTATAACTGAAGTGCTTTGTTGAGATACTGCTGATGTTGTAATGTAAGGTACAGGTATAACTGCCTTACACTGCATTTATCATAAATTACTCTATTTCAGAAAATATTGCAATGCAAAATAAAAGCAGTTTCACTACTGGTTTAGACAGACTGTCAGTCTTTGCATTAGTGGTAAGGATTTTTTCAGTCATTTTTTATGCAAGTTATATAGTTTTGCCAGTAGGTGGCGACATGTGACCAATTTGTTAAAAAAAAACGATTTATTTAGAAATGGCTGCCTTTATGAACAAGTCATCATTTACGGAAATGATTTCTTCAAAACACCTATTTATTCAGGAATGAAGCTAGACTGCCTTTACGAGTGATTCGTTGAATTATACACTTAACTGATTGATTCAAAAAACACCAATTAGGAACAGAACTAGTGGCCATCTTTATGAGCAACCAGTTCATTCAGGCCTGAAAGATGTGACAGTCTTTATGAGTGAGTCATCATTCATTCAGTTGATTCATTTAGGAATTAAACTATTGGCCGCCTTTATGAACGAGTCACCATTCACTCAACTGATTCATTCAAAAAATCTCATTCAGAAATGGAGTTGGTGACCACCTTTATGAAAGAGTCATGATTTGCTCAACCAATTCGGATTTGTTTAAAACACCTATTCATTCAGGAATAAAGCAAGACTGCCTTTATGAGTGATTCATTGAATTGTACATTTAACTGATTCATTTAAAAATCACCAATTTATTTAGGAATGAAACTAGTGGACGTCTTTATAATCGATTCAATTGATTCACTCAACTGATTTGTTCAAAACACTAGTTCATTCAGAACTGAAAATTGTATGGTCTTTATGAGTGAGTCACCATTCAGTGAACCAATTCATTCAAAACACCAATTTATGCAGGAATGAAACAATACTTCTTTTATCAGTGAGTCATTGAATTATTCCCTTAACTGACTGATTCAAAAAACATCAATTCATGTAGAAATGGAACTAGTGGCCATCTTTATAAGCAAGTCAATCGATTCACTTAACCGATTTCAAAACACCAGTTTATTTAGGACTGAAAAATGTGATGGTCTTTCTGAGTGAGTCATCATTCATTCAACTAATTCATTCATATTTCTAATTTAATTAGGAATGAAACTAGTGGCCGCCTTTATGAACAAAGCACCATTCACTAAACTGCTTTGTTCAAAAACACCATTCAGATTTATTCGAAACTCCAATTTATTCAGAAATTAAATAAGACTCCCTTTATAATGAGTCACTGAATTACACACCTAACCATTTCTTTAAAAAACACCAGGATCTTTATGACCGAGTCAATTGATTCACTCAGCCATCTTGTTCAAAACACCAGTTCTTTCAGGACTGAAAGATGTGATGATCTTTAAAAATGAGTCATCATTCATTCAACTCATTCAATCAACGGATTTGTTAAAAAAAAAAACACCATTCAGAAATGAAATTGGTAGCGGCCTTTATGAAAAAGTCACGATTCAGTCAACCGACTGAGATTTGTTCAAAACTCTATTTTATTCAGGAATGAAATAAGACTCCCTTTACAAGTAAGTCATTGACTTATACACTTAATTCATAAAAACACCAATTCATTTAGGAATAAAACTAGTAGGCCATCATTATGAGCAAGTCAGGATCTAAACATGTGATGGTCTTTATGAATGAGCCATCAACTGATTCATTCAAAACTCTTAATTCATTTAGGAATTAAACTAGTGGACAGCTTTATTAACAAGTCACCAATCACCGATTTGTTCAAAACACAACATTCGGAAATTAAATTGGTGGCCACCTTTTAAGAGTTACAATTCACTCAACCGATTTGGACTTGTTCAAAACTCCAATTTATTCAGGAATGAAATAAGAATGCCTTCATAAGTGAATCAATGAATTATACGCTTAACCAATTAATAAAAAAAAAAACAATTCATTTAGGAATGAAACTAGTAGGCCATCATTATGAGCGAGTCAATCGATTCACTCAACCGACTTGTTCAAAACACCAGTTCATTCAGGATCGAAACATGTGATGGTCTTTATGAATGAGTCATACTTTATTTAACTGATTCATTCAAAACTCTAATTCATTTAGGAATTAAACTAGTGGCTGCCTTTATGTACAAGTCACCATTCACTCAACCAATTTATTCAAAAAACACCAATTCATTCAGGATTGGTCGCGTGGCCATCTTTATGAGCAAGTCAATTGATTCTCTCAACCGTCTTGTTCAAAACACCAGTTCCTTTAAGACTGAAAAATGTGATGATCTTCATGAGTGAGTCATCATTTACTCACCTCATTCATTCAAAACTCTTAATTCAATTAGGAATGGAACTTGTGGCCACCTTTATGAACAAGTCACCATTCACTAAACCGATTCATTCAAAAAACACCATTCAGAAATGGAGTTGGTGGCCGCCTTTATGAAAGAGTCACGATTTACTCAACTAATTCGGATTTGTTTAAACTCCAATTTACTCAAGAATGAAATAAGACTCCCTTTATGAGTGAGGCACTGAATTATACACTTAACTAATTAATTAAAATTCATTCATTCAAAAAACACCAATTCATTTAGGAATGGGTCTAGTGGCCAATTCACTCAACCGACTTGTTCAAAACACCAGTTTATTCAGGACTGAAAGATGTGACTTTATGAGTGGGTCATCATTTTTTTCAACTGATTCATTCAAAACTAGTAAACTAGTGGCCACATTTATTAACAAGTAACTATTCACTCAACCAATTTATTCAAAAAGCACCATTAGGAATGAAACTAGTGGCCATATTTATTAACAAGTAACTATTCACTCAACCAATTTATTCAAAAAGCACCATTAGGAATGAAACTAGTGGCCATATTTATTAACAAGTAACTATTCACTCAACCAATTTATTCAAAAAGCACCATTAGGAATGAAACTGGTGGCCGCATTTATGAAAGATTCACTCAACCGATTCGGATTCTTTCAAAACTACAAATTACTCAGGAATGGAATAAGACTGCCTTATAATTGAGTCACTGAATTACACACTTAACTAACTCATTCAAAAAAACACTAATGAATTTGAATGAAACAAGCAGCCATCTTTGTGAGCAACTCAATCAATTCACTCAACCGATTCGTTCACAATAGATTAATTCAGGATTAAAACAAGTGACCATCTTTATGAATGAATCATTGAATCATGTACAGATTTGTTTAAAACAAATGAATTCAGGAAATAAACTGGTGGCCTTTTGTGAGTTACTCAGTATAAGAAGAGGAAAATGTTTTTAAGAAATTTAAAATATGTGACAGTGGTAGAAAAATATAAGCAGAGGCAGTGAAGGATGGCAGCAGTAAAATGAGTGTGTACGTACATGAATGACATGGGAAGCCACTGTCCTCACCTTATCAGTTTGCCCTCTCAAGTGAATCCTCAGAACCTCCCTATCATTTTCCATCCTGTCTTTTCGCTATCCCAATTCTTTCTTGAATTGTTTTTTGTTTATTTTTTAAGCCTTGCTTGTATTTGTGGATCCGTTGAGTGCACAGTTACACGTCTCGCATATCAACTCTGAGACTCAACTGTACAAATTATACATCAAAGCTGGGGAATTGGATCAGTTACAGCACAAGTGGATTAGAGCGAGAGAACACTAGCATTATTGTGACTGACAGGGACACGCCCACTTTATGATGTCACGGGCACTCGGGTCCAGTATAAGACAGATTTCCAATAGATAAAAGCAGGTTTATGATGTGGTCCTCTTTGGCTTTTCAATCCACCCAAGCGATTTATTTCATTCATCTCCTGAGAAACTGCCGTCTGGGGGTAACAGCACGCCTGCTCGACTGTTACGGTCGGCAAAAACAAGTTAGCAAGGCCTGTGTGTGCGTCTTATAAACGACAACCGTCGGTTTTAACATTCGTGCCATAGTCTTGTTGATAAAGGTGATCTAAAAGCTGCACAAGAAAAATAATTTACAATGACATTGCCTTGAACTCGCTCAGTGGAGAAAATCTGTCATATTTACCACCCTACAGCACAATGAAATAAATTAGTTCAATGATAAGTAAAAGGGACAGCTCACCCCTAAATAAAATTAACAGAACAGAATTAACAGAAACACAAAGCTCTCGGATTTCATCTAAAATATCTTAATTTGTGTTCTGAAGATGAACGAATATCTTACATGTTTGAAACAACATAAGGGTGAGTAGCCTAATTAATGACAGAATTTTAATTTTTGGCTGAATTTTTCCTTTAGGATGATTTTGGAATAAGGTGAATAAAACATGGACCACTTCACAGACTTTTAAGGTGCTTTTGTGCCACTGTTCTTTGAAAAAGACTATGGAACACAGTATTCTCTTTCGAGCAGAAGAGAGTTATACTGTCAAAGTCATGTCATACTGTTTTTGAAAGACATCGGGATGAGTGAATTATGACAGAATGACATTTTTTTAGTCAACTAGTCTTTTAAAGTATGTGTGTGTGTCTACAGACGATTGGTCCCAAGGAAGGATGGCAGGTGTATAGTTCGGCACAGGATGCTGACGGACGCTGTATCTGCACTGTGGTCGCACCGGAACAAAACCTCTGCTCCAGGGATGCCAAAAGCAGACAGCTCCGACAGCTGCTGGAGAAGGTCTCATGCATGAACACACACATTTTATCACGCTTCTTTGTTTTTCGGACACATATATATATCTCAATCACACTAGGGAAAATATATTTACAGTATATATGCATTACTATTCAAGAGTTTTTTTTAGCAATAAATGAAGGAAAATCCTTTGTTTTTTCGTTTTGACCTTTTTGGTATTTGTCTCCTATACACACCTATCTGTTGCCTTCAGTAGTGTTGGGTGTAATTAGTTACTAAGTAATTAATTACTGTAATTGAATTGCTTTTCCCTAAAAGTAAATGAGGGATTACTCTTATTTTCCTGTAATTTAATTACAGTTACTTCTCACACTCTTAAAAATAAAGGTGCTTTAAAAGGTTCCTCACAGCGATGCCATAGAAGAACCAATTTTGGTTCCACAAAGAATCATTCAGTCAAAGGTTTTTTAAAGAACCTTCTCTTTCTTAACTTTTTATAATCTGAAGAACCTTCTTTCGTCACAAAGAACCTTTTGTGAAACAGAAATGTTCTTCAGATTTTAAAGGTTCTTTATGGAACCATTTAGACAATGGCATCGTGAAGCACCTTAATTTTTAAGAGTGTATGTAATTGAATTGAACTTAATACTGTGTATAGACTCTAGAACATTAATATACAATGCAATATTGAAGGTCTAACCTTAAAATGCACGCTTTTTATGTACCCTTCTCACTTTAAATACTTTGGTACCCCCTTGTTATCCAAGATGTTCATGTCTTTCATTCTTCAGTCATAAAGAAATTATGTTTTTTGAGGAAAACATTTCAGGATTTTTCTCCATATAGTGGACTTCAGTGGCACCCTTGAGTTTGAACTTCCAAAATTCAGTTTAAATGCGGCTTCAAACAATCCCAAATCGTTGTAAACGATCCCAGCCGAGGAAAAAGGGTCTTATCTAGCGAAACGATCAGTGATTTATATACTTTTTAACCTTGCTCTGCCTGAACTCAGTTTTTTTTTCTGGTTCAAGACAGTTAGGGTATGTCAAAAAACTCCCATCTCATTTTCTCCCTCAACTTCAAAATCGCCCTATATCGCTGTTTCACTTTTTTTGTTAAGGGTGTTTGATCTTCTTTGCGTGTTGACTTTGCAAACACTGGGTACTTCTGCCGCGATGTAGGGTGATTTTGAAATAATTTTAGAAGTTGAGGGAGAAAATAAGATGGGAGTTTTTCTTCAAAAAACATTTCTTTACAACTGAAGAAAGAAAGACATTTATCTGTAAATTTTTGTTTTGGAAGTGAACTTTTACTTAAATAAGAATATAAGTAACATTTTAGTGTCCAGTTCTATTAACTAGTTGGTTATTCGCATGAATATCATTGGGATATTGCTTTATTATTACTTAAAAAGCACATTAATGTCTTATTCTGCAAGACCTTATTCTAAATCCTTAATCCTACCCAATTCTTAAACTTAACAACTACTTTACTAGGTATTAATAAGCAGTAATTTGGAGTATATTAAAGCAAAAGTCATTGTTAACAGTTAGGAAATAGTGAGAATTGGACCCTAATCTAAAGTGTGACCTGAATAAATTAAGTAGCTATCTGTTATTTCTTTGAAAGTATTAAAAGAACCGTTTCATGTCTATCCTCATATCATTAACTTGTCGAGGTTGATTAGTAATTAATAATTAAATACTTTTTGGAGAGAGTAATTTCTACAGTAATCTAATTACACTGTTGAAGATGCAATTAGTATCTAGTATTACTTTTTATTAACTTACCCAACACTGGTCTTCAGGTGTGCAAGGATTGATAGTTAATTGATTTAACAAATAAATAAAATTGGACTAAATAATTGCACACACACACACACACACACACACACACACACACACACACACATGTTGGGTTTACATGTTTTATGGGGACATTCCATAGGCGTAATGGTTTTTATACTGTACAAACCGTACTTTCTATCGCCCTACACCTACCCTACACCTAAACCTAGCCCTCACAGGAGATTGTGCACACTTTTACGTCAACAAAAAAACTCATTGTGCATGATTTATAAGCCTGTTTCCTCATGGGGACCTGAGAAATGTCCCCACAAGGTCAAAATCCACTGGTATTCCTATCATTGTGGGGACATTTGGTCCCCACAACGTGATGAATACCAGGTACACACACACACACACACACACACACATACACACACAAATGATATTTCAAATAAATGCTGTTATTTTAAACTTTATATTTATCAAATAATCCTAAAAAATGTTTAGTTTTTTTTCACACAAATATTAAACAGCACAACTGTTTCCAAAATTTCTGGAGTAATAATGATTAAGCTTTGACATCACAGGAATAAATTACATTCTAAAACTTCCTGTATTAAGACGTTTTTCAAAATTGTAATTTATTTTAAAGTTTTACTGTTTTACTCTATTTTTGATCAAATAAATGCAGGCTTGATGAGCAAAAGATGCTTCTTACCAAACAAAAATTTTAACATTTGAACAATAGTACATACAGTGAATCAAATGTACAACTGTGTACAAATGTCATTTGTGCAACTGAATACTTAAGATATTTAATGCTATTAGAATATTTGTGTCTTCATGTTCTCATATTTATAAAAGGGTTAACTGGGATGGTGTTTTGGAAACTTAAAAGGATAATTCACCCAAAAAATAAAAATTCAGTCATTAATTACTCACCCTCATGTCGTTCTAAACCATAAGACCTTTGTTCAACTTCGGAACACAAATAAAGATATTTTGAATGAAATCCAAGAGCTTTCTGCACCTGCATAGACAGCAATGCAACCCTCGTACTCTCTTGAATGTGCGTTAAAGACAAAAGAAATTGTTGAATAAAGTTGCTTTTTTTTCTTCATGCACAAAAGGTATTTTCATAGCTTCATAAAATTAAGGTTGAACCACTGATGTCACATGAATTGTTTTAACAATGTCCTTACTACCTTTCTAGACCTTGAATGTGGTATAGTTTCATTAAAAATAGCTTAATTTGCATTCCGATTTTTTATTTTCGAACTATGTCTTTAAAGGCTTGATAAAACGGCACATTAAAATCATGATGTTCACATTGTCTTAGTTTTATATCGCTACCACGTGCATTGTGAAACTCATTTTAATATTCAGAATATTGCAAAGTCTAGTAATAGCAAGGTTTTTTTTTGTTTGTTTTTTTATCTTTGCATTTTCTCGCTTTCTGTTCTTTCTATTACCACACACACAGGCATCATTTGGCTAGTATATATTGTGTGGACAACTAATGTACTGTTTTGCCTGAGGGACTCACACATTTCAGGATCTACTGTAGCCTGCCACTAATACTGACATGAACATGAACACACACACACTTGTCCTTTTTCTTTTTTCTCTAGGTCTTTCAATCACACATTACATATTCCCCTCCCCCATCATTTTTTATTCAGTTTTTTATCAGTCTCATTCCCACTTAGGACTTTTACGCACACAAGTAAAAAAGAAAAAGCGCTGATGAGTGCTTCAGCTCTGTTCACAAGAGGCTGATTTTATGCAAGTCATTAATACCTGATTTTATGATAAATGATACATGCCTCAATCCAGCGGGAGGCTGACTGTGGTTAATATTGATATGTACATTTATTAACGCCTCCATTTTCCCTATAGCCATAAAAGAAAGTCAGGGCCTACAGAGGACGCCACTCATTCATGATTCATGGATTTCCGCTTTTCTCGCGCCTCAGTCAAGGTAGCTAATCAGACCGTTTGACGGGGACAAACACAGTGAGATTGGAGCGACTGCGTAGTTGTTTTTTTTTATCGGCCTCTTTTTAAAGATTTATTAATTGTAGTCAGTTTATCTATAACGTATGCAAAGATACGTGTCTTTGGAAAATGCATCCTATTACCTCTTGCGCTGACCTGCGGAGGTGGAATAGATAGGTCACACAATAATAAATGCATCTTCTCACCCTCATGATGCTCAAGGTATTGTTTTCCATAAAAATGTGACCAGCTGCTGTCAAGGAACAAAACAAACAGAAAAGTACCATTAATTGAAACTGTCTATGGGTTACTGTTCACTGGTGCAAAAGTTTAAATATCATGGATTGCAATACGATTTAAAAGTAAGTCTTATGCTCACCAAGGCTGCATTTTTTGCTTGCATTTTTTATTTGAATATATTTTAAAATGTAACTTATTTGTTTGTCCTGAACTGCCCACTGTCCTTCAGAAAAATTATTCAGGTCCCACAAATTCTTAAATTTTGTAGCATTTGTGTGTATTTGAACCCTTTCCAACAATGACTGTATGATTTTGAGATCCATCTTTTCACACTGAGGACAACTGAGGAATTCATATGCAACTATTACAGAAGGTTCAAACATTCACTGATGCTTCAGAAGGAAAAATGATGCATTAAGAGCTGGGGGGTGAAAACTTTTTGAATTCGAAGATCAGGGTTAATTTAACTTATTTTGTCTTCTGGGAAACATCTTCTGTAGCTTCTGAAGAACAGTACTAAATGAAAAAAAAATATATAATATTTAGAAAAAATAAGTAAAATGTACACATCTTCATTATGTTCAAAAGTTTTCACCCCCGACTCTTAATGCATCGCTTCATTCTGAAACATCAGTGAGCGTTTGAACCTTCTGTAAAAGTTGCATATGAGTCCCTCAGTTGTTCTTAGTTTAAAAAATGGATCTCATAATCATACAGTCATTGTTGGAAAGGGTTCAAATACACAAAAATGCTGAAAAAGAAAATAATTTGTGGGACCTGAAGGATTTTTCTGAAGAACAGCGGGCAGTTCAGGAAAAAACAAAGGACTCATGAACAACTATCACTAAACAAAAAAAGTGAAATATCTTATTCAGGTCAGTACTAAATAAAAAAATAACATGCATTTTATATGATCCCTCTTAATTTGCTAAAATAATTAACATTTTTCAAATTCTGCAAGGTGTATGTAAACTTTTGACTTCAACTGTATTTACTGATTTTTATTTATTTCTAACTTTTGTGACGCAGGTGCAGAACATGTCTCAATCCATCGAAGTCCTGAATCTGCGTACGCAGCGTGATTTCCAGTATGTCATGAAAATGGAAAATCAAATGAAAGGGTTGCGGACCAAGTTCCGGCAAATTGAAGAGGACAGGAAAACAATAATGGCTAGAAACTTTAAGGTACATTTTTATTAGGTTACAAAAGACCTGCTTGCTGGAAATGCAAACATCAGCATTAGACATGAATATTGTATGTGTTATGTCAAAAGGTGAAATATATGTATAGAATTTTACTATAACTACATAATGGAAGGCGTTTTATGGGTAAACGTTGTTTACTGGGATCGACGTGTCAAGCGTAACAACGTCTGTGTGGGTGTGTGTCTACAGGAGCTGAAAGATCGCATGGATGAACTCCAGCCATTGATTCCTGTGCTAGAGCAGTACAAAACAGATGCTAAGCTGATCTCTCAGTTCAAAGAGGAAATCAGGAATCTGTCTGCCGTGCTGACGGGCATCCAGGAGGAGCTGGGAGCTTATGACTACGAGCAGCTCTATCAGAGAGTCCTCAGCTTGGACAGTCGACTACGAAACTGCATGAGCAAACTCAGTAAGTATAATCCACTATGCACAGCAATTTTTGTGTAATTTTAAAGCAATATTATACGGTTTCAATATTCTATCAGAATTCTATATGCAACTAATCTCTGCTATGATTGATTGAACTTTTCGGTTAATGACCAACATGATTGATTTGTTATCAGGCTCACTTTCCCAAATGAGTTTTTTATGAGTGTTTACATGAGATGTGTTTTTGCATTTAAAACCAGGTAGATTGAGATGAAACAATGTAAACAAAATGCAGGATTTGAACTTTAGTTGCACTCTTTTTAACGCTATACTCTTGGCAGGCAGGATTCTCAAAAAATGATGAGATGGGTCAAAACAGCCAAAGGCATCTGTCTGAATGATTATGGCTATAGCGATAGTGCATCAAAGAGCTACAATCTATTTCACATTTATTTGTGCAGAAATACAGCCAAAGCAGTGATATTGTGAAATATTATTATAATGTAAAATAAATGTGTAATATATTTTGCTGTGAAGGCAAAGCTGAATTGTCAACATCAATTATCCAGTCTTCAGTGTCACATGATCCATCAGAAATCATTCTAATATGCTGATTTGGTGCAAGTAACATTTCCTATTATTATCAATGTTGAAAACACTTTTTTTAAGAACAGCATGTATTTGAAATAGAAATCTTTTGTAACATTAACAGTCTTTACTGTTACTTTTGAACAATTTAATGGATCTTTATTGAATTAAAGTATTAATTCCTTTAATAAAACCTTACTGACACTAAACTTTTGAAAGACAGTGTATGCCAAAATCTTTTTTTTTCTTCTAAAAGAAGAAACATACTGTTTTACATTTCCCCCCTGATTTACAGCACAGTGTACTTTAAAGGATTAGTTCACTTTCAGAATAAAAATGTACCTGTCATCCAAGATGTTCATTCCTTTCTTTCTTCAGTCAAAAAGAAATTAAGTTAAGGAAAACATTCCAGGATTTTTCTCCATAGAGTGGGCTTCAATGGGGATCAACTGGTTGAAGGTCCAAATTGCAGTTTCAATGCAGCTTCAAAGCGTTCTACACGATCCCAGCCAAGGAATAAGAGTCTTATCTAGTGAACGAAACAATGTCATTTTCTAAAAAAAAAATACTTTATATACTTTTTAACCACAAATGCTCTGCAATGGGCAAACGTCTTTACGCACTGCATAATCACATTGGAAAAGTCACATGTGGTTTTTGTCTGTGTATTGTAAAAAATGTAGAGTAGGGCGAAAAACTCGAAGCCATAGAAACCATAGACGAGAAACCCAGGCAGAAGCCGAGAAAAAAAAGTCGAAGAGGCCGAAGCCATAGAAACCATAGACGAGAAACCTAAGCAGAAGCCGAGAAAAAATAAATTAATAAAATAAAATAAAAAAGTCGAAGAGACCGAAGCCATAGAAACGATAGACGAGAAACCTAGGCAGAAGACGAGAAAAAATAAATAAATAAAATAAAAATAAAAAGTCGAAGAGACCGAAGCCATAGAAATGATTGACGAGAAACCTAGGCAGAAGCCGAGAAAAAAAAAAAAAGTCGAAGAGACCGAAGCCATAGAAACGATAGACGAGAAACCTAGGCAGAAGCCGAGAAAAAAAAAAGTCGAAGAGGCTGAAGCCATAGAAACCTAGACAGAAGCCGAGAAACAGAAAAAAAAAGTTGAAGAATCTCATTTTCTCCTCCAATTTCAAAATCGTCCAACATCGCTGTTCTACCTTTTTTTTTGTAAAGGGTGTTTGACTTTCTTTGCACGTTCGCTTTGTAAACACTGGGTCGGTACTTCTGCCTACATTACTGCGTAATGCGTGAGGTCGAGCTAGTGCAAGATGAGCATTTGTGGTTAAAAAGTATATAAATTAGGGATGCACGATTTTTATCGAACAGATAAATTATCGACCGATATGGATAAAAATTACGCCATTTTTATTGCTCCGATAAATAAATGAAATCCGATCCGATAAAGTACTCTTGCTGGTAAATCATTTAATCAGTCTGGTTTATCTGAGATTCATCTGCTTTCCGAGTGCAAGTGACTGCAGCTGTAAACTGCAGTGACTCTCGGCCTTTGTCGCGTTTAATACGTCATCATCTGTGTCGTCATCATCGTCTTCGCCGGTCTGGAAGTTTTTCTCGGTGGCTGAGGAGGACAATGCTATTGCTATTTGCAACACATGTTTAGCAAGGATTCCGAGAGGAGGTAAAAAGCCATCTAGTTTTAACACAACAAATCTTATATCTCACTTGAGAGGTCGTCATCGCGGTGAAACTGTTTTAGGGGCCGCTCACATGTCGCGCCTAAAACGCGAGGAAAACGCTAGGCGTGCCACTTTCTCTTTCTTTCCAAAGCGCTCTGTAGCTTGCTCTCCAGTGGCGTCTGCCGTTGCTAAGCAACCATGACCTGCGCTCTCCATAAATACGGGGAAGTTTCAGCAAAGGATAAATGGATTTTCAGCATTAAAAATCGCTTGCAGTAGCTCTGCTATTAAATTTATTTAAAAATGTTTATTCCTGTACAGCTATGATAAGCTGTTTCTCCAACTTGGCAGTGCTTTCAATGTTATTAATGAAAGGATGAAGCTGATTGGTTGGTTCATGTCACATGACCTGCGTTGCGCTTGCGGCATTCTGAAAAGTTGAGATGTTTTTATCTCGATTCTGATGTTTCACTCCCTGCCTTGTACGATTTGGTCGCTGCACGCATTCATAATATGATCAATAAGAATGGACTACACAATCTTTAGCACGGACATTTGGACATCTGACGTTAGTCCAGGATGCACTTTTCATTTTTTCCAGGTTGACAAATGTCAAAGCATTTTATTTTATTTAGAATTGCGGTGCCTTACACAAAAAATAAAAACAGAGAGTTTGAAGAGTCAGGACTGATGTTTGCTATGATTGTTAAACCAAGATATATAATATAAATTTCATTAGTTCATCTTAGATTTTTTATTCTCCTGGGTGCACAAAATTATTATATAAAAATATGAACGTATTCGGTATCGGTATCGGCCACAAGAAGGACTTAATTATCGGTTATCGGTATCGGTTAAAATTTTTCATATCGTGCATCCCTAATATAAATATTATTTTTTATAGATAACGACCAATCATTTCACTAGATAAGACTCTGGGATCATGTCAAGCTTTTTGAAGTTGCACTGAAACTGCAATTTGGACCTTCAACTCATTGATCCCCATTGAAGTCCACTAGATGTAGAAAAATCCTGGAATGTTTTCCTTTTTGACTGAAGAAAGAAAGAACATCTTAGATGACATAGGGATAAGTAAATATCAGAAGTGAACAAATCCTTTAATAAACTAAATAAATTTTACTTGAAGCCACAAAGTGATGTCTCAGTTAAAAAAATAACATAACCTGCCCAAAGCAAAATGTAAAAACCACAGGTTTTCCTCCAGCTGCAGTTTTTCTGTAATGGATATTTAATTATTTCATTGCAATTAAATAACAATGTGTTTTTCAGCAGCCCTCAAATAACACCTGTGATTCCGAAAATGAAGTGCTAAAAAGCCTTACAGTATTAATAAGTTGGTTAGGCAAATTCAACAGATGTTCGAATATGTTATTAATATCTCTGATAATTACATCCTAGCATTGGGGGTTGGATGCACTAAGCTAGTACATCATTAAGAGTTGCTGTTGTTTTTCATATGCACCAAAGGCAACAGTCTTTAGAAAGCATGAAATTGCTTCTGCAAAATCAGCCGCTTGAAAAAGATAAGATGATGATATTAAAATTAAGAGCTTTCTTATGTTTTCAGCATGTGGGAAATTAATGAAAATCACCGGCCCTGTGACTATAAAGACATCTGGAACGCGGTTTGGCGCATGGATGACCGACCCTCTAGCATCTCCAAGAAATAACCGGGTGAGTTCTGCTATACTCTTCACTCTAATGAATAATCTTCTTCCTCCTTACTTTATACTTTAATCTCACTCTGTCATATTCCCACAGGTTTGGTACATGGACACTTACACCAACAGCAAGGTGGTTCGAGAATACAAAAGCACTGCAGACTTCATCTCGGGCCTGGAATCGCGAACCTACTACCTTCCCTTTAAATGGGCTGGAACCAACCACGTTGTCTACAATGGCTCTCTATACTACAACAAGGAGCAAAGCAACATCATTGTCAAATACAGCTTCGAGACCGGACGGGTTCTCGCCCAACGTGCTTTGGAGTACGCCGGCTTCCATAACGTCTACCCCTACACCTGGGGAGGCTTCTCAGACATTGATCTGATGGCGGACGAGCTTGGTTTGTGGGCTGTATACGCTACCAATCAGAATGCAGGAAACATTGTGATTTCTCAATTAGAACCGCAGACGTTGGAAGTTCTCCAGACGTGGAACACGGAATACTCCAAAAGGAATGCAGGTGAGTCCTTCATGATCTGCGGCACGCTCTATATCACCAATTCCCACCTGACCGGAGCCAAGGTGTATTATTCGTACAACACAAAGACCTCGTCGTATGAGTACATGGACATCCCGTTCCACAACCAGTACTTTCACATCTCTATGCTCGACTACAACGCTCGAGAGCGGGCACTTTATGCCTGGAACAACGGACATCAAGTAATTTTCAATGTCACGCTTTTTCACGTCATCAAAACCGAAGACGACTCCTAATGGACTTATGGATATGAGAAAGAAGGATGGTTTGGTTTGAATTGATGCTGTTGTTTTCTACTCGTTTATGGTTTTGTTCCCAAAGTCCCAAATGCGACATATTGCCTTTACTTCACCATAGACTGCAGTTTGAGTCAAGCACCGTCTTTGCCGTGACTGATGACATATGAAGACTGGATGATGCAACGCCATTACGAACAGAACGATTTTGAAGTTCTTTTATTCATAGCTGCTCTGAAAGTAAGGCCTTACTTGCAATATTTCACAACGTGAGCCGCAGACGGATTGCTCTACTGCATGAATGTCTGATCCTTTTGCCATTTGTTCTCCGTTACGTGGTCTTTGTATATCAGAAATCCCATTTTCTTATATAGTGGTGTGTTTTTTCCGCGACTTTGATTTCTCCAGTCTCTCCTGGTAAACTATTGTTGTGTCAAATTTAGTTGTATGAAACCGTAGAGCCCTGAATATGAACCTATGTAAACGATTGTAACATTCATTGTCACTGTGAGAGGAAATATTTTATATTAAATCTAGAACAAAACAATAAATCAACTCGAACGAAGCCACACATCTACTTCCATAAATGTAAACAACAGAATGGAAGAGGGCCGTGTACGACGCAGAGCAATTTTGTCTGCATTCGGCCTGGGTTATAATGAGGTCATCTGCTGATGATTGTGACGAGCCAGAGCGCGGTCGCGTTCACATTCATTTATGAGCAGTCCTTCTTACTTGATGACTTTGAATGCTGTCCTTTGGCATTTTCAATCAAGATCAAGGGCACAGGAGCTGGGAGGGGATGATTCCGACTCCTCTCTGCAATTTCCTCTCCCTTCATGTCTGTGTCAAGACTCCCTCTCTGCTTGGGCACTGGGAATTTAAATGCACTTTTACCACCATCAATTCAGTGCTGGGAATAGATCACCCACAGGGATTTACTACTGCTGTTTCCTCTCATCACACCCAGTGCAGCTCTCATGAATATTTGCTTGCAACATAGTCTTGCAACATATCTGCTAGCAGTTTGGATGTTTGTGTTTTTCCCCATTTCAAACTTAATTTTAACTCAGTTAACTCTTCATTTAAAGCCACAAATGTAATATTTTATCTATGTTTTACCCCTGCAATAGAAATCCACACTTTCCTGCAGGTCTGTAAATTGTTCATTAGTGGTTGGTATTTTTGGACCACAATATAATCACTTTTTTTAATAACACTGTTTTATCAGATGATAAATCCAATACAGGCTGATATTCACATTATCTCTTCAGTAGTCACCTGACAGTTTCGGTTAAGGCAATGTGTATTGCACTCCGCACTGCAACTCATTTAAAATTCCAGACAATGTGCGGGAAAAAATGAGAAACTCTGTGGGATGCCATACTATTTCTATTTTCCATCCTTTCACTGATATTTTTAGTCCTATTTTACCCCCTTTTTTTCTCTAACCTACTGGAAAAACTTGCCAAAAATCCTTTTATATCAATCCCATGAGACTTATATTCACACAGAGATGTTAAATTCACAGAGAGGTCCACTTCACTATTTTATAGTATTACTAAAGGGATAAAACCTGTCATTAATTATTCACCCTCATGTCGTTCTAAACCTGTTAGACCTTCGTTCATCTTCGGAACACAAATTAAGATATTTTTGATGAAATGCAAGAGCTTTCTGAGCCTGCATAGACAGCAATGCAACTGGCACATTCAAAACCCAGAAAGGTAGAAGGACATCATGAAAAAAGTCCATGTGACATCAGTGGTTCAACTGTAATTTTCTGAAGCTTTTGTGTTCATGCATTGTGGTACTGTTGTGAACGCATGTTAAAGGCACAGAAGAGAAGAAATTGTTGAATAAAGATATTTTTGATTTCTTTGTGCACATAAAGTAAAAAATAACAACTTTATTCAACAATTTCATCTCTTCTGTATCAGTCTTTAATGCTTGTTCACAAGAGTACCACAACACATGAAGAAATAGCTGAATAACGTGAAGTTTCTTTGTGCAAGTATTCTCATAGCTTTGTAACATTATGGTTGAACCATTGATGTCACATGTATTTTATATTGTCCTTACCAATGTTGGGGTAATGCAATAGAAGTAAGGCGAGTTACGTAATCAGATTACTTTTTTTCAAGTAATTAGTAAAGTAATGCATTATTTTTTCAAATGTACAAGAAAATGTGTTACTTTTTCAAATAAGTAACACCAGTTACCAGCTACTTTGTTTGAAATTCTCATCTGAAATTTTCGCACCTTAAAAAATAAGTACAACCTCATGTTGTCTTAACCATATTTATACACTACCTCCGAAATATTCATCCGTCATAAAAAATTTTTGGATTGGGCACAATTTTTTTTGTTTGTTTTTGCATCCATAGCAAGCATTTCGAGAGGTGTTCTGATATCTTTGATTCACCCAAAAATTTAAAACTGATGTTTATGTGCTTACCCCCAGGGCTTCCAAGATGTAGGTGACTTTGTTTCTTCAGTAGAATTAAAACAAAGATTTTTAACTCAAACCGTTGCAGTCAGTCAGTCATATAATGGCAGTCAATGGGACCCACGGCTTTGAGAGTCAAAAAAACATACACAGACAAAACCAAATTAAACCCAGTGGCTCATGACTATACATTGAGGTCTTAACACACCAAACAGTCAGTCTATGCAAGAAACTGAACAGTATTTATATAATTTTTTTACCTCTGATCCACCCCACATTCTCAACAGCTGCGTGTGACGAAGACCAAGCAACCATAACTTCAGTCGATCAGGCTCAAAAGTTGGGAGTCGGTGAAAATCAACACTCCCAGATGAGTTGCCGTCGTACCCACAATCAGTGACGTATACATGTGACAGATCGCTTCCGTGTATGCGTCTACTATGCCAGAGTACGTTAACACATCACGCGCCAGCTGTTGTTAACATGCTCAGGACAGTTGGACATTGCAGTGGATCTAAGGTAAAAAAGGATAAACAAAGTTTTGGGGTGAACTATCCCTTTAATTTCACTTTTGGTGTGAAAGGGCCTTTACATTTGCCAAAAATATAACTTCTGACTTTTTGGTGAAAGTTCACGAAAAAAGTAACGTAAAAGTAACACAATGCATTCCTTTCCACAAAAAGTAACTAACACAATTAGTTACTTTTTCATGGAGTAACGTAATATTGCAATGCATTACTTTTTTAAAGTAACTTTCCCCAACACTGGTCCTTACTACCTTTCAGGACCTTGAGCGTGTCAGTTGCGTTGCTGTCTATGCAGGTTCAGAAAGCTCTCAGATTTCATCAGAAGTATCTTAATTTGTGTTCCTAAGATGAACAAAGGTTTTGAAACGACATGAGGGTGAGTAATTAATAACAGAATTTTCATCCTTTTAAGCAACATTCATATTCAGACATTTAGTTCTAGCCTTACGTGGGACTGCATTTTTGCAAGCTTTTTCAGACAACAAATTTGTGGAATATAGTAGTCATTTGAAAATTATTGTGATCTCTCAAAAGTAACTTGGCACAAATTAAACTTTGAGTTTGAATAAAAATCAATAGCATAGTATTCCCTTAATGTTTTGATGAAATGCAATCATACTTTAAAACTGTTCTCCATCTAAGTAATTTGTTCAAGCTTTCCCTCTATTGACTGAGTTAAAAAAGAAAAATAATGCTGGAAGGGAGACTGCATAATAACCGGGTGAGTTCTGCTATGTTCTGACTTTTCAGTGACTTCTACAAATCGTTTTTATGTTACTGAGTTTTCTCACACAGATTAGAAATACTGGGTTGATTATATAATGAGAAGAAAAAACTGAGACCAATCTGGCTTTCGCACTTTTCCTAAAAGACATCTGTCTGCAACACCGATCTTAGACATCTGTCTGTAGCTTGAGCCGATAACATCTGCCCTTAATGCTGAACTGGCTTTCGTCTTATTCAAAAAGATCATTACTTATGTGATTATGCAAATGAATTTGAATTTGGCAGGGCTGCTGCAGTTTGAGTCTCACGTTTGTGAGTGTCAGATCTTCATAAGAAAGATAAAAACTTCTTGAAGTGCTGCTGTTTCTAGGGGGAGCTTCTTTGGCCCTATGAACCACCAATTAAAAGGCAGATAGTGTTCAGCTCGACGTTTTATGTCTCAAATGTTTTTCTTTAACAGCAGGCTTATATCCCAGCAGGAGATTCAGATCACACAATACATCTGATGGTCGACTTGATTCTTGATTAAAGGAATTTGCTTTTCTTGTTAAATTAGGCAATTACTAGTTTAATCACACTGGTTTTAAAGTTCTAAACATCCACTCCAAATGACTTATAGATATGCAGCATTGCCAGACATTGCATTTTAAAGTCATGATTGTATGTATTAGGGCTGTCAATTGACTAGATTTCTTTAAATAATATGCAGATTAATATTTCAACAATGAACAGTTGAAACAACAACACAAATCAATTGAATGCTAAACATGAATACTAAATCATATTTGCAGCCTAAACTGGAAAACAAAATGTACAGTAGAAAAAATTCACTCAGAAATTGCTGGTAAATTTAACAGCAAATAAATGACAAAGAAATGGAAAGTAATACACCGAATTAAACATGAAATGTTGATGTAGAAACAAAATAATATTTTATTGTAAAATTAACTCAATAATAATCTTAATTTTATTCACAAATTTATTTTTATTTTATTTTATTATTATTATTATTATTTTACATTGCATGTATAATTTAGGTTTAAAGGTGCCATAGAATGGAAAACTGAATTTACCTTGGCATAGTTAAATAATAACAGTTCAGTACATGGACATGACATACCATGAGTCTCAAACACCATCGTTTCCTCCTTATATAAATCTAGTGTTTGCAAAAGACCACCGAAAAATAGGTCAATTCCAACATAACACCGACTGTTACGAAACTGTCGGTGTTACAGCCGAGATCGTTAATAGTTACGCCTCCAACATTTGCATCGCCCAATCATCGGTAACGTCAGTACATCAGTAACACAAGGCAAGCCACAGAAGGGACATGGTTAGCTTAATGTTAGCGCTAGCCCGTTACATTACAATACATAGGATTTCACTTACCACATAAACAGAGAGATGCCTGCGCTGATGATGGTGAATGATGGAGAAATGACTGCGCTGATGATGGCGAATGATTTACAGATCTTGAGAATCATTGACAAGCAGCTCAACTTGTGTGGTAAGTTCTTGTGTCTCTGCATTATAACTGTGATGTCCACCTGTCCGCGATTCAAAACGGCAGATTCAACAAACCGCATATTAAAAGCGGCTAGAGCTCCTAGTTAAATATATATTTTTATCCCTGTGCGAGCTATTGAGCTCTGTGAAACAGCCAATCAGAGCAGAGCTCATTAATATTCATGAAGCTTCCAAATAAGGCAAAAACAGAGCCTTTTATTCTAGGGGCAAATCCTAGGGTTGTAAATGGACCTGTAAAACCATTTCTGGAGATTTTTTGCCCTTTCCTATGCCATATACCTTCTATGTAGATATCAGAGAACAATTTTAAATATTCTCTCAATGCATTCTATGGCACCTTTAAACATTTCCACAAAATAATTAATCAGTAAGTTTGAACCTACATTTTTTTGTAATATATAACTCCCATAGTGTTTGGTCTAAAAAACAAGTCATTTGTTCAGACCCATTTTTTCAAATTTTGTTATGTAAAAAGTTTATTGTGACTTTTTATCTCACAACTCTAAGAAATAAACTAAATTGAGTTATAAAGTCAGAATTGCACAATATAAACTTACAATTCTGAGAAATTAAGTCAGAGCTACTAGATATATAGTCACAATTTAGACTTTTTTTTCTTAGAATTGTGTGATATAAACTTACATTTGTGAGAAATAAAGTCAGAATTGCAAAACAAAAACTTGGTTTTGCCAATTCTGACTTTTTTTCTCACAAAAGCGAGTTTTTATCTTGTAATTCTGACTTTACTTCTGGCAATTCTGACTTTTACTCAGAACTCAGTCACAAATGCTAGAAAAAAACGCACAGAATCAAGAGTTTTTATCTCGCAAACTCTAGGAAAAATTTCAGAATTGCGAGATATAAACTCGCAAATCAGAAATTTTTCTTAAACTTAATAACTTAGAATTGCGAGTTTATATCATGCAATTCTGACTTTATTTCTCACAATTGTGAGTTTATATTTCACAATTCTGACTTTTTTTCTTGCAATTATGATTTTTTTCTCAGAATTATGAGGAAAAATGCGAGAAAAAAATCTGAATCGAGGGTTTATATCTCACAATTCTGACTTTGTAACTCGCAATTGCAAGTTTATATCACGCAATTCTGAAAAAAGTCAGATTTCTGAGTTTGTATCTTGCAATTCTGACTATTTTTTGCAATTGTGAGTTTGTCACAATTCTGACTTTTTTTCCTCGAAATTCAGAGAAAATTCAGATTTGTGAGTTTATATCACACAATTCTGACTTCAAGTTGATGAGTTCAATATTTGGTGAGAAAATGCCCCAAATTAAGAAAAAAAATACATTATGCTATGTTACTGTACATAAACTTACTTTTGTCAATTATATGACTTTTGTATGGGTCTCTTTATTTTATTTCTTTACTCTTTGTATAATTAACTGCACTAAATTAATATGTTAAATTCATAGCCACTGATAATTTGCTTTTATCCCAAAATCCCAACAGCTCTAGAGAGAACCAAACACAATTTAACGTAAAAGATGAAAGCCAAGCCTCATGACAAATGTTCAAACTCAATATCTCACCGCATTATGAATGTAGAGCGGTATTTACTGAACAACCTTTGATTATTTCCCCACACAAGCCTAGCATTCCAACATTGCCTTTTGCCATCTTGTCACCGGCCCAAACTAAAGCAGAGAGTAATTCACCGGCAGATCAACAGCGGTCTGCATTTCATTTCACATTGAAAAGAGTTTAAAAAAAACACCACTGATTTCCATATCAATCACGGTAACCTGTTATTCCTCTATGTACGTTTGTGTGCGTGTATGTGTGAATCGTTTCGTGCAGCTCCCCAGTGTTATATTATTGGTATTCTTTATGATTCCTCCACTGCTGGTGTCGCCCAGTGTTATGTTAGGAAATGTAAAGTGTTATGGTTTCACCCCTCCAACAAAGGCACATCAAATCTATGTGAAGGATCTTTGAAATGGAGAGAGGTAAGCGCCTAAGGGAAAGGTTTTCCACTGCCATGAATTTCAATAAAGACGCAAGGGAAAGACACGGAACAATCAGCACAGTCCATTTCTGCTTAATCAGGTCACATCGAAAATAACAGAGTCAGATTAATATTCTCTCCCTCAATGTCCAATTACTGCATATTTCTCAAAAAATTCCAATTAATATCCTTATCACTGTTGTTTCTTATCTGTCTTTACTTGCCAGCAGGCCACGTTCCTCACCCTTGAGGTTTTCGCCACTGATTAGAATGTGAGATTACTGTCATGAAAACAGCGGCGAAACATCACCAAGAGCCATAAAATGGACATAAATTAACTTGGCAGGTGACACTCGGATCATTTGTGGTCATCTGTTGGTGAAATGAGAGCATAAAAAAATCAATGTGCCCACCTCAAGCATGCTGTGTGCATACAAAGGTAGTTTCATAACTGAAATGAAACACAGGCACAGGCAAATCAATCTCTCGATTCAACTTATGCAATACAACTCAATGAACCTGTGAGGGAGGCAAATATGGAAATCAAAAGGTTCACCTTAATTGTTTAGCATTTGTTTGCCTTTTTAACTATTCTGAAATGTTAAAAATATTATTCTTGGTTATTTTTGATTAGTCTAGTTCTGAGAAATGAACAGCTGTGTTTGAGTAGCTCCGATTATTTGGGGTGTAGAGTTCTGAAAGGGAGACAATCATACTTGAGAGAGCGAAAAATCAATATTGAATCACAGGACGCATATTCTGACATCTTAATGCTCAGTCAATAAAGAATCAGGCAATGGGCTTGCTTAAATATACACTACCAGTCAAGAGCTTGAACACACTTCCCTATCAAAGAGAATGGGGAAGTGTGTCAAAACTTTTGACTGGTTGTGTGTATGTATATATATATATATATATATATATATATATATATATATGTGTGTGTGTGTGTGTGTGTGTGTGTGTGTGTGTGTGTGTGTGTGTGTGTGACCCTGGACCACAAAACCAGTCTTAGGTCGCTGGGGTATATTTGTAGCAATAGCCAAAAATACTTTGTATGGGTCAAAATTATTGATTTTTCTTTTATGCCAAAAATCATTAGGAAATTATGTAAAAATCATGTTCCATGAAGATTTTTTGTAAAATACCTACTGTAAATATATCAAAATGTAATTTTTGATTAGTAATATGCATTGTTAAGAACTTCATTTGGACAACTTTAAAGGTGATTTTCTCAGTATTTTGATTTTTTTACACCCTCAGATTCCAGATTTTCAAATAGATGTATCTCGGCCAAATATTGTCCTATCCAAACAAACCATACATCAATAGAAAGCTTAATTATTGAACTTTCATATGATGTATACATCTCAGTTTTGTAAAATTTTACCTTATGACTGGTTTTGTGGTCCAGGGTCACATATATATATATACACCATTTCCCAAAAATGATAAATACTATCATTAAATACTACTATTGTTTATATAAAATATAATTTATTGAATAATAATATTTATTAAACAACAACAGCCATCTTAAAAGTTGCTAGGTGATTCAGTCAAAAGTGCAAAGGCAGCACTCTGATATACAGCATAAAATTTACATTAAATATACTGTGATGAAATTTTGCCCTCAGCCAAAACTATTTTCTCTGGAACAATTAATAGATTAATGGGACCAAAGACTCATTAGATTTACTCGAAACAAATTATATCTCATGTATAACCACTACAGAGCCAGCGGCAAATTCCAGAAGATCTGGTCGACGTAAGGCTGCTCTCAGAGGGTTTATGAGCGCCGATGCCCTGGAGCTTCCATCTCCGAAAACATCTAATGCCGAGTTCAGACTGCATGATTTTAGCCCCGATTTTGACTCGCCGACAGGTTTTGAGAAATCGCCGACAAATGCCCGAAATCACAGGCAAATCAGTGCTCGTTCACATGAGTGACACTCACACAGTGTGAACTATCAAAGACGCGATCTGAGAGAATCGCCGATGTGTCGCCGACACCCGTGAGATATTTGGCATGCTAAATATCTGGACCTGTCGGCGATTCAAAATCATGCCGTGTGAAAGGTGATCTGACTGAAAATCACATCGGCGATTACCTACAGCCAATGAGACAGCAACATCCAGGCCAGCGGGAAGTTGGGGGAGGATTTACGAAGGTATAGACCACAATATCAACAAGAATAGCTTCGGCTTCTTTTCTTTTCGCTGCAAATGAGTGCACATGCAATTTGTATGACAAGCTTCTTGCGGGCTACCATTTTTTATAGTAATACCAGTCTCATGTGAGAACTTCCACGACTGACCTCGCGTTGTTTCCATGTCACTTCTCGCGTCGCGTGTGTTTGGTTGTGAGACGTAGTTTGCAGACCGGGACAAAGTTGTCAGCGATTCTTCCTATTGTAAAGTCATGCAGTGTGAAACCCCCTGTCGCCGATCCATCATGCAGTGTGAACACAGCAGCGACGGAATGCTACCCCAGATAGTCAGGCAGTGTGAAAACATCTGTGACGCGATTACTTTGAAAATCATGCAGTCTGAACTCGGCATAAGCTAATTTTTAAATAGACGTAATCTTTATTAACAAACCACATGTTTGAAGTCTAAACAAGTACATTCCCACCTAAAAAACTTTATTTATAAAATTATACTGGATTTGGGCATCCACCATGATACTCGCTGTGAGAAACACATCCAAAATGTATTTAGTTTAGTTTTAAATATTTTTTTATGTAGGTCCTATTAAATCCCATAGACTAGTTCCATTAATCTATTCCATGCTGTTTGGTGTGCCATTGTTGGCCTCCTCCAGGATAAAGGAGCAAAGTTGTGTTAGTTTTAATCAAAATTGATTAGACTTTATTCCCAGCATTGCTAGCAAACTTGATGTGTCACTTCTCAGACAGAATTAATCATTCTGTTTGTTATTTACATTCTAGTTTAAATTAAATTGTCGTCATAAATCTTAGTTTCTCCACTTTATGTCCTGTTCCGAGTGAATGAGTCCTTTCCCTTTGAAGCTTCGTAAAGAAGGCTTTGTTTGTATGGATTTCTCTTCTCAAGGGTGTTGGTGAGTGTTTGTGGGGGTTTCTGAAAAAATATACTTTTTAATCTGCTTGAATGGCTGGTCAACTAATAGTAAAACTAAGTGCTAAACATGTCTGTACATCCAGGCTGAGAAGCACTATAAATGCAAATTGAGGGAACAATGTAAATACCATCACATTTGCATCAGAAGGCAGACTGAGCGCAGCACTTAATTGGAAAATTAATAGATTCCACATGATCAGTTCCAATCAAAGAGATATCCTTTGATCAAGTGCTGTTTCAAAGAATTGAGCAGCAAAAAAAACAAAACTTTTTTAAAAAATGCTCTGAGTGTGTGGTTTACTAAGCGGTTGCTGTTGTATAATTGCAAGTCTCATCACTGTAACGCTTAAAGGGATAGTTCACCCAAAAATGAAAATGTGATGTTTATCTGCTTACCCCCAGGGCATCCAAGATGTAGGTGACTTTTGTTTCTTCAGTAGAACACAAACAAAGATTTTTAACTTGCAGTCTGTCAGTCATGTGATAGCTCACTCAAAATGAAAATTCTGTCATTAATTACTCACCCTCATGTCGTTCCAAACCTTTAAGACCTTTGTTTATCTTCAGAACACAAATTGAGATATTTTTGATCAAATCTGACAGCCTTCTGACCCTGCAAAGACAGAAACACAACTGACACATTCAAGGCCCAGAAAGGAAGTAAGGACATTGTTAAAATAGTCCATGTGACATCAGTGGTGCAACTGTAATGTTATGAAGCTACTAAAATACTTTTTGTGCACAAAGACAATTTACGAGAGTACCACGACACATGACTGTGCCAATGCCTGACTGTAGTTTTTAATGCCAAAAGAAGGTTTGCACTGGCACAAGCTGTCAGTAAATCTGGTCCATAGACTGATGCTGGATAGTGTAACTTGCAGTACTGGGACTTAAAAAAAAAAATCAGTTGAACCTAGTTGGCTGGCTGTACTGCGCACTATTCCCTTATCATCTCTTTGGCATCGACTTACAATGGCAGTTTGCTATAAAAGGGTGCTTAAAATGTCATTGAGAATAATGAGTCCACTGCCTGTCTCTGCCATCCAGGTGCACTGCCAGCAACTGTCTCACTCCAAACCCATCTCTCCCCTGTTGATCACACTCCTGGATGAGTCGAATAAGAGGCTCACTCAGCTTGAAGCTGAAACCACAACAAGGTCCCAAGGGAGGAGGAAAAGCTAAGAGAAGCCAAAATAAATGCTGCAAGTAATAGAGAATAATTGTTGCAGCTGCAATAAAGCCACTAAATCTGAACATTGAAGATATTTATTAAACCATTGCACATGGTTTATCTGCAATACAGAGGTTCCTCTGCCCCTATAATTACTCTCAGCAGCGAGCAAACGTAACATCACACTGGAACTGGTTGATTCCAAATAGATGCAGGCAAGTCCGAAGCCAAAAGGAAATTGAAGGTTTTATTTACTTGCCATCTGAGGTCAAATGAAACAGAAAAGCTCTAATACAGAAACACCATCACTGTTTGCCCTGACCTCTTATCTTGTTCCAACAGAGGGAGATGAACATACATGTTTGTGCAAGGACTGTGTTGTTTGTTGATTGACTAATGTTTATATTGCATTGGGTTAACGTACATGTGGTGGCCAAGGTCATGTTTGCATGCAGTATGTTGGTCAGTTCCCATCTGTGCAGGGGGACTAGTGCAAGATAATGTCACTTGCATATGCTCTAGACACATTGGTACTAATGCAAGTTTAGCCTGTGTCATGCAGCCACTGTAGCTATAGTATCTCTTCAAAATATTTGATGAGAACAACAATATTACAAAATATAACATTAGAAAGTGTGTAAATCACTTGTTTTCTAAAAAAACATTGTCCAACAGCGCCACCTACAGATAAAGTTACAGCGAGAGTCCGTGTCTTTCTTGGCTTTCCTAAGCTCATTGAGTTTTAACAGACACCTTAAAGTGTGCAGTGTGTTTTGGTGGGAGGTAATTGAGAATTAATGGGGGAAAGTCACGTGAGAGGAGGCAATGCCTCTATCGTGATATGATTGGTTTGTGCGCATTCTGCGTTAGCGAATCAGTCTGAACGAACAATATAATGGCGTTAATGGGAAGACTAATTTAAAAAAGTAACAACTCACACATTTCAAGTTGACGTCAAAAGTTTACATATGTCTTGCTAATTATTTTACCAAAATGAGAGAGATCATACAAAATGCATGTTATTGTTTTTTCAGTACTGACCTGAATAAGACATTTTACATAAAAGACGTTTACATATAGTCCACAAGAGAAAATAATAAGAGTTCTAAATTTTACATACACTTGATTCTCAACACTGTGTTGTTACCTGAATGATCCACAATGTCCTGAACAGTTAAACTGCCTGCTGTTCTTCAGAAAAATCCTTAAGGTCCCACAAATTCTTTTGTTTTTCAGCGTTTTTGTATATTTGAACCCTTTCCAACAATGACTGGATGATTTTGAGATCCATCTTTTCACACTCAGGACAACTGAGGGACTCATATGCAACTATTACAGAAGGTTCAAACGCTCATGAATGCTTCAGAAGGAAAAACAATGCATTAAGATCCTTAAGAAAACTTTTGGAATTTGAAGATCAGGGTAAATTTGACTTATGTTGTCTTCTGGAAAACATGAATCTTCTGTACATGATATGATGTTTAGGCAAAATAAAAAAAAAGTTCAAAAGTTTTCACCCCTGGCTCTTAATGCATTGTTTTTCCTTTTGGCGCATCATTGAGCATTTGAACTTTCTGTAATAGTTGAGTCCCTCAGTTGTCCTCAGTGTGAAAAGATGGATCCCAAAATCATACAGTCGTTGAAAACGGTTCAAATACACAAAAATGCAGAAAAACCAAAGAATTTGTTGGACCTGAAGGATTTTTTTTCTAAAGAACAGCGGGCAACTGTTCAGGACAAACAAGGGACTCATGAATAACTATCACTAAACATAAAAAAACACAGCTGTGGATCATTTTGGTAACAACACCGTATTAAGAATCAAGCGTATGTAAATTTTTGAACAGGGTAATTTCTATAAGTTCAACTATTATTTTCTCTTGTGGACTATATGTAAATATCTTTTATGTAAAATATCTTTTTCAGGTCAGTACTAAATAAAAAATAACATGCATTTTTTATGATCCCATTTATTTTGGTAAAATAATTAACATTTTGCAAATACTGCAAGGTGTATGAAAACTTTTCACCTCAACTGTAGATATAAAATCACCTGTAATTACGATCTGTGTGAGTTTATAGTAAGTAATCAGCTTGTTGAAATTTAAAGTAAATTTTAATGACTGATGAAAAAAAAATCAAAAATAGTTCAAAGTTAACTATTAAAAACAAAAGCTGAACATAAGTTCACAAATAAAATATATTGTTAAAAATGTTACTGCCTTAAGTTATTATTTTGGAATATATGAAAAACGCATTAAAAAAAAACACTAACTTGAGCAATTCATACTCGGCTTTAATAAATAGAATATTGATTTCATTTTTCTGATAGTGTAAGTAATGTTTATTTAACCAAGAAAATGCAATTGGGACATGAATTTTAAAATGTAATATAATCTAATTACAAGTACTTAATTTTTGTAATCTGATTACGTAATCAATTTACACCCACACCCACGCACATACATTTTTAACAAGTTAAATAAAAAGCCCATCCGACTCCATAAAGCATCATCATAAATGTAGCACAGAAGGGAGGACTTCAAATAAACATCGATAATTTAAATATGTTGATTCAGTCTCCTTGGAAATTAATTACCAGAGTCACTCACCTGTTTTTTCATTAGTGAACACTCTGTATGGCACGGAAAATGTTCTTCGGCTCTGTAATTACTTTCCCCTCTATGCACAGACTTTAAACGAATTAACTTTTTGTTCCACAACGAAAAGGAACATGCGAATGTGTCACCGAGCGCATGGTTCAGCGCACGCCTTTCTTTGTAAATAACATCATGTAATCTTGCTTCTCGACCGGGAGAAACAGCCTGTGACATGATAGATGGGCCGCAGAGATGAAAGATGCTTAATCACGTAAGATGTTTTTAAAGTCTGCCGCATTTCAAGGACTAGATGTTCATTCTCTGCTACGATAGACAAACCTAATCTGAAGTCTATTTTGCTGAAGCAAAAGAGAAGCGGTAAATGAAAAGGAATGCAGCGGCAGCGGCCGGCTGTTCATCTGCTTTGTTTTCGTCATTTTAGTTCTCATCAGACGGTCCTCTGGGATTGCTGTGTTCAGAGGAAAGGTCTGTGGGTCCGGCTTGACCTAACGCACGAGTGCCATGGTAACCGCCAGATAGAGGGTGATGAAGGCTTACCGAGACCTACAGGCAAGTCCTTCTTGAACAGAAGAAATAGTTAAATCTCATGCCTACCTTCTGCATCACTTTCTGTATAATGCAATTTAAACATACTCAGATTGGCTAGCTTATAGTTTGAATGTGCTGGTTGATCAGACATTTCGTTTTTGACTAATACATTGTGTTATTTAATAAACACTGCAAGCTGTGATGATGCAGTGCTATATTTTTTTTCTCCCTGTATTGAACGACTCCTGAACGCCTGCCCATGAACATAGGTGTCTGAGGGGTGTTTTATCTGTGACTTGGGCCACTAAACAATCACCCAGTAAGCAGGTATTCTATTGTTTTTCAGCCTTAGAGTTCCTCTTGCCAATGATTAGCATAGCTAAGTTCGGCTGAGGTTATTTGCTTATATCTCTCTCATTCAGCACACAGCTCTGGCTGTTCCCCACCTCCACTGAGCTGAGAGAGTTTGGAGCCCATCCAGACATTCAATATGCCAGGAGCAATGATGTACTCCGACATAGCAGGTGTGGAAGAGCTCTAGGTCTCTCTTGCTTTGAGTGAGGGATCCTGCCACGCTGTTAATAAGAGCTCGACTGTCATGGTTGACCAGGCTGGAACAAGCAATGACTTCATCATAAAACTGAGTGGGGACTGACCGAGCCTCAGAAAATGGGCCACAGAGAGAAATAGAACATGATGCATTCAGCCCTCGCTATTCAAAAATATGAATGAATGAAACTAGGCTTGTAAACATCAGACAGAATATCAAGCATGCACACAACTGAGTGCTTAGATCACTGACTTCTCTGACTTCAAGTAGCAAAACCTAGTATTCACATGTAATTAGTTTATATAAAAATGTCATTATCGATTTATTTGAGTCTGCATTTAGACCTATTATTTTGCAGCAAAAATTATTTTAATTTTATCTGTTAAATCAATAGGTCAGCCAAAAATACAAATGTACTTACCCTTAGGCCATTCAAGATGTAGATGAGTTTGTTTCTTCATCAGAAAAGATTTGCTCACCATTGGATCCTCTGCAGTGAATGGGTGCCGTCAGAGTGAAAGTCCAAACAGCTGATAATAACATCACAATAATCCACATGATTCCAGTCCCATGAATTAACATCAATTAAAAGCTGCATTAATGCATTTTAACTTTAAACCATCACTTTTGGCCAAAATACTGGTCCAAATTTGTTCTAATGAAGGGTGAGTAAATCTTCAGCAAATTTTTATTTTTTGGTGAATTATTCCTTTAAAAGTGTAAAGTCAAGAATATAAAAATGAAAGGATTCATCATATTATTCAAATCCATGGAGAATTTTGGTCTATTATTTTGTAGTGAAAAGCAATTACAGCAATTAAATTTTTGAATATATACTAATATATTTGTATATATGTAGCTTTATTTGTTGAATTTAGTGGAAAACATATTATAAACAGGGGTGCACATAAGTCGCTGTTGCCAAGTCTGCAGTTTTCCCGCAGAATTGGGCTACTTTAACACTGCTGCTGCGAGTTGTTTCACGGGTTGAAGCAACCCCAATAAACCCCCTTAAAAAAAAATAAAAATTGTATTTTACCCCGGAACATGATTTTTACGTGGGTGACCCCTCAGAAACACGACTGGGCTAGTTTTGGGCTACTTTTGAGTAGCAGTTGGGCTGGTTTTGTTGCGAAAACCTGGCAACCCTGACATAAGTGGTGTGCATCCGTGACCAAGAAAAAAATGTGATGCGTAAAAAAAAAAGGTTTTTCAAAAAATCTGAAATACCCCAAAATTTGCCAGGCTCACAATCGAATCTGAGGTGTGTATGCGACTGACAGTTTAGGAGTGTTTACATACTTTTGATCACTGCAGCGCCCCTGTCTGGCCAATTGGGGCGAGCCTTGGTCACGTTGTAGGCAAATTGAGTACTACCATCCCTCCAAGTTTCAAATCTCTATGATTTACGGTTTGGTCTGCACAATTCGGATTACGTGGGGATTACTGATCCGTGACCATTCTAACAATTACAATAGGGTTTTAGCGCTACACGCTTGGACCCCTAATAAAAAAGGCCTTAAAAAGGCTTTGAAATAAAAAATTTATATATAAAAAAGAATTAACTAAATGAAGTGCAACAAAACTATTATTAATGTTATTAATTATTTACTTTTTTATTGTTATATTTAATGACTCACACTATCTGCAGTGTGAGCACCAAACCTAATCTCCCGGCGCTCTCATGAGAACCAGACCGAAAAACTTATGTGCACCCCTGGTTATAAAATACGCCCAATGAATACTGCACTCATTGCAAAAAAGAAATTACATCATGTGATATTAGTGCATTTAAAAATACATTGCATCCTTAAATAGCTCAAATATAGTTAGCTTTGCTAATGTCTTTACCAGACATAACATTTTTGGAATGCATTTTATATAGTACTCAACTGAACATGTTTTCTGTCAGGATAATTTTTGATGGTATGGAATCTAAAGTTTGTTTTTAACTAAATGTTTTGCTTTTAATTCTAAATTGCTTGAGGGCTCACTAACAGAGCATAGTTTGATAATGAGATCCAAAGAGATATGATGACTTTCTCAACTGCAGATGCACATAACAGCAGCTCTTTTAGAGCCCTTCTGGCTTTGCTTTTGCTACAACACAGGCGTACAGCTGACTAGACACCATTTTTTCATCCTCATCGTGTGGGGTATATGCCTGCACGTAAACGCTAATGGCCACACAGCGTCCCCGACTGTCACCCACCCCTGTTTTATCGTATTGTGACTCGGGCGCCTCTGGCAATAAATCTGATCACCACCAAAACACCAACAGCGCTCTACACATTTCACAGTGCTGGATGCCTCAGTGCAGCGGACAACTGCTCGCTTTGCATGCAAATGTAGGTGCACAGAAGAAGGTGGGGCGTTCAGAGAGGACCACAGGTTTTTCCATTGCTCACCGTGCTCACAAAAGTACCAAATGCCTGTGAGCACTCATATGTGAAACCGCGAAGACAGACGCGAATGATTGGGAAAGATTCAGGAGTTTAAACACAAGGTGTGCGGGCAGAGTAATTGGGTAATAAATCACCAGAAGTCTGTCTGATGCAAGTTACTGAAATAAGATGTCGGTTAAGAGGCAAATGATTTATAAAGTTGCAAAAGTCTTTTTTAACTTGCCAGTATTTGAGGTTTCTGTCAGACAAAGCTAGATAAAAAAGGAGGTCGGTCTGTGAGGCACATCCTTGTGTATTAGAAAACACAGACGTGGCATTGTTAGATGGTTTAGCCTGTGGCTTCTCACAGATGGAGACGTTAACATGACTTTGTGGAATGAGGGATAGTGAATAAGTTTGTTTACATCCTCTCAAAAAAATGGAATTCAATCCTTTACACAGGCACAAAAGAAGAAAACAAATCAGTCGGACAGCCAAAAAAAGAAATCCTGTTATTGGAAGTGGAGAAGAACATAAAATGAGTCCAATAAAAAGCTCCCTAAAACGAGGAACACTAGAGGGATTTCCCTGCTGTGCCAGCTCAATAACGTTAATTTACAAATTAAGTTAAGTCCCTTGTACTGTCGAAGGGAAACTGCCGTGAAGCGGTTTCTTTCAACGGTTGCTTTTAATGCCATATCAGCTCTTTTTATTCACGTCGGTCTCGGTGACATTAAGATGAGGCAGCAATTAGCCTTCCTCGGGCCCTCCATGAAAATTTAATTTAGCGCTCCATCCACTGCAGCCAAAACGCAGCTACCAGGAAACACTCAGCAGCACCTCAGATCTATATGGATTTTCTCTAATGAGCCATCTTAAACGGCACAATGGAAAGCAGACAGATGGTGAGGGAAGCAAACAAACAGGTGTTGGAGAGTTCGGATGAAGCCTGTATGAGTTGAGGCAAAATTACTAGAGAGATGTGAAACAAATCCCTGACACTTCACAAGCCTCGAGATTGAAATCCTATCAGATATCAAAACAGAGCAGGAGACGGCAGACAGCTCACCCAAAATCAAAGGGAATATCAAAGAACATGAAGGCTTATATGCAACAAAGCCATGGGGTACAACAAACACCATCATACATCATAAATATCATAAATTACCCCAAGGCAGCACCATGCTCAAAACAGATAGCAAGTGCTGAAAAGGTATATAACAGATGGCACATTTACATTTTTTTCTTGAACTTTACACTTGTCAAATATAGCCATTATTCAGAATGATGAAATTAATTATTGAAAATGCTCAAGTTAAAATGTCAGCTCCATAAAAGCACCATTAAATTTAGTATTATATCGCAGGATTACATTTTCTATTATTTAACGATAGATAATCAGGACAGATTTAAAATCAAAATTGATTCCTGGGAAACTGAAATTGGCAGTGCCTTGAGATGGATTTTTGAGATGCTAAGCAGATAACAAGCAGCAAAATTGATTAGACAATAATAATTGAAGATGCAGAACAAGTAGGCTTGCAGGTTCAAGGCCAAATTTGTTAACTGAAATAATAAAAGTAATTAATTCTAAAATTAATTAATTAAACCTTCAACTAAACCCCTAAATGTTCATTTTAGATTAAACTTTCAGAAGGCCATCTTCAGAGTTCCTCCACAGTTGAAGGACCCAAGGGTTCTGGGTTTGGCTGATTAGCATGACCAAACTAGTCCCTGTTGATATGCATTAAAGGATTAGTTCACTCTAGAATTAAAATTTCCTGATGATTTACTCCCCTGTATGTCATTGAAGATGTTCATGTTTTTCTTCAGTCAAAAAGAAATTAAGGTTTATGAGGAAAACAATCCAGGATTTTTCTCCATGTAATAGACTTTAATGGGGATCAGCGGGTTGAAGGTCCAAACTGCAGTTTCAATGCTGCTTCAAAGGGTCCTATACAATCCCAGCCAAGAAATCTTGCAAAATAATTAATCATTTTATTTAAAAAAACAAAAATCAACAATTATATGCTTTTTAACCACAAATGCATGTCTTGCACTTGCTCTGAGTCTACAATTTATTACATATTATATAGTCACACTGGAAGGGTCAGTATGGATATAGTCTTAGTCTATATCTTAAAACGAAAATGCTTAATAGTCTTAGTCACATTTTCATTTGAGTCTTTCATAGTTTTAGTTGACGAAAAGTCAACTTTTAGTCTTTATTTTAGTCAAACTGCGGTTACCAACATTTATTTAGTAGCTATTTTATAGTCTTCAAACAAAAATCGTTATGAATTCTTCTCTCTTTAGACCAAATCAATTAAGTTTATGAGAAATTTGAATCAAGGATTGAATTTGGAAAAACTGGAATAAATGATGACAATTTTCCTTTCTGGGTAGAGATACAAATTAAACTCATTTTTCAGATACAGTAGGTTTACTTAACACGTATACATTTATTTACCATCTTTTGTTGGTTAACATTATTGACACAGATAGGAATAAGTTTTTACCCACCTGTTTACATTTACTTAAGCCATAACTGTCTGTGTTTATGTGAAATACTCAACACGATAGACATTTGGACTATTGTGTGTGTATTTGAGCACTGAGAACTGATCGGCTATCATACTGAGACTAGATATGCAAATGGCCCTTATGATCCAATGACAGGGACGCACATCTTGAAATACAAGACAGTTAATTTAGCCTACAGGATGTATTTTAAATGTCCGGTAGTCCTCAAATAACATACTAGTCGCGTCTCGAAGATGCGGCATAAATTTCGTCATAGTTTTTATCATCAGATATTAGTTTTCCCTGCTGAAAAAAATAACCAGGCTCATTACTGTCAACCAGGCTGGCATTAGCTGGTCAGCAGGCTGGTTTTAGATGGGTTCTGGCCACTTCCCCAGGCTGGGAGACCAGCTAAAAGCAGCTACTTCTAGTTTAAACCAGGGTGAAGGGTGTCAACAATCACAGGTGTTTTAACAAGAATACAGCACCCTCTAGTGGCAAATTTAATAAGCACATCTTAATATCAAGCAGACTGTGATAAAAGATCTTTTCTTTTTGCTCGTCACCCTTGTTTCTAGTAAATCCACCTTTATATTTCTCGCTATTTGTCAGTGAGACACTCATGCAGCCCTTTATCAAATAAACACTCTCTGGACTGCACTTGTGTGCTCATTTTGCCCTTGAACGCTGAAGAGGAACTCTCTGTCAGCGGACTTCCTGTTCACTTTCCCTGAAGTGGCCTGAGTGCCTATGGCAATTCACAGAGTCTCTTCATCTGAAGTTCACAACTCAATGGCAGCTGGGTCAGAAAGTTGTTTTTTTTGGGTGGGGGGGGGGGGTTGCCTGTGTGGCTGAGCAACCACAGACATGAAAAAGATGAGAATTTACAGATCCCCATCATGATAGGAGAGCTAATCTGACCTTGAGGACAATCTTAGAGACGTCACAAAGACTCCTTAAGAATAAAAATGATCTATCTGTCTTTCTGTCTTTACCAGCAGAGGTTGGGGTTTCTTCAGAATGGCAGCAGATGCTGTCATGGCCACTGAGCTCTCTGAAGTGCTGGAAGCATTCTGAATACATGCTTCGCACTCAGAGTTTGCTGGGCTGAGACCGAGAGCCCTCTGCCTCTGTGCTACACTTGAACAAAGAGTCAAGCTTCAATCACCATGTCTAAGCCACTTGACGTGACTAGACTCCCTTGACAACAAAGACAGAAAAGGCTGTAACTGTGAAACACTGGTCAAAACTAAAACAATGTAACATGATGAAAGTAGAAATAATTAGGAATAAATGCAGTGAAGGATCACATTGTACAAATTTAGACGATTTAGTAATAGAGTGTTTTTACAACGCATCATCAATCAGCCTTATTGGCGGCACTGAACGCCAACAATGCCACTGAACCTAACGAAACTTGCATATTTTGCTGATTATTGCTGCTGAAAATGATCAATTATTGTCATGTTTTGGGCTGTACTTGGTCGGACGGGGAAAAACATTTGGAGTGCTACTGACTGACAAAAGTTATTACAAATCAAGGAGAACATTGCAAAAAACTGTTCATGTTTGTTCTTATCATTTCCGGTCAGGTAGGTGAAATATTAGGCTAATATCTTATTTAATACTTCTCGTATGTATCTTTACCACCTATTAACTTTAGTTTGTCAAAATATTGCACCCTCTCCTGCTTACTAAGTCCTTCTCTATATGATTCAGCAGCTTCCACACATTTTTTCCCTGGTTTAGACAGCATAAATTAGCAAAACAATGTATTCAGTAGCTCGTTAACCGTGCAATCCAAGCTGTTGTTTACATCTGAGTATCACCAGTATGGCTGTGCATCCAGGTAACTGACCAAATCGTGACGTAAGTGCAAACCCTCTATATACTCTATATAGGGATAGTTCATGTAAAAATTTAAATTTGGTTATTGATTACTCACTCTCATGTCATTCCAAACCCATAAGACCTTCATCTTCGGAACACAAATTAGGATGTATTTGATTAAATGCAAGAGCTTTCTGATCCTGCATAGACAGCAACACAACTACCACGTTCAAGACCCAAAAAAAGTAGTAAGGACATATTTTACATAGTCCATGTGACATCAGTGTTTCAACCATTACGTTATGAAGCTACGAGAATTTTGTGCCCAACAAAAAAAAAACTACTTTATTCAACTATTTCTTCAACGCACATTCATGAGAGCACCACGACACATGCAATACAGGAGCTGACATTCTGATTTTTGTTACACACAAAAAATATTCTCATAGCTTCATAACATTACGGTTGAGTCACTGATGTTTACTTGAGATTAACAAGCCATATTGCCAAGATGGTTAAGGAAAGAAATGTTTTGTTCCCCAATAACTCACAGCAACAGCCCTTTAGATGACACAGGAGATCAAAACACTGCCAATTTCACTCATTTATTTCAAGATGACAGCTCATCACAACACATTCCTGAGGGTGTTTTCTATTTTTACCCCAATGGACAGTGAAGGACTTTCTTACTGTAGGTACAGAAGCATTGATCTCCTTTCAAACCGGCTCTAAACTGACTGATTGATTTGATTATTTGATTGATTGATTGATTGATTGATTGAGTAGTATTTTATTTTGATAAAATGTTTGTATCTTTAATCATAGCACTATTATTTTATTTTTTAAAAGTGTTCATCTAATAAACAGTCTTGTGAATCATCTATTCACAATTTGAGTGCCTGTAGACACATCTAGGACAAGATTGCAGACCAAGACAGATTTTAGAAACGTATGTGCTCTCTTCAGATAGAAAGGGCATGAGATTAAAGAGAAAAGAAAAAAGACAGAGGCACTAGGAGGGGGTGAGTGTGGGAGGAGAGAGAGAGATGACGAAGGAGGGTTAGAATGGAGAATTAACACTGGCATTACCACAGGAAAGGACGGAGCAGGCTGTCCAACTCTGGGGAACCTTACATTATATCAGACAAGGGCCTGGGAATGAGCAGAACAATATTTTTTGAGGTAAGGCATCAAGTTCATTTACAAGATCACATGCTTTTGTACAAAGTTTAAACTAAGGGTGTGGAGGGCAATAAATTCAGTTTAAAAGCTAAAAAGTTTCATTCTCACAGTGAAAATGCAGGAGATCCTTCACTGTGTGTGGGTTTACTTGGCAATATTTTAGAAACAAGAACATGGCAAATTTCTAAAAATATTTATATATACAGTATAACAGTTCTTTCTGGTCCTTGATTCTGATTGGCTGATAGGAGTGCAATATTCTAGTGATATCGGAACTCAGGCGAGAATGTACTTGTTTAGACTTCAAATATGCAGTTTGTTAATAGAGATAAAGTCTCTTTGAAAATTTGAATCAGCATTTGCCATATATAGCTAGTTTTCAGGGTGTTGCTAGGCATTCTGTTTAGGTTTATTCAAGATACGAATTTCAAAGAATCCCTGATCTAACCATCAGGATGAGTGACAGTGAAAAGTAATTAACTATGTTACTATTTGTATGTCTAATTAAAAACAATCACAGCATTTCTTAAGTTTACTGGAAATTTGTCACGCCAGTTCTGAGTTCTTCCAATCGTGTGTCATACTGTAGAAGCAAATTTGCTGTATGCTGGTTTGCTTTAATTTTACGCTTGCTGAACATAAACAAGTAAACATAATTCAGCACATAACCGACAGGCCTGTCATCTGTGGAGGATTAATGACCCTCTCAGGCGTTTCCACAGCCTACTGTAACACCACCAGAGACTGCTGTGCTATTGATTAACACGCAAACACAAACACACTATATACATAATCTAACATTAACCCTTTAACTGCCCGCTCGACCAAATGGTTGAGCACATTTTGAGTCACTATATTTTATTAAGAGGAGTACCTAACTTAACTTAAGCTGATTGAGCCATCTCTACCATCTGGTTGAGCTATGTTATGCCAAAAAAATCCACTAGATGTCATTATGTCAATCAGCAGTCAGTGTTGCCAGATTGGGCGGGTTTCCGCCCAATTGGGCTTCTTTTGATCGGCTTGGACCGGAGAATAACGCATTGGGCGGGTAGACAAAATTTGGGCTGCTTTAAAAAATTAAAAGCCGCCTAATCAGCAGTTTTTTTTCTTCGCTTTTATCATTAGTCATGTTATTTTAGTACGTTCGAGCTCAAAGTATCATAGTAATATAATGTGTAGTGCAGTCATCAACTCATTTTTGCTTAACGTAACCCTTACTGGTTTAGTTTAACAGAGACCTGTCAATCAATTTACGTCTTTTACGTTAGTGAGATGTGATGACTTGTGAGTGAAGGGGTTTTACATTACATTTGTTTCTCATCACTTTATTGTGCACTTTTTGCACAGAAATTAGCATATTTTTTACTGTGGACATTGAAAATGATGCATGCATTTTTCCAAGGGTTAAAGTCATCGGTTAATTTCCACTTTGAAAAGATTTCTGGACATTTTACGCATATTTTCGGACTGTTTTGATCCATATTCCTGTGAAATTGATTTATCTTTATTTTATTTTGTCATTATTCTTTTTTTAAAGAGATAAATATGGTCCTTATCAACCTTGACATGGCAATAAAATTCTCATTATTTTGGCAGTTAAAATTTGGGCTGGTTTTTGTTGAAGTGGGCGGGTTTTGGTGAGCTTTTGGGCTGGAAATCGTCAACCTGATCTGGCAACACTGTCAGCAGTACTTGTGACAACACTTCTTCTCTCATGGATGTCAGAATCAAAGAAATCACTCCTGCCATGTGAACTGTTTTTGGTGAAATTTTGCAAGCTAAGCATATTTTTTTGACATATTACACTGTAGGAGCCTTAACTTTACAAAATTATGTTGCTTGTTGCCCAAAAAAAATTTCAGTATGTTTTCAATAATTTTTCAAAAATGTGCTCAACCAAACGGTTGATTTGTCACTTTATGGTAAAGGTAGAAATGCTAAGCTAATGTTTTCAAATCATCCATTTCTGCAGTCAGAATGGACTATTTGCTGATAAATATAAACTTCTGATCATTCATAGTTATGAATATGACACAGCTATTGTTATTTCCTCATGAATATACTTAGATCATTTCTTAAGTATGTCTTTTTTGGCACTTTTGGATATTTTTTAAGTAAATATAATGAAATCATAGAATTAATGTTTGAAAAACATAATGATCAGTTGCAGATACTTCTTAAATTACAAATACTGGTGTATTAACATTAAAATTTTAAGATTGTTATTTATTTGTTTGTTGTTTTTTTGTTTTGTTTTGTTTTTTACAACAGTTTCTATGGTAAAAGAATGCGCACTCTCACTGTCAAGAGTGGTTGCTGAAAAGTTTTACAATCACTAGTTTTTTATATTGTGTGAAGGATTGTTTCTAATGTTGGTTTACACTACACAACATTGCTGGTTTACAAAGAAATGTTCATTTATCTAGAAACAAAAATTCTGTTGAACTGCCACACTTGCCGGCGTGTTTCTTGAAACATAAAAGCCTAAAATGCCATTATATTATTATCTTTTGCTGTTTTTTATTTTATTATTATTATTACTTATTTATTTATTTTAATGCAGAAGGAATGTAATGTCTTTTGTTTTAGTACTTTTAGTTATTTGAGTTCTTTTTTTTTTTGGTATTAAACAGTGAATATGGGTCTAGGCTAAAACAAGACTGAATTTGGGCTGTCAGTGAAAATTTAATAGACGTCTAAACATAGCCCAAGAATAGACTAGACATCAGTTAGACGACTATTGAACGACTACATGTATGTCTAATAGACAGTGAATATGGGTCTAGACTAAAACAAGACTGAATTTGGGCTGTCAGTGAAAATTTAATAGACGTCTAACCATAGCCCAAGAATAGACTAGACATCAGTTAGACGACTATTGAACGACTACATGTATAAGTCTAATAGACAGTGAATATGGGTCTAGGCTAAAACAAGACTACATGTATACGTCTAATAGACAGTGAATATGGGTCTAGACTAAAACAAGACTGAATTTGGGCTGTCAGTGAATAGACGTCTAACCATAGCCCAAGAATAGACTAGACATCAGTTAGACCATTATTGAACGACTACATGTATATGTCTAATAGACAGTGAATATGGGTCTAGACTAAAACAAGACTGAATTTGGGCTGTCAGTGAATAGACGTCTAACCATAGCCCAAGAATAGACTAGACATCAGTTAGACCATTATTGAACGACTACATGTATATGTCTAATAGACAGTGAATATGGGTCTAGGCTAAAACAAAACTGAATTTGGGCTGTCAGTGAAAATTTATTAGACGTCTAACCATAGCCCAAGAATAGACATCAGTTAGACCATTATTGAACGACTACATGTATACATTTAATAGACAGTGAATATGGGTCTAGACTAAAACAAGACTGAATTTGGGCTGTCAGTGAAAATTTAATAGACATCTAACCATAGCCCAAGAATAGACTAGACATCAGTTAGACAACTATTGAACGACTACATGTATACGTCTAATAGACAGTGAATATGGGTCTAGGCTAAAACAAGACTGCATTTGGGCCGTCAATGAAAATTTAATAGACATCTAACCATAGCCCAAGAATAGACTAGACATCAGTTAGACAACTATTGAATGACTACATGTATACGTCTAATAGACAGTGAATATGGGTCTAGACTAAAACAAGACTGAATTTGGGCTGTCAGTGAAAATTTAATAGACATCTAACCATAGCCCAAGAATAGACTAGACATCAGTTAGACAACTATTGAATGACTACATGTATACGTCTAATAGACAGTGAATATGGGTCTAGGCTAAAACAAAACTGAATTTGGGCTGTCAGTGAAAATTTATTAGACGTCTAACCATAGCCCAAGAATAGACATCAGTTAGACCATTATTGAACGACTACATGTATACGTCTAATAGACAGTGAATATGGGTCTAGGCTAAAACAAAACTGAATTTGGGCTGTCAGTGAAAATTTATTAGACGTCTAACCATAGCCCAAGAATAGACATCAGTTAGACCATTATTGAACGACTACATGTATACGTCTAATAGACAGTGAATATGGGTCTAGGCTAAAACAAGACTGCATTTGGGCCGTCAATGATAATTTAATAGACATCTAACCATAGCCCAAGAATAGACTAGACATCAGTTAGACCATTATTGAACGACTACATGTATACGTCTAATAGACAGTGAATATGGGTCTAGACTATTTGGGCTGTCAGTGAAAATTTAATAGACTTCTAACCATAGCCCAAGAATAGACTAGACATCAGTTAGACCATTATTGAACGACTACATGTATACGTCTAATAGACAGTGAATATGGGTCTAGGCTAAAACAAGACTGAATTTGGGCCGTCAATGACAATTTAATGGACGTCTAAGAATAGAATAGACTAGACATCAGTTAGACGACTATTGAACGACTACATGTATACGTCTAATAGACAGTGAATATGGGTCTAGGCTAAAACAAGACTGAATTTGGGCCGTCAATGACAATTTAATGGACGTCTAAGAATAGAATAGACTAGACATCAGTTAGACGACTATTGAACGACTACATGTATACGTCTAATAGACAGTGAATATGGGTCTAGACTAAAACAAGACTGAATTTGGGCTGTCAGTGAAAATTTAATAGACATCTAACCATAGCCCAAGAATAGACTAGACATCAGTTAGACGACTATTGAACGACTACATGTATACGTCTAATAGACAGTGAATATGGGTCTAGACTAAAACAAGACTGAATTTGGGCTGTCAGTGAAAATTTAATAGACGTCTAACCATAGCCCAAGAATAGACTAGAGATCAGTTAGACGACTATTGAACGACTACTTATATACGTCTAATAGACAGTGAATATTAGTCTAGACTAAAACAAGACTGAATTTGGGCTGCCAGTGAAAATTTAATAGACTTCTAACCATAGCTCAAGAATAGACTAGACATAAGTTAGACGACTATTGAACGACTACATGTATACGTCTAATAGACAGTGAATATGGGTCTAGACTAAAACAAGACTGAATTTGGGCTGTCAGTGAAAATTTAATAGACATCTAACCATAGCCCAAGAATAGACTAGACATCAGTTAGACCATTATTGAACGACTACATGTATTCGTCTAATAGACAGTGAATATGGGTCTAGGCTAAAACAAGACGGAATTTGGGCTGTCAGTGGAAATTTAATAGACGTCTAACCATAGCCCAAGAATAGACTAGACATCAGTTAGACGACTATTGAACGACTACATGTATACGTTTAATAGACAGTGAATATGGGTCTAGGCTAAAACAAGACTGAATTTGGGCCGTCAATGAAAATTTAATAGACGTCTAACCATAGACGTCTATTAAATAGACGTCTAATAGACGTCTAACCATAGCCCAAGAATAGACTAGACATCAGTTAGACGACTATTGAACGACTACATGTATACGTCTAATAGACAGTGAATATGGGTCTAGGCTAAAACAAGACTGAATTTGGGCCGTCAATGAAAATTTAATAGACGTCTAATAGACGTCTAACCATAGCCCAAGAATAGACTAGACATCAGTTAGACGACTACATGTATACAATTTAATAGACGTCTAACCATAGACGTCTATTAAATAGACGTCTAATAGACGTCTAGCCATAGCCCAAGAATAGACTAGACATCAGTTAGAAGACTACATGTATAAAATTTAATAGACGTCTAACCATAGCCCAAGAATAGACTAGACATCAGTTAGACGACTACATGTATACGTCTAATAGACAGTGAATATGGGTCTAGACTAAAACAAGACTGAATTTGGGCTGTCAGTGAAAATTTAATAGACTTCTAACCATAGCCCAAGAATAGACTAGACATCAGTTAGACGACTATTGAACGACTACATGTATACGTCTAATGGACAGTGAATATGGGTCTAGACTAAAACAAGACTGAATTTGGGCTGTCAGTGAAAATTTAATAGACATCTAACCATAGCCCAAGAATAGACTAGACATCAGTTAGACCATTATTGAACGACTACATGTATTCGTCTAACAGACAGTGAATATGGGTCTAGGCTAAAACAAGACTGAATTTGGGCTGTCAGTGGAAATTTAATAGACGTCTAACCATAGCCCAAGAATAGACTAGACATCAGTTAGACGACTATTGAACGACTACATGTATACGTCTAATAGACAGTGAATATGGGTCTAGGCTAAAACAAGACTGAATTTGGGCCGTCAATGAAAATTTAATAGACGTCTAACCATAGACGTCTATTAAATAGACGTCTAATAGACGTCTAACCATAGCCCAAGAATAGACTAGACATCAGTTAGACGACTATTGAACGACTACATGTATACGTTTAATAGACAGTGAATATGGGTCTAGGCTAAAACAAGACTGAATTTGGGCCGTCAATGAAAATTTAATAGACGTCTAACCATAGACGTCTATTAAATAGACGTCTAATAGACGTCTAACCATAGCCCAAGAATAGACTAGACATCAGTTAGACGACTATTGAACGACTACATGTATACGTCTAATAGACAGTGAATATGGGTCTAGGCTAAAACAAGACTGAATTTGGGCCGTCAATGAAAATTTAATAGACGTCTAACCATAGACGTCTATTAAATAGACGTCTAATAGACGTCTAACCATAGCCCAAGAATAGACTAGACATCAGTTAGACGACTACATGTATACAATTTAATAGACGTCTAACCATAGACGTCTATTAAATAGACGTCTAATAGACGTCTAGCCATAGCCCAAGAATAGACTAGACATCAGTTAGAAGACTACATGTATAAAATTTAATAGACGTCTAACCATAGCCCAAGAATAGACTAGACATCAGTTAGACGACTACATGTATACGTCTAATAGACAGTGAATATGGGTCTAGACTAAAACAAGACTGAATTTGGGCTGTCAGTGAAAATTTAATAGACTTCTAACCATAGCCCAAGAATAGACTAGACATCAGTTAGACGACTATTGAACGACTACATGTATACGTCTAATGGACAGTGAATATGGGTCTAGACTAAAACAAGACTGAATTTGGGCTGTCAGTGAAAATTTAATAGACATCTAACCATAGCCCAAGAATAGACTAGACATCAGTTAGACCATTATTGAACGACTACATGTATTCGTCTAATAGACAGTGAATATGGGTCTAGGCTAAAACAAGACTGAATTTGGGCTGTCAGTGGAAATTTAATAGACGTCTAACCATAGCCCAAGAATAGACTAGACATCAGTTAGACGACTATTGAACGACTACATGTATACGTCTAATAGACAGTGAATATGGGTCTAGGCTAAAACAAGACTGAATTTGGGCCGTCAATGAAAATTTAATAGACGTCTATTAAATAGACGTCTAATAGACGTCTAACCATAGCCCAAGAATAGACTAGACATCAGTTAGACGACTATTGAACGACTACATGTATACGTCTAATAGACAGTGAATATGGGTCTAGGCTAAAACAAGACTGAATTTGGGCCGTCAATGAAAATTTAATAGACGTCTAACCATAGACGTCTATTAAATAGACGTCTAATAGACGTCTAACCATAGCCCAAGAATAGACTAGACATCAGTTAGACGACTATTGAACGACTACATGTATACGTCTAATAGACAGTGAATATAGGTCTAGGCTAAAACAAGACTGAATTTGGGCCGTCAATGAAAATTTAATAGACGTCTAACCATAGACGTCTATTAAATAGACGTCTAATAGACGTCTAACCATAGCCCAAGAATAGACTAGACATCAGCTAGACGACTACATGTATAAAATTTAATAGACGTCTAACCATAGACGTCTATTAAATAGACGTCTAATAGACGTCTAACCATAGCCCAAGAATAGACTAGACATCAGTTAGACGACTAAATGTATAAAATTTAATAGATGTCTAACCATAGCCCAAGAATAGACTAGACATCAGTTAGACGACTACATGTATACGTCTAATAGACAGTGAATATGGGTCTAGACTAAAACAAGACTGAATTTGGGCTGTCAGTGAAAATTTAATAGACATCTAACCATAGCCCAAGAATAGACTAGACATCAGTTAGACGACTATTGAACGACTACATGTATACGTCTAATGGACAGTGAATATGGGTCTAGACTAAAACAAGACTGAATTTGGGCTGTCAGTGAAAATTTAATAGACATCTAACCATAGCCCAAGAATAGACTAGACATCAGTTAGACCATTATTGAACGACTACATGTATTCGTCTAATAGACAGTGAATATGGGTCTAGGCTAAAACAAGACTGAATTTGGGCTGTCAGTGGAAATTTAATAGACGTCTAACCATAGCCCAAGAATAGACTAGACATCAGTTAGACGACTATTGAACGACTACATGTATACGTCTAATAGACAGTGAATATGGGTCTAGGCTAAAACAAGACTGAATTTGGGCCGTCAATGAAAATTTAATAGACGTCTAACCATAGACGTCTATTAAATAGACGTCTAATAGACGTCTAACCATAGCCCAAGAATAGACTAGACATCAGTTAGACGACTATTGAACGACTACATGTATACGTCTAATAGACAGTGAATATGGGTCTAGGCTAAAACAAGACTGAATTTGGGCTGTCAGTGGAAATTTAATAGACGTCTAACCATAGCCCAAGAATAGACTAGACATCAGTTAGACGACTATTGAACGACTACATGTATACGTCTAATAGACAGTGAATATGGGTCTAGGCTAAAACAAGACTGAATTTGGGCCGTCAATGAAAATTTAATAGACGTCTAACCATAGACGTCTATTAAATAGACGTCTAATAGACGTCTAACCATAGCCCAAGAATAGACTAGACATCAGTTAGACGACTACATGTATACAATTTAATAGACGTCTAACCATAGACGTCTATTAAATAGACGTCTAATAGACGTCTAGCCATAGCCCAAGAATAGACTAGACATCAGTTAGAAGACTACATGTATAAAATTTAATAGACGTCTAACCATAGACGTCTATTAAATAGACGTCTAATAGACGTCTAACCATAGCCCAAGAATAGACTAGACATCAGTTAGACGACTACATGTATACGTCTAATAGACAGTGAATATGGGTCTAGACTAAAACAAGACTGAATTTGGGCTGTCAGTGAAAATTTAATAGACTTCTAACCATAGCCCAAGAATAGACTAGACATCAGTTAGACGACTATTGAACGACTACATGTATACGTCTAATGGACAGTGAATATGGGTCTAGACTAAAACAAGACTGAATTTGGGCTGTCAGTGAAAATTTAATAGACATCTAACCATAGCCCAAGAATAGACTAGACATCAGTTAGACCATTATTGAACGACTACATGTATTCGTCTAATAGACAGTGAATATGGGTCTAGGCTAAAACAAGACTGAATTTGGGCTGTCAGTGGAAATTTAATAGACGTCTAACCATAGCCCAAGAATAGACTAGACATCAGTTAGACGACTATTGAACGACTACATGTATACGTCTAATAGACAGTGAATATGGGTCTAGGCTAAAACAAGACTGAATTTGGGCCGTCAATGAAAATTTAATAGACGTCTATTAAATAGACGTCTAATAGACGTCTAACCATAGCCCAAGAATAGACTAGACATCAGTTAGACGACTATTGAACGACTACATGTATACGTCTAATAGACAGTGAATATGGGTCTAGGCTAAAACAAGACTGAATTTGGGCCGTCAATGAAAATTTAATAGACGTCTAACCATAGACGTCTATTAAATAGACGTCTAATAGACGTCTAACCATAGCCCAAGAATAGACTAGACATCAGTTAGACGACTATTGAACGACTACATGTATACGTCTAATAGACAGTGAATATGGGTCTAGGCTAAAACAAGACTGAATTTGGGCCGTCAATGAAAATTTAATAGACGTCTAACCATAGACGTCTATTAAATAGACGTCTAATAGACGTCTAACCATAGCCCAAGAATAGACTAGACATCAGTTAGACGACTACATGTATAAAATTTAATAGACGTCTAACCATAGACGTCTATTAAATAGACGTCTAATAGACGTCTAACCATAGCCCAAGAATAGACTAGACATCAGTTAGACGACTAAATGTATAAAATTTAATAGATGTCTAACCATAGCCCAAGAATAGACTAGACATCAGTTAGACGACTACATGTATACGTCTAATAGACAGTGAATATGGGTCTAGACTAAAACAAGACTGAATTTGGGCTGTCAGTGAAAATTTAATAGACTTCTAACCATAGCCCAAGAATAGACTAGACATCAGTTAGACGACTATTGAACGACTACATGTATACGTCTAATGGACAGTGAATATGGGTCTAGACTAAAACAAGACTGAATTTGGGCTGTCAGTGAAAATTTAATAGACATCTAACCATAGCCCAAGAATAGACTAGACATCAGTTAGACCATTATTGAACGACTACATGTATTCGTCTAATAGACAGTGAATATGGGTCTAGGCTAAAACAAGACTGAATTTGGGCTGTCAGTGGAAATTTAATAGACGTCTAACCATAGCCCAAGAATAGACTAGACATCAGTTAGACGACTATTGAACGACTACATGTATACGTCTAATAGACAGTGAATATGGGTCTAGGCTAAAACAAGACTGAATTTGGGCCGTCAATGAAAATTTAATAGACGTCTAACCATAGACGTCTATTAAATAGACGTCTAATAGACGTCTAACCATAGCCCAAGAATAGACTAGACATCAGTTAGACGACTATTGAACGACTACATGTATACGTCTAATAGACAGTGAATATGGGTCTAGGCTAAAACAAGACTGAATTTGGGCCGTCAATGAAAATTTAATAGACGTCTAACCATAGACGTCTATTAAATAGACGTCTAATAGACGTCTAACCATAGCCCAAGAATAGACTAGACATCAGTTAGACGACTACTGAACGACTACATGTATACGTCTAATAGACAGTGAATATGGGTCTAGGCTAAAACAAGACTGAATTTGGGCCGTCAATGAAAATGTAATAGACGTCTAACCATAGACGTCTATTAAATAGACGTCTAATAGACGTCTAACCATAGCCCAAGAATAGACTAGACATCAGTTAGACGACTATTGAACGACTACATGTATACGTCTAATAGACAGTGAATATGGGTCTAGGCTAAAACAAGACTGAATTTGGGCCGTCAATGAAAATTTAATAGACGTCTAACCATAGACGTCTATTAAATAGACGTCTAATAGACGTCTAACCATAGCCCAAGAATAGACTAGACATCAGTTAGACGACTACATGTATAAAATTTAATAGACGTCTAACCATAGACGTCTATTAAATAGACGTCTAATAGACGTCTAACCATAGCCCAAGAATAGACTAGACATCAGTTAGACGACTAAATGTATAAAATTTAATAGATGTCTAACCATAGCCCAAGAATAGACTAGACATCAGTTAGACGACTACATGTATACGTCTAATAGACAGTGAATATGGGTCTAGACTAAAACAAGACTGAATTTGGGCTGTCAGTGAAAATTTAATAGACTTCTAACCATAGCCCAAGAATAGACTAGACATCAGTTAGACGACTATTGAACGACTACATGTATACGTCTAATGGACAGTGAATATGGGTCTAGACTAAAACAAGACTGAATTTGGGCTGTCAGTGAAAATTTAATAGACATCTAACCATAGCCCAAGAATAGACTAGACATCAGTTAGACCATTATTGAACGACTACATGTATTCGTCTAATAGACAGTGAATATGGGTCTAGGCTAAAACAAGACTGAATTTGGGCTGTCAGTGGAAATTTAATAGACGTCTAACCATAGCCCAAGAATAGACTAGACATCAGTTAGACGACTATTGAACGACTACATGTATACGTCTAATAGACAGTGAATATGGGTCTAGGCTAAAACAAGACTGAATTTGGGCCGTCAATGAAAATTTAATAGACGTCTATTAAATAGACGTCTAATAGACGTCTAACCATAGCCCAAGAATAGACTAGACATCAGTTAGACGACTATTGAACGACTACATGTATACGTCTAATAGACAGTGAATATGGGTCTAGGCTAAAACAAGACTGAATTTGGGCCGTCAATGAAAATTTAATAGACGTCTAACCATAGACGTCTATTAAATAGACGTCTAATAGACGTCTAACCATAGCCCAAGAATAGACTAGACATCAGTTAGACGACTATTGAACGACTACATGTATACGTCTAATAGACAGTGAATATGGGTCTAGGCTAAAACAAGACTGAATTTGGGCCGTCAATGAAAATGTAATAGACGTCTAACCATAGACGTCTATTAAATAGACGTCTAATAGACGTCTAACCATAGCCCAAGAATAGACTAGACATCAGTTAGACGACTATTGAACGACTACATGTATACGTCTAATAGACAGTGAATATGGGTCTAGACTAAAACAAGACTGAATTTGGGCTGTCAGTGAAAATTTAATAGACATCTAACCATAGCCCAAGAATAGACTAGACATCAGTTAGACCATTATTGAACGACTACATGTATTCGTCTAATAGACAGTGAATATGGGTCTAGGCTAAAACAAGACTGAATTTGGGCTGTCAGTGGAAATTTAATAGACGTCTAACCATAGCCCAAGAATAGACTAGACATCAGTTAGACGACTATTGAACGACTACATGTATACGTCTAATAGACAGTGAATATGGGTCTAGGCTAAAACAAGACTGAATTTGGGCTGTCAGTGGAAATTTAATAGACGTCTAACCATAGCCCAAGAATAGACTAGACATCAGTTAGACGACTATTGAACGACTACATGTATACGTCTAATAGACAGTGAATATGGGTCTAGGCTAAAACAAGACTGAATTTGGGCCGTCAATGAAAATTTAATAGACGTCTAACCATAGACGTCTATTAAATAGACGTCTAATAGACGTCTAACCATAGCCCAAGAATAGACTAGACATCAGTTAGACGACTACATGTATACAATTTAATAGACGTCTAACCATAGACGTCTATTAAATAGACGTCTAATAGACGTCTAGCCATAGCCCAAGAATAGACTAGACATCAGTTAGAAGACTACATGTATAAAATTTAATAGACGTCTAACCATAGACGTCTATTAAATAGACGTCTAATAGACGTCTAACCATAGCCCAAGAATAGACTAGACATCAGTTAGACGACTACATGTATACGTCTAATAGACAGTGAATATGGGTCTAGACTAAAACAAGACTGAATTTGGGCTGTCAGTGAAAATTTAATAGACTTCTAACCATAGCCCAAGAATAGACTAGACATCAGTTAGACGACTATTGAACGACTACATGTATACGTCTAATGGACAGTGAATATGGGTCTAGACTAAAACAAGACTGAATTTGGGCTGTCAGTGAAAATTTAATAGACATCTAACCATAGCCCAAGAATAGACTAGACATCAGTTAGACCATTATTGAACGACTACATGTATTCGTCTAATAGACAGTGAATATGGGTCTAGGCTAAAACAAGACTGAATTTGGGCTGTCAGTGGAAATTTAATAGACGTCTAACCATAGCCCAAGAATAGACTAGACATCAGTTAGACGACTATTGAACGACTACATGTATACGTCTAATAGACAGTGAATATGGGTCTAGGCTAAAACAAGACTGAATTTGGGCCGTCAATGAAAATTTAATAGACGTCTATTAAATAGACGTCTAATAGACGTCTAACCATAGCCCAAGAATAGACTAGACATCAGTTAGACGACTATTGAACGACTACATGTATACGTCTAATAGACAGTGAATATGGGTCTAGGCTAAAACAAGACTGAATTTGGGCCGTCAATGAAAATTTAATAGACGTCTAACCATAGACGTCTATTAAATAGACGTCTAATAGACGTCTAACCATAGCCCAAGAATAGACTAGACATCAGTTAGACGACTATTGAACGACTACATGTATACGTCTAATAGACAGTGAATATGGGTCTAGGCTAAAACAAGACTGAATTTGGGCCGTCAATGAAAATTTAATAGACGTCTAACCATAGACGTCTATTAAATAGACGTCTAATAGACGTCTAACCATAGCCCAAGAATAGACTAGACATCAGTTAGACGACTACATGTATAAAATTTAATAGACGTCTAACCATAGACGTCTATTAAATAGACGTCTAATAGACGTCTAACCATAGCCCAAGAATAGACTAGACATCAGTTAGACGACTAAATGTATAAAATTTAATAGATGTCTAACCATAGCCCAAGAATAGACTAGACATCAGTTAGACGACTACATGTATACGTCTTAATAGACAGTGAATATGGGTCTAGACTAAAACAAGACTGAATTTGGGCTGTCAGTGAAAATTTAATAGACATCTAACCATAGCCCAAGAATAGACTAGACATCAGTTAGACCATTATTGAACGACTACATGTATTCGTCTAATAGACAGTGAATATGGGTCTAGGCTAAAACAAGACTGAATTTGGGCTGTCAGTGGAAATTTAATAGACGTCTAACCATAGCCCAAGAATAGACTAGACATCAGTTAGACGACTATTGAACGACTACATGTATACGTCTAATAGACAGTGAATATGGGTCTAGGCTAAAACAAGACTGAATTTGGGCCGTCAATGAAAATTTAATAGACGTCTAACCATAGACGTCTATTAAATAGACGTCTAATAGACGTCTAACCATAGCCCAAGAATAGACTAGACATCAGTTAGACGACTACTGAACGACTACATGTATACGTCTAATAGACAGTGAATATGGGTCTAGGCTAAAACAAGACTGAATTTGGGCCGTCAATGAAAATGTAATAGACGTCTAACCATAGACGTCTATTAAATAGACGTCTAATAGACGTCTAACCATAGCCCAAGAATAGACTAGACATCAGTTAGACGACTATTGAACGACTACATGTATACGTCTAATAGACAGTGAATATGGGTCTAGGCTAAAACAAGACTGAATTTGGGCCGTCAATGAAAATTTAATAGACGTCTAACCATAGACGTCTATTAAATAGACGTCTAATAGACGTCTAACCATAGCCCAAGAATAGACTAGACATCAGTTAGACGACTACATGTATAAAATTTAATAGACGTCTAACCATAGACGTCTATTAAATAGACGTCTAATAGACGTCTAACCATAGCCCAAGAATAGACTAGACATCAGTTAGACGACTAAATGTATAAAATTTAATAGATGTCTAACCATAGCCCAAGAATAGACTAGACATCAGTTAGACGACTACATGTATACGTCTAATAGACAGTGAATATGGGTCTAGACTAAAACAAGACTGAATTTGGGCTGTCAGTGAAAATTTAATAGACTTCTAACCATAGCCCAAGAATAGACTAGACATCAGTTAGACGACTATTGAACGACTACATGTATACGTCTAATGGACAGTGAATATGGGTCTAGACTAAAACAAGACTGAATTTGGGCTGTCAGTGAAAATTTAATAGACATCTAACCATAGCCCAAGAATAGACTAGACATCAGTTAGACCATTATTGAACGACTACATGTATTCGTCTAATAGACAGTGAATATGGGTCTAGGCTAAAACAAGACTGAATTTGGGCTGTCAGTGGAAATTTAATAGACGTCTAACCATAGCCCAAGAATAGACTAGACATCAGTTAGACGACTATTGAACGACTACATGTATACGTCTAATAGACAGTGAATATGGGTCTAGGCTAAAACAAGACTGAATTTGGGCCGTCAATGAAAATTTAATAGACGTCTAACCATAGACGTCTATTAAATAGACGTCTAATAGACGTCTAACCATAGCCCAAGAATAGACTAGACATCAGTTAGACGACTATTGAACGACTACATGTATACGTCTAATAGACAGTGAATATGGGTCTAGGCTAAAACAAGACTGAATTTGGGCCGTCAATGAAAATTTAATAGACGTCTAACCATAGACGTTTATTAAATAGACGTCTAATAGACGTCTAACCATAGCCCAAGAATAGACTAGACATCAGTTAGACGACTACATGTATAAAATTTAATAGACGTCTAACCATAGACGTCTATTAAATAGACGTCTAATAGACGTCTAACCATAGCCCAAGAATAGACTAGACATCAGTTAGAAGACTACATGTATAAAATTTAATAGACGTCTAACCATAGACGTCTAATAGACGTCTAACCATAGCCCAAGAATAGACTAGACATCAGTTAGACGACTACATGTATAAAATTTAATAGACGTCTAACCATAGACGTCTATTAAATAGACGTCTAATAGACGTCTAACCATAGCCCAAGAATAGACTAGACATCAGTTAGACGACTATTGAACGACTACATGTATACGTCTAATAGACAGTGAATATGGGTCTAGGCTAAAACAAGACTGAATTTGGGCCGTCAATGAAAATTTAATAGACGTCTAACCATAGACGTCTATTAAATAGACGTCTAATAGACGTCTAACCATAGCCCAAGAATAGACTAGACATCAGTTAGACGACTATTGAACGACTACATGTATACGTCTAATAGACAGTGAATATGGGTCTAGGCTAAAACAAGACTGAATTTGGGCCGTCAATGAAAATTTAATAGACGTCTAACCATAGACGTTTATTAAATAGACGTCTAATAGACGTCTAACCATAGCCCAAGAATAGACTAGACATCAGTTAGACGACTACATGTATAAAATTTAATAGACGTCTAACCATAGACGTCTATTAAATAGACGTCTAATAGACGTCTAACCATAGCCCAAGAATAGACTAGACATCGGTTAGAAGACTACGGCCCGGTTTCGCAGACAAGGCTTAAGCCTAGTCCTAGACTAAAATGTAAATCTGAGTTGTTTCAACTGAAATAAAATTGCACTGATTGATTTTAAAATATATCAGTGCCTTTATTTTGTCTCAAGATGCACACCAGTAATGTTTTTTTCTTAGCATGTTCATAAAAATTACTTAAATGTCCTAATTGAACTATGGTCTAATCCTGGCTTAGTCTAAGCCCTGTCTGGGAAACCGGGCCTACATGTATAAAATTTAATAGACGTCTAACCATAGACGTCTAATAGACGTCTAACCATAGCCCAAGAATAGACTAGACATCAGTTAGACGACTACATGTATAAAATTTAATAGACGTCTAACCATAGACGTCTATTAAATAGACGTCTAATAGACGTCTAACCATAGCCCAAGAATAGACTAGACATCAGTTAGACGACTACATGTATAAAATTTAATAGACGTCTAACCATAGACGTCTATTAAATAGACGTCTAATAGACGTCTAACCATAGCCCAAGAATAGACTAGACATCAGTTAGACGACTATTGAACGACTACACGTATACGTCAAATAGACAGTGAATATGGGTCTAGGCTAAAACAAGACTACATGTATACGTCTAATAGACAGTGAATATGGGTCTAGACTAAAACAAGACTGAATTTGGGCTGTCAGTGAATAGACGTCTAACCATAGCCCAAGAATAGACTAGACATCAGTTAGACCATTATTGAACGACTACATGTATACGTCTAATAGACAGTGAATATGGGTCTAGACTAAAACAAGACTGAATTTGGGCTGTCAGTGAAAATTTAATAGACGTCTAACTAAAGCCCAAAAATAGACTAGAAATCAGTTAGACCATTATTGAACGACTACATGTATACGTCAAATAGACAGTGAATATGGGTCTAGACTAAAACAAGACTGAATTTGGGCAGTCAGTGAAAATTTAATAGACATCTAACCATAGCCCAAGAATAGACTAGACATCAGTTAGACGACTATTGAACGACTACATGTATACGTCTAATAGACAGTGAATATGGGTCTAGACTAAAACAAGACTGAATTTGAACTAACCATAGACGTCTATTAATAGACAGTGAATATGGGTCTAGACTAAAACAAGACTGAATTTGAACTAACCATAGACGTCTATTAAATAGATGTCTAATAGACGTCTAACCATAGCCCAAGAATAGACTAGACATCAGTTAGACGACTACATGTATACGTCTAATAGACAGTGAATATGGGTCTAGACTAAAACAAGACTGAATTTGGGCTGTCAGTGAAAATTTAATAGACTTCTAACCATAGCCCAAGAATAGACTAGACATCAGTTAGACGACTATTGAACGACTACATGTATACGTCTAATAGACAGTGAATATGGGTCTAGACTAAAACAAGACTGAATTTGGGCCGTCAATGAAAATTTAATAGACGTCTAACCATAGACGTCTATTAAATAGACGTCTAATAGACATCTAACCATAGCCCAAGAATAGACTAGACATCAGTTAGACGACTATATGTATAAAATTTAATAGACGTCTAACCATAGACGTCTATTAAATAGACGTCTAATAGACGTCTAACCATAGCCCAAGAATAGACTAGACATCAGTTAGACGACTACATGTATAAAATTTAATAGACGTCTAACCATAGCCCAAGAATAGACTAGACATCAGTTAGACGACTATTGAACGACTACATGTATACGTCTAATAGACAGTGAATATGGGTCTAGACTAAAACAAGACTGAATTTGGGCTGTCAGTGAAAATTTAATAGACGTCTAACTAAAGCCCAAAAATAGACTAGAAATCAGTTAGACCATTATTGAACGACTACATGTATACGTCAAATAGACAGTGAATATGGGTCTAGACTAAAACAAGACTGAATTTGGGCTGTCAGTGAAAATTTAATAGACATCTAATCATAGCCCAAGAATAGACTAGACATCAGTTAGACGACTATTGAACGACTACATGTATACGTCTAATAGACAGTGAATATGGGTCTAGACTAAAACAAGACTGAATTTGGGCTGACAGTGAAAATTTAATAGACGTCTAACCATAGCCCAAGAATAGACTAGACATCAGTTAGACGACTATTGAACGACTACATGTATACGTCTAATAGACAGTGAATATGGGTCTAGACTAAAACAAGACTGAATTTGGGCTGTCAGTGAAAATTGAATAGACGTCTAACCATAGCCCAAGAATAGACTAGACATCAGTTAGACGACTATTGAACGACTACATGTATACGTCTAATAGACAGTGAATATGGGTCTAGACTAAAACAAGACTGAATTTGGGCTGACAGTGAAAATTTAATAGACGTCTAACCATAGCCCAAGAATAGACTAGACATCAGTTAGACGACTACATGTATACGTCTTAATAGACAGTGAATATGGGTCTAGACTAAAACAAGACTGAATTTGGGCTGTCAGTGAAAATTTAATAGACATCTAACCATAGCCCAAGAATAGACTAGACATCAGTTAGACCATTATTGAACGACTACATGTATTCGTCTAATAGACAGTGAATATGGGTCTAGGCTAAAACAAGACTGAATTTGGGCTGTCAGTGGAAATTTAATAGACGTCTAACCATAGCCCAAGAATAGACTAGACATCAGTTAGACGACTATTGAACGACTACATGTATACGTCTAATAGACAGTGAATATGGGTCTAGGCTAAAACAAGACTGAATTTGGGCCGTCAATGAAAATTTAATAGACGTCTAACCATAGACGTCTATTAAATAGACGTCTAATAGACGTCTAACCATAGCCCAAGAATAGACTAGACATCAGTTAGACGACTACTGAACGACTACATGTATACGTCTAATAGACAGTGAATATGGGTCTAGGCTAAAACAAGACTGAATTTGGGCCGTCAATGAAAATGTAATAGACGTCTAACCATAGACGTCTATTAAATAGACGTCTAATAGACGTCTAACCATAGCCCAAGAATAGACTAGACATCAGTTAGACGACTATTGAACGACTACATGTATACGTCTAATAGACAGTGAATATGGGTCTAGGCTAAAACAAGACTGAATTTGGGCCGTCAATGAAAATTTAATAGACGTCTAACCATAGACGTCTATTAAATAGACGTCTAATAGACGTCTAACCATAGCCCAAGAATAGACTAGACATCAGTTAGACGACTACATGTATAAAATTTAATAGACGTCTAACCATAGACGTCTATTAAATAGACGTCTAATAGACGTCTAACCATAGCCCAAGAATAGACTAGACATCAGTTAGACGACTAAATGTATAAAATTTAATAGATGTCTAACCATAGCCCAAGAATAGACTAGACATCAGTTAGACGACTACATGTATACGTCTAATAGACAGTGAATATGGGTCTAGACTAAAACAAGACTGAATTTGGGCTGTCAGTGAAAATTTAATAGACTTCTAACCATAGCCCAAGAATAGACTAGACATCAGTTAGACGACTATTGAACGACTACATGTATACGTCTAATGGACAGTGAATATGGGTCTAGACTAAAACAAGACTGAATTTGGGCTGTCAGTGAAAATTTAATAGACATCTAACCATAGCCCAAGAATAGACTAGACATCAGTTAGACCATTATTGAACGACTACATGTATTCGTCTAATAGACAGTGAATATGGGTCTAGGCTAAAACAAGACTGAATTTGGGCTGTCAGTGGAAATTTAATAGACGTCTAACCATAGCCCAAGAATAGACTAGACATCAGTTAGACGACTATTGAACGACTACATGTATACGTCTAATAGACAGTGAATATGGGTCTAGGCTAAAACAAGACTGAATTTGGGCCGTCAATGAAAATTTAATAGACGTCTAACCATAGACGTCTATTAAATAGACGTCTAATAGACGTCTAACCATAGCCCAAGAATAGACTAGACATCAGTTAGACGACTATTGAACGACTACATGTATACGTCTAATAGACAGTGAATATGGGTCTAGGCTAAAACAAGACTGAATTTGGGCCGTCAATGAAAATTTAATAGACGTCTAACCATAGACGTTTATTAAATAGACGTCTAATAGACGTCTAACCATAGCCCAAGAATAGACTAGACATCAGTTAGACGACTACATGTATAAAATTTAATAGACGTCTAACCATAGACGTCTATTAAATAGACGTCTAATAGACGTCTAACCATAGCCCAAGAATAGACTAGACATCAGTTAGAAGACTACATGTATAAAATTTAATAGACGTCTAACCATAGACGTCTAATAGACGTCTAACCATAGCCCAAGAATAGACTAGACATCAGTTAGACGACTACATGTATAAAATTTAATAGACGTCTAACCATAGACGTCTATTAAATAGACGTCTAATAGACGTCTAACCATAGCCCAAGAATAGACTAGACATCAGTTAGACGACTATTGAACGACTACATGTATACGTCTAATAGACAGTGAATATGGGTCTAGGCTAAAACAAGACTGAATTTGGGCCGTCAATGAAAATTTAATAGACGTCTAACCATAGACGTCTATTAAATAGACGTCTAATAGACGTCTAACCATAGCCCAAGAATAGACTAGACATCAGTTAGACGACTATTGAACGACTACATGTATACGTCTAATAGACAGTGAATATGGGTCTAGGCTAAAACAAGACTGAATTTGGGCCGTCAATGAAAATTTAATAGACGTCTAACCATAGACGTTTATTAAATAGACGTCTAATAGACGTCTAACCATAGCCCAAGAATAGACTAGACATCAGTTAGACGACTACATGTATAAAATTTAATAGACGTCTAACCATAGACGTCTATTAAATAGACGTCTAATAGACGTCTAACCATAGCCCAAGAATAGACTAGACATCGGTTAGAAGACTACGGCCCGGTTTCGCAGACAAGGCTTAAGCCTAGTCCTAGACTAAAATGTAAATCTGAGTTGTTTCAACTGAAATAAAATTGCACTGATTGATTTTAAAATATATCAGTGCCTTTATTTTGTCTCAAGATGCACACCAGTAATGTTTTTTTCTTAGCATGTTCATAAAAATTACTTAAATGTCCTAATTGAACTATGGTCTAATCCTGGCTTAGTCTAAGCCCTGTCTGGGAAACCGGGCCTACATGTATAAAATTTAATAGACGTCTAACCATAGACGTCTAATAGACGTCTAACCATAGCCCAAGAATAGACTAGACATCAGTTAGACGACTACATGTATAAAATTTAATAGACGTCTAACCATAGACGTCTATTAAATAGACGTCTAATAGACGTCTAACCATAGCCCAAGAATAGACTAGACATCAGTTAGACGACTACATGTATAAAATTTAATAGACGTCTAACCATAGACGTCTATTAAATAGACGTCTAATAGACGTCTAACCATAGCCCAAGAATAGACTAGACATCAGTTAGACGACTATTGAACGACTACACGTATACGTCAAATAGACAGTGAATATGGGTCTAGGCTAAAACAAGACTACATGTATACGTCTAATAGACAGTGAATATGGGTCTAGACTAAAACAAGACTGAATTTGGGCTGTCAGTGAATAGACGTCTAACCATAGCCCAAGAATAGACTAGACATCAGTTAGACCATTATTGAACGACTACATGTATACGTCTAATAGACAGTGAATATGGGTCTAGACTAAAACAAGACTGAATTTGGGCTGTCAGTGAAAATTTAATAGACGTCTAACTAAAGCCCAAAAATAGACTAGAAATCAGTTAGACCATTATTGAACGACTACATGTATACGTCAAATAGACAGTGAATATGGGTCTAGACTAAAACAAGACTGAATTTGGGCAGTCAGTGAAAATTTAATAGACATCTAACCATAGCCCAAGAATAGACTAGACATCAGTTAGACGACTATTGAACGACTACATGTATACGTCTAATAGACAGTGAATATGGGTCTAGACTAAAACAAGACTGAATTTGAACTAACCATAGACGTCTATTAATAGACAGTGAATATGGGTCTAGACTAAAACAAGACTGAATTTGAACTAACCATAGACGTCTATTAAATAGATGTCTAATAGACGTCTAACCATAGCCCAAGAATAGACTAGACATCAGTTAGACGACTACATGTATACGTCTAATAGACAGTGAATATGGGTCTAGACTAAAACAAGACTGAATTTGGGCTGTCAGTGAAAATTTAATAGACTTCTAACCATAGCCCAAGAATAGACTAGACATCAGTTAGACGACTATTGAACGACTACATGTATACGTCTAATAGACAGTGAATATGGGTCTAGACTAAAACAAGACTGAATTTGGGCCGTCAATGAAAATTTAATAGACGTCTAACCATAGACGTCTATTAAATAGACGTCTAATAGACATCTAACCATAGCCCAAGAATAGACTAGACATCAGTTAGACGACTATATGTATAAAATTTAATAGACGTCTAACCATAGACGTCTATTAAATAGACGTCTAATAGACGTCTAACCATAGCCCAAGAATAGACTAGACATCAGTTAGACGACTACATGTATAAAATTTAATAGACGTCTAACCATAGCCCAAGAATAGACTAGACATCAGTTAGACGACTATTGAACGACTACATGTATACGTCTAATAGACAGTGAATATGGGTCTAGACTAAAACAAGACTGAATTTGGGCTGTCAGTGAAAATTTAATAGACGTCTAACTAAAGCCCAAAAATAGACTAGAAATCAGTTAGACCATTATTGAACGACTACATGTATACGTCAAATAGACAGTGAATATGGGTCTAGACTAAAACAAGACTGAATTTGGGCTGTCAGTGAAAATTTAATAGACATCTAATCATAGCCCAAGAATAGACTAGACATCAGTTAGACGACTATTGAACGACTACATGTATACGTCTAATAGACAGTGAATATGGGTCTAGACTAAAACAAGACTGAATTTGGGCTGACAGTGAAAATTTAATAGACGTCTAACCATAGCCCAAGAATAGACTAGACATCAGTTAGACGACTATTGAACGACTACATGTATACGTCTAATAGACAGTGAATATGGGTCTAGACTAAAACAAGACTGAATTTGGGCTGTCAGTGAAAATTGAATAGACGTCTAACCATAGCCCAAGAATAGACTAGACATCAGTTAGACGACTATTGAACGACTACATGTATACGTCTAATAGACAGTGAATATGGGTCTAGACTAAAACAAGACTGAATTTGGGCTGACAGTGAAAATTTAATAGACGTCTAACCATAGCCCAAGAATAGACTAGACATCAGTTAGACGACTATTGAACGACTACATGTATACGTCTAATAGACAGTGAATATGGGTCTAGACTAAAACAAGACTGAATTTGGGCTGACAGTGAAAATTGAATAGACGTCTAACCATAGCCCAAGAATAGACTAGACATCAGTTAGACCATTATTGAACGACTACATGTATACGTCTAATAGAAACAAGAAAACATAATTTCCGTGATAAAATGAAAACCTGAAATATTTTATGGCATACTTCAATAAATAAAGAAGATTCAATATACAAAAATATTTTTTGGATTATAATTTTAAATAAATTAGTGTTATAGCTCATATTTTCAGATTTTCATAGTATAAGTATGAATTTCAGTACTTTTACCATTAAGTGACATATCAACCGTTTGGTAGAGGTCAATATTTAAAAAATTATAGGATTTATAGGAAAAAAAAAACATTGAGTGTGGTTATTGGTGACATAAAGAGATAAAAAATGCAAACAAAATTTTTTTTCCATTGCCTTTTTCTTGGTGGGGCAGTTAAAGGGTTAAACAACTTTGAAATTTAACACAACTTAAACATTCAAATCTAATGTCATTAATTGTTTTCTGTCATCAAGAAGTAAACAAAGAAAGAAAGAACTGCAAAACATTGAACTTAACCAATCATTCAATGTAGATATAGAATTATGTTTCAAGCCTGACAGAGTCCTCATCATTACTGCTGTATTTACAGTACTGGGGGGATGGGTATCACAGAGGCGGGACGTCCTGTCAATAGCACTCAGAAATTCAGAGAGTGCTTTATTGATTACTTTGCTTGATTGAAAACAGGACAGGTTTACTGCATGGTCTTTGTACATGAGTATGACAATGAATAAGTCACATTCATCACTATAGAAGAAAAAGCAGAGCGAAAATAAGTGTATTCGGAAATTTCTCCAGACAATATTTTGCAATTTCACAATAAAACTGAGGTAAGATTTCAAACCACATTTAGATGTTTTATCTGTGTTTTATTTATACTACTAGTCAAATGTTTTTGAACGGTACATTAATGACTCTTAAAGTCTCTTCTGCTCACCAAGCCTGCATTTATTTGATCCAAAGTGCAGCAAAAACAGTAAAAATGTGAAATATTTTTACTATTTAAAGTAACTGTTTTCTATTTGAATATATTTTAAAATGCAATTTATTCCTGTGATTTCAAAGCTGAATTTTTAGCATCATTACTCAGAAATCATTCAAATATTCTGATCTGCTGATTAAAAAACATTTATTATTATTATTATGTTGAAAACAGCGGTGTGTAATTTTTTCAGGTTTCTTTGATGAATGTAAAGATCCAAAGATCAGCAATTATCTAAAATAGAAATCTTTTGTAACATTATAAATGTCTTTATCATCACTTCTGATCAATTAAAAGCATCCTTGCTAAATAAAACGATTAATTTCTATCATTTCCCAAAATACTGACTCCAAGCTTTTGAATGGTGTAGTGTATAATGTTACAAAAGCTTTTCATTTCAGGATCTTTGGATCTTTCTATTCATCAAAGAATCCTGAAAAAAATTTACTCAACTATTTTAAATATTGATAATAATAATAATAATAATAATAATAATAATAATAATAATAATGTTTCTCAAACAGCAAATCAGCATATTAGAATGATTCTAAAGGATTATGTGACACTGAAGACTGTAGTAATGTTGCTGAAAATTGTGCTTTGATTACAGGAATATATTACATTTTAAAATATATTCAAATAGAAAACAGTTTTTTTAAATAGTAAAAAAAAAATTCAAAAATGTTACTGTTTTTGCTGTACTTTGGATCAAATAAATGCAGGCTTGAAAAAAAAACATTAAAAATCTTACTGTTCAAAAACTTTTGACTGGTAGTGTATATAAACTATAAAAATATATAAGCAATAAATAAATGTCTTTTCAACAAACATCTGCCATTTCAAGTCTAAAAATTTTAAAAACTCCCTGTTGAGTTTAGACAAGTGGATCAGCGTCAGATGCAACATGTGCAAGTAATGATCCCAGACATCTCCATCTGCAGAATAACCTCAACAACTCCACTGGGATTCTTTCTTTAAATTGAGCATTAGGCTAATCCTGTGCGTCCATTAGACGATTATTACACTAGCCAGTATAAAAGCAGTTTCAGGTTGACAGCTCTGCTGAGCTGCACAGTATGTAGTGCTTTCAAGGCAAATTGCAGCAGAGTCAACTCACAGCGCATACTGTAGATCACCGCTGACGCCTTTTAATTAAGATTAAAAAGATCCCTATACTGCAACAGATGCATCTTTGGATTTCAGACCTCAGACTGATCAGAAAGAGACAATGGTGGAGATTCAGTGTTTGTTTTCGGGCATGATTGATGAAGTGAATCCAATGAGCTAAACAGGGACAGAGCTGTCAAAACAGAAGCTCTGATCAATAAAAACAGCTCTTGGACTGTGCCGCCCTCATTAGGTGCTCATTGGCTTCTTGGATACACTTGGAAAACTGTCAGAATGAAACAGCTTTGGGTATTCACTTCACAGCATGTTTTTTTGCGATCACTCAAGTGAAAACATGTTGCAAGTTAGTCCTAAACTCTCCTTATTTCCTATTACTATGAATCTATGTTAAAAGCTAAAGATTTTATTTCTCAGTTGTCAGTTTTGTGATGCATCTCTGAGGAAAAAAAATATGGGGAAAGTGATGGGCAGCTTCACCCTGAGGCCAGACCTTCAGTAAATTATCTTGATTTATGTTGATTGGATTAAAACGTAAGTATGCTTCGTAGCGTCTGGGCCGTGCAGCTACTGACCCAGCTGGATTTATGACTCTACTCTTCCAGGTCGAAATTCTGGACTCAAAAACCAAAGAACAGCTCTGTTTTCTTGACAAGGTAAGCAGGTTTTACCTTTAATAATCAAAGACAGTGACTGCTGCACTCAGCCAAAACTTAATGGTAAATTATTTAATTTTGTTTTTAATGCAGGTTGAACCCCACTCAAGCGTAGGTGACATTAAGAGTTTGTTTCATAAGTCATGTAAGTTTTACCGCACAGATTTTACCTAGTCAAATATGAAATCTTGGTTACATTTTTTCCCTACTGTGCGTCAGGGTGCTGGTTTTATTCACCAAATTAACAAGCACATATTAAATAGGCCTGCTGATCTTTAAATTGTTGTCTAATTTTACTTCTATAGAGTGTTTTCAGGACACATCATCAGTCAGCCATATTGGCGGTAGTGAATGTAAACAATGCCACTAAACTGAACGAAACTCATATATTTAGCTGATTATTGCTGCTGAAAATGGTCAATAATTGCCATGTTTTGGGCTGTACTAATCGGTCAGACTGGGAAAAAACATTTGGCGTACTATAGACTGCCAAAAGTTATAATAAATCAAGAAGAAGAGTGCAAAAAAACAGTTTTTCTAGGATTTCCAGGGCAATAATCTTGACAACATTTGTGTTTGTTCTTATCATTTCCAGTTAGGTAACGTTAGGTGAAATATTAGACTCGTATGTATCTTTAACACCTAGTAGTTTGTCAAAATATTGCGCCCTTTATTGCTTACTAAGTCCTCTTCTATATGATTTAGGAGCTTCTACACGTTTTCTCCCGTGGTTTAGACAGCAATACTAACAACAATACTAACTACAGTAAGTTATTTTCAGTGAAATCGATACCTGAGACACATGATGGCGCCAGTCGCGTTTTCGCGGTGTGAGGAGATAAGAAGCCTGAAAGAAGCGCTGGTGTAATGAACGTAACTGGTTTTAGCATTTCTATTGGCTGAAAGGATTTTTGAGGGGAGTCTATTCGGTACCTGATTGGTTGATTTTCACCTGGACGAGCTGTGATAAACTCGTTGCTATGGCGTAACACAGATCATACAAGGAAATCTCTGACTGGACTGCTGATTCCCGCGATTGACCAATCACAATCAAGTATTCTAGAGCGCGCGCGTAATAATGAATGAAATTATATTATACAACAGCATTAATTAAACACAATGTTTAACATTTGTAAATGTTGCTTGTTTAGTATGTTGTGTCTATATTATTCTTGAAATTAGCGTGTAATGTTTGTATGATTTTGTCCTTCTCATTGTCAGATCCCAAATGGTACCCAGCTAGACAAGCCCTGAGGCTAGACCCCAGTGAGTATGAGAAACTCATTACATACAGTTGAAGTCAAAAGTTTAGGTTACATACTCCTTGCAGAATGTGCAAAATGTCAATTGTTTTAGCAAAATAAGAGGGATCATACAAAATGCATGTTATTTTTTATTTAGTACTTACCTAAATAAGATATTTAAACATAAATGACGTTTACATATAGTCCACAAGAGAAAATAATTGTTGAATTTATAAAAATGACCCTGTTCAAAAATGTTCGTACACTTGATTCTAAATATTGTTTTGTTACCCGAATGATCCACAGCTGTTTTTTGTTTGTTTGTTTGTTTGTTTGTTTAGTGATAGTTGTTAATGAGTCCCTTGTTTGTCCTGAACAGTTAAACTGCCAGCTGTTCTTCAGAAAAGTCCTTCAGCTTCATCAAATTTTTTTAAGCATTTTTGCGTATTTGAACCCTTTCCAGCAATGACTGTATGATTCTGAGATCCATCTCTTCACACTGAGAACAACTGAGGGACTCATATGCAACTATTACAGAAGGTTCAATCGTTCACTGATACTTCAGAAGGAAACACAATGCATTAAGCAATGCATTTCACCGGGGGGTGAAAACTTTTTATTTAAATATCAGTAAATTTACTTTATTTTGTCTTCTGGGAAACATGTAAGTATCTTCTGTAGCTTCTGATGGGTAGTACTAAATAAAAAGAAAATAAGATGTTTGGGCAAAATAAGAAAAATTTACACATCTTCATTCTATTCAAAAGTTTACACCCCTGGCTCTTAATGCATTGTTTTTTTTTGGAGCATCAGTGAGCATATGAACCTTCTGTAATAGTTGCATATGTGTCCCTCAGTTGTCCTCAGTGTAAAAAGATGGATCTCAAAATCATACAGTCACTGTTGGAAAGGATTTAAATACACAAAAATGCTGAAAAACCAAAGAATCTGTGGGACCTGAAGGATTTTTCTGAAGAACAGCGGGCAGTTTAACTGTTCAGGACAAACAAGGGACTCATGAAAAACTATCACTAAACAAAAACAAAAAAACAGCTGTGGATCATTCAGGTAACAACATAGTATTATGAATCAAGCGTATGTAAACTTTTGAACAGCGTCATTTTTATAAATTACAACTCCCACAAATACAACTACCTCTTTTTCTTGTGGACTATGTAAACATCTTTTATGTTAAATATCTTATTATGGTCCCTCTTATTTCTGTAAAATAATTAACATTTTGCAGATTGTGCAAGGTGTATGTAAACTTTTGACCTCTTTTGAACTGTATACATTTTGTTTAATCAGAATGTCATAACTGGACCTTGAACACTTCTAACTTCCCTCTGGTGATGTATCCAGGACTTTTCCAATCACCTAGTCCGCTTAAACCCCGTCTTTTCAAGCTTGTGTTGACCTTCTTCTACTTTTGAGTGCAACACCCACATCTCAATATCCAACCAAATACCCATCCTTTTTTCATTTTTAAAATCTGTTACACTCGGACATCACTATAGAAAAAAAATACTTCCATTTCTTTGTGACAGTTTCAGTGTCACAGCTAAAATCAGTCCTGTTGCTTTTCCTTAGGTCTGTTTCTTTAGAAACAACCAAGAAAATATATATAGATTTGTTTATTCCTTGGCATTAAAAAAAAACTTTCATCTACTCCATTTCTACCAGTTGCTAAACCTACACACTGAATTGAGGGATATTATTCATCTACTCTGCTTTTAAAATCTAACCAGATGAAGACATGGTAGACAGGATGTTACACAAACGTTGTGGATGTTCTCAGATGTGCCTTGATGTCTTCCTACCTCTAGCGCTATTGAAGGCAGCATTTTTCAGGTTTCAGAAAGCAAGATAAGTGCTATCTGCCGATAGCTGCTTTGATGCAGCAAGCCCAAAACCTACACTTACCTAAAACTTTAACACTAGCTGTAACAAATCTAGTTTTGCGTTTATAGAAGGAAAAGCACTGCGAGATGATGATGTGCTACAGAACCTGCCTGTTGGGACCTCAGCGACCTTGTATTTCAGAGACCTTGGTCCACAACTGGGATGGACGATGGTAAGAGTGATTTGCAAAATGTATTTCTGACTCAAACCTACAATCTTTCAAAACATCAATGATTTGCAGGTTTTTCTGGTGGAGTATATGGGTCCCCTTCTGATATATCTTCTCTTCTATATCCGCGTCCCTTACATCTATAACCACAAATACACCTTCACCTCCAGCTCTCATCAGGTGGTCAAGTACGTTCTTCTAAAAAATTACCTTTTGTTTTCCACATAAGAAATATGGATTTCGAATGTCTTGAGAGTCAATAAAGCGATTTTTATTTTCTCCTCAGTTTGGCTTGTGCTTGTCACTCCTTCCACTATATCAAGAGGTTATTTGAAACAATCTTTGTGCATCGGTTTTCTAATGGCACAATGCCTCTCAGAGCCATTGTAAAGGTGAGTTTTTGGTCACACTTGTCTGGTTTGCTATTGTGTCAAATGAAAATTAGTCTGAGAAGTAATTTGTCTATGTCAGAAAGGTATTATACAGTTCAGCTATTTTCTGAGCAATTTGGCAAACTCAACAATACTCGAAAAAAAAGTGTTGAATCCTCAAAGCTGAAGAAAATTCTCTGAATTCACAGAATTGTTCATATTATTGGGGTTTTGCAGCTTGGTTAGCGTACTACATTAACCATCCTCTCTACACACCACCATGTGAGTACCGGCATAGACATATCTATTTAGTAATCACTTCAGTTTGATACACTAAGCTTGTTTTTATGTTTTACAGCATATGGAGAGACACAGGTCAACTATGCACTAATTATCTTTGTGGTATGTGATGTTAACCTATGTGGAATGTTATTTAAATCTAGAAACGTGTACAAAAATGTGGTACCACTTTAAAAACCTAATATAATCTAATATGTTTAGACCTCATTGTGTATTAAAGATAAATTAACAAATATAATGTATATTGTTTGTATTGCAGTTATGCGAGGCAGGTAATTTTTCTATCCACTGGTCACTGAACAGTTTGAAATGTGAAGGTGGGTGTATTATGTCACATTTCTATGGGATTACAAATCAGATATTTGTGTATGACACAATTTTTTGTTGTTTGAAGGTACAAAATATCGGAGGTTCCCAAATCCATCTAAAAACCCTTTTACGTGGCTCTTTTTCTTTGTTTCATGTCCCAACTACACATATGAGGTAACAGCACTATTGTTATAATCAAATATATTACACATTCTGCTTCCGCCACTGAATAAAAAATGTAAAAAAGTAATAGCGATTTTTTTTTATCTCTTTGCAAGGGTTACAATTCAGACTTTTTTTTCCTCAGAATTGTGAAATTTAAGAAAAAAATTTGTTTAAAAAGTCAAATTTTGAGGGGAGTTTATCTTACAATTCCGACTCACCATTGCGTGTTATAAAAGTCAGAATTATGAAAAATAAATGTGACATTCTGAGAAATAAAGTCACACTTCAGAGAAATAAGCCAAAATTGTAAGTTTAAATCGGAACTCTGACCTTTTTTTTCTCAAAATTACGACTTAATTTCTCTGATTTGCGAGTTTATATTTTGCAATTTTGACTTTATAACACGCATTTGCAAGTTTACATCAGGCAATTCTGAGAAAAAAACGTCAGAATTGAGTTTCTCAGAATTGCAAGTTTATATCACACAATTCCGAGGAAAAAAAGTCAGAACTGAGAGTTGTAAACTAGCAACTGTGAGAAAAAAATCAGAATTTTAAGTTTATATCATGCTATTGTTATTTAATTTCTCAGAATTGCTAGTTTATATTTCACAATTCCAACTTGACTCACAATTGCGTGTTATAAAATCAGAATTACAAGAAAAAGCAATTCTGAGAAATAAACTCGCAATTCTGAGAAAAAAAAATCAGAATTTTGAGTTTATATTGCAATTCTGACTTTATTTCTCAAAATTGTGAGTTTATATGACGCTATTGTTACATAACTATTTAACATCGCTATTTACTTTTTCAGAATTTTAAGTTTTTCTCTTACAATTCTGAGAAAAGAATTTTGAGTTTATATTGCAATTCTGACTTTATTTCACAAAAATGTGAGTTTATATCACACATTTCTGAGAAAAAGTCAGTTTTTATCAGGCTATTATTATTCAATTTCTCCAAATTGCATGTTTGTAGCTCAGTTTTGACTTAATAACTTGCAATTGTGAGTTTATATCATGCAATTTTGAGGGAAAAAAGTCAGAATTGTGAGTTTATATCATGCTGTTGTTATTTAATAGTTATATTTTAATAGTTTGTCAATTCTGCCTTTATAACTTGCAATTGTGAGTTTATATCTTACAATTCTGAATTTATATAGCAATTCTGACTTTATTTCTCAAAAATGCGTTTTTAAAAGTCAGAATTGTTAATTTATGTCATGCTGTTATTTATTTTCTCCTAATTGTGTTTATAGCTCACATTTTTGACTTTATAACTGAATGAGTTTATGTAACGCTATTGTTACGTAATTTTTCAGAATTTTAGGTTGATCTGAATTCTGCCTTTATAATTGCAAGTTTAAATCTTACAATTCTGAGAAGTCAGAAGTATTAGATGTAAATTTGCAATTGTGAGAAAAAAAAAAGTCACAATTCCTTTTTTTTTTATTCGGTGCCATCACCTCTTTTCTTAAATGTTTTTATTAGGTGGGTGCTTGGGTGGGCCTGTCCATCATGACCCAGTGTGTCCCAGGTGAGCAACTGCCATTAAACGTTGTAATTTTGATATATTTAATATACAGAGCTATTAAATAAATAAATATATATTATTATTATTTTTTTATAATTAAAATGTAATATGTTTTTTGTTTTGTTTTTTGCAGTGGCTCTCTTCACATTTGTCGGTTTCCTTCAAAAGACCATCTGGGCCAAAGGAAAACACAAAACTTACACCCGGGAGTTTAAGGACTACCCAAACCTGCGCATGCCAATCCTCCCTTTCATCCTTTGACATTCATGTAAAGCAATTTCAGGTCAAAATCCAGAGACATTATGATTTGGGCTGAGAGAACTAGGACTCATCTGAATAGCTGCATGTAAATGAAGCTGATTTATGACACCCTCTGGGAAGGATTATGAAGTTAAATCCGCTTTCAACAATATCTGACGGTTATCATGCAAGAAGATGTTGAACATTGTTATATTTACAATGGTATGCTACTTGGGAATTTAAATAAGCAGATTTGTCGGAATTTGTGTTGACACAACATATTTTTGTGGGTTAAATCTTTTCCACAAAAATCCATGTGCAAAACACAGGCCTCTACCTCTGTAAACCAACTACTTCAGCATGAAATAAAAGGGTTTTTCTTAAAGCTACATTAATTAGCTACAATATTTATATAAAAATACTGAACTTTTGGGGTCAAATAAAAATACTTTGTTTTACCTTAAATCTAATTTACTGGTATAAACGGTTATAAAACAATCGTTATAAATTATTTCCAGACTATACTGCTGATGATAATGTTACCGTGTTAATTCTTAACAAGATAAAAAGTGAGCAATAACATTTTTAATAATATTCTTTTGGGGTATTTTTCCAGAAAAAGAAAAGAAAAGAAAAGAAGGAAACAATACAAAAGGAAAATCAACTTTGTACAATTCCTTGCTATCAGCCATTTCTAGTCAAATTACAAAACTGAATAGTCAACATTTCTTCGTAAGCTACACTTTTCTAACTTGGCAAAATTATTAAAGCCGTGACTTGCAGTATGTCACAATGCAATATGCATTTCAATAGCAATAGCCTTTGCAATAAAATCTATTGCATCATTTGATTTGTTTTTAAAACAAAATTCTTTGTAAAAAAGTGACATTGACACAATAAAGTGCTATAGTATTCATAAGACTAACTCAGTCCAGTTCTGTCTGTATTTTGTTGTGGTTTGAAAGCATTTCTATAAAAAAAGGCCAAGCAAAGGAAGTGTGCGAAGCCGTTACTGCGTAAACGCTCAGAAGTCTCAAACTGAGTGTTTTGTAAAGAAGAAAAAAATAATCTCCTTTTCTTTTATGACTCTCTTGTGCGCCCTGCCAGATGACTCCAATTGACCTGCTCAAATGACCCTCTTCAGTGAAGATTTCAGGCTTTCGTTTTCACTGGAAAGACTCTCGTGTCCCGCCGGGCACCGGCTGCCCTCGGGTGCAACACAATGGCATCATCTTCTCCGGATTGCTGCTTTGCGAAATTCACAAACACCTACAGGGAGTGAAACAAAGAGAGCGAGACTACATAAAGAGTCAAAATGCCCTCGTTCCAGTGCATTTGTCACATGCAGGCTTGGAAAACAAATGGTGGCGGTCACAAGATAGATGGATGCTTGTGGCAATCTGACCCTGAACTGATCTCCTCTATTCTGTGCTTGTCTAGTTTAGGATTTCCTGTCTCAGAAGGAAAAGAGCACCATCAAAAATACTGCTACATAAAGGGAGTCAAACATTTTCTAAGCTTAAATGTATAACACAAGATGATACTGAAAAACATTTGAAAATCTTAATGGTACAGGATCATATGAAATACCTGGTCAAGTGTTGTTTGGGACACGGAGTAATCTTCAATATTCAGCATTTCCTTGTTCGCCAAGACGAGCTGGAAGATTTTGGCCAGGGAGGAAGAAGCGATCTCATACTGTAGAGTATTATAGTGTTTCTCCCTCTGAATGCAGCCTGGAAATGTGCTCTCCATAAATGCTTCGGCCGGGTTCAGATCTGGTACTGTGCCCGGTTTGGCTGCCCTGATTTTCATGGTTACCACATATCCATCACCAAATCTGCAGGGAAAACATTGTAAGAAATGTTCGGAGAATAGAAATGCAAATCCAAAAGATTTTGGATTGTGGAAAATGTATGCAACTGAAAATGTTTATGTAAATGCAAGTGTAAATTTGTAATTTTACTTGTATTTGAGGTGCTGGATTGTGCCAAGACACTTGAATGTTCCGTTCACCATGATGGCTAGTCGTGTGCAGAGAGCTTCACATTCCTCCATGCTGTGGATAAAACACACTATTTATTTATTATACTTAAAAAACATTATTTTTATTATTTTACCTAAAACAGCATGAAATGGTGATCACAAATAATTTAGCTTTTGTAATGTGTCATATTTTCAGCTGAAACAATCCTGAACATGAAATTGGGACTGTAGCTTATGGAAGTCCTAGGAGGCCATGGCTTATCCTTTCCTTTCTCATTTTCTTGTGATCACGACTCACATTTTCTTGTGATCTCAATACAACAAAAGTTGATTTAGTGCTTTGTACCTTGAAGTACAACGAGAAAACCTCGATTTCATGAGAAGTCATTATCATGAGAAAACAACTTACTGTATGTCGAGTTCACAGGAAAATTAGGCTGTGTTCACAAGAAAACTTCTGTCGAGATTGTGAGAAAATTAAGTAGTGTTCACAAGAAAACAACTTTTATGTTGAGATCATGAGAAAATTAATTTTGATCACAAGAAGCAAAACTTCTGTCAAGATCACAAGAAAATGCAGTCGTGATCACAAGAAAACTTGTCAAGATCACAAGAAAATTGAAGAAAATGTCTAGGTTACGTATGTAACCCTGGTTCCCTGAGGACAGGGAACGAGACGCTGCGTCCTGGTGGACACTATGGGAACTGCCTCCAGCGTGACCGGTTCTGAAGCTCCTATAGAACAACGACAATGAACTTTGACATTGGCCGGCGCCAGCCTATGACATCATAACAAGGCGCCTACCAGTATATAAGGGGCGCTTGTGAATACATCAACCATCTTTTTGTCTGACGGAGACGTAAGTGGGGCCCGAAGCATGGCTACGAGACGCAGCGTCTCATTCCCTGTCCTCAGGGAACCAGGGTTACATACGTAACCTAGATGTTCCCTTCCGGAGGGAACTCTACGCTGCGTCCTGGTGGACACTATGGGAACGTCTCTACCCACGCTGCCATGCTGAGGGATAAGTGATCAACTGACTGATTGAGGAGTCAAGAAGGAACATCACTCCTACTTCCACCGAGAATCGCTTGGGCCAGAGCCTGAGTCCGACCTACTAGGTCAGCTCAGAGCTACGTCCGTCACGGCTAGCTCGGCCACCCAAGCACGGAACACCTAAGAGTGGAGGTCTGATTCTCTAAGCGAGAAGAGACCTGGCTACACTCACCGCTACAGAAAGTAATGAAGCTTACCACTAAGCCTTCATACTAAGCGGGGTTCTGAAGAGCGGAGGCTTCAGAAAGACTCTCTAAACGAGAGGAAGCCTAGCAACACTCTGTGCTTGCGGGAAAACTCTGAAAGTGGAGGTCCCATGACCTAACTACACTTGACACTGGAGGTAATTCATGAGGCTCAAAGAGCCTAAGCAATAGAACCACCTAAGTGGAGTTTCTCAGGAGAATGGAGGCTTCAGTAAGAAGACTCTCTAGATGAGAGGAAGCCTAGTGACAATTGATCCTTATGAACAATGCTACCTGGAGTGGAGTTGGAAAAACCCAGGGGTTTTTAGAACCAACTCTAGAATGGGAACGGAGATACTGCGTAACCCATACCATATAGGATTTTTAGAAAAGAACCCAACCTTCAGGGGGGAATCTTTACCACTCATGTGGATTTCAGAAAGTGCCCAGAGACTTGCGTGTGCACTTACCACTTCATGTGGGTTTTAGAGAGTGCTCAAAGCTTTACGTGAGTACTCACCACTCATGTGGGTTTTAGAAGGGGCCAAAAGCTGAGCGAGGGCCACCATACAATGTCTCATAATGGTAGCAAGGCTCACAGTAGACCTATGTACTAGAAGCGGAGCTTAAGGAGAGCGGAGGCTTCAGCAAAAAGACTCTCTAAACGAGAGGTGGCCTGACAACGCTCAATCCTCAGGGAAAGAGCTCTCAGGAGTGGATATTTAGCCACGCTCAACACTAGAAGCAGTTGGTAAAGCTCACAGAGCCAACATGAACTACTTAAGTGGAGCTCCCAAGAGCAAAGGCTGCAGTTAGATGATTTCTCAAATGAGAAAAAGGTCTAACAGCTCTCAGTCTAGAATGTAAGGAAGACGTGTGAGAGCAAAGGTCCTCAGTAAACCGCCACAGGTGAGAGGGGACCTAACAGCAGCACTTAAGAGTGGAGGCTTCAGCAGAAAGACTCTCTAAAATGAGAGGAGGCCTGACGACACTCATATCTAAAGCTTCAACACTAGAGGCAGTTAGTGAAGCTAAACAGCCTACATAAACTACCTGAGTGGAGCTCTACAGAGCGAAGGCTGCAGCTAGACGATTCTCACTGTGAGAAAAACGTCTAACAGCTCTCAGTCTGGGCCACAGGGAAGACTGTGAGAGCAAGATCTTCATCATAACGCCACTAGGTGAGAGGAGACCTAATCAGCAGCACTCAAGAGTGGAGGCTTCATCAGAAAGACTCTCTTTACCGAGAGGAGGCCTAACAACACTCCGACCAATTTCGCTCTGAAAGGGGGGAAACTCCTAAGAGTGGAGGTCTCACTTGTATGAGTACAATAATCAAAGGGAAGGGACCACACTCAACACCTCAAGGCGATTAATTATGCAGAGCAAAAATAGATCGCCTTAGTGGAGTTTCAGAGAGTGGAGACTTCAGCAGAGCGATTCTCGACTCGAAGAGGCCTGGCAACGCTCACCGTGGCAGGAAAATCTAGGAGTGGAGGTCTTAGAACAACACAACTCACTAAAAATGAGGGGAGACCTAACTACACTCAACCCCAGTATAGTAATGAGGCTCAGCAGAGTCTGCATACTAAAAATACCACCTGGACAGAGCTTTAAGCATCTACACAGAGTTCAAATGAACTTATGGAGGTCCAACACAGGGCTTTCGCCAAGGGAAGACCTGCTACATTACGCCTTAGTGTAAATAGCGAGGCTCAAAAAAGCCTACAAGCTACTAGAACTGCCCAAGATAGAACTGTGAGAAATCGGCTTAAACGTGAACCTCTAAAAGGGTGGAAGTCTCACCAGCACAACTCTCAGCGAGAGGAGGCCTGAATAAAAAGCTACTCACAGGGGGGTTTTACTAAACTTTCCTTCTCTGATATTAGAAGCAGAGCCCTGGGGAGCGTGGGCTTCAATGCACTGACTCAAAAAGAGAGGCAGCCTACAACACTCAACCCTAGGTTGCTTACATTAAAAAAGGGGTGGAGATCTCAACCCAAACCTCCCGGCTTTACACTCAAAATAAAGAGCGGAGTCTCTGTCCAGACTCTATCACGGGACGGGAAGTCTGCCACACCCAGTAGGTGTGTAAACATGCATATGCAGGTATAAATAATGCCTAAGCCAAGCTCAAAACAGCGGAGGCTTCAAAGGATAACTCTTCAAAATGAGAGGAAGCCTGAAAACGCTTAACCCCTACAGGAGTTATTTACGAGTGGAGGTCTCGGTACACTATCTCACAAACGAGGGAAGACCTGGCTACACACGACACTTAGGGACCGTAGAGCTCAGTATGGAGCTCAAATACTAAAGTCTCACCCAAGCGGAGCTGGTAGACAAACAATACATACATATACATATATACACACCCACTTATATGTCAGTTCATGTACCGGGCCAACAGATTGAGTTTATCAATCTATCATCGGCCCAGCCCCAGAGTCTTATGAGGGGACAAAAGGCAGGCGGCCGAACTTCACGAGAAAACTTGTCAAGATCACAAGAAAACAAGAAAGAAAAATATACTAATACATGGCCTCTTAGGACTTCCGTAGTAACTTGATTTGATAGGATTGTAAAAAGCAGGCTATAATATTATTGGCTCTTTTTTTTCCACCAAAAATTAATAAATATATTTTAAAATGACATGTCTAAATTGTACACAGTATCACCAGATATTTCAAGTAAATACAAAATTGTTCCTAAAAATGAGCTAAATAAACACTTTTTTAAAAATGAAAAAAAGTTTTTCACCTAAGATTAAGGTGTAGGTTTGTATGAAAGCCAGTTTCTGCCACAGGATAAACAAAATTAAATGAATGGTAATTGTGAAGCCACAATTCTCACATTATATCTTACTTTTTTCTCATAATTGTGACAAAAAAAGTCACATTTTTTATGGTGGAAACATAGACATAAAATCAGAATTCATAGAAAAAAGTCTAAATTGCGATAAATTGTGATGAGATTTCTTTCTCAGAATTGTGAGAAAACGCCTCGGGTTTCGTATGAAACCCTAGTTCCTCGAGGGAACGAGACGCTGCGTCACCACGCTTTGGGAACGCCCCCAGCGTGACCACGCTCTGAAACACGTGTCTAATCAGTCCAATAGGAAAACGCGCTGTGACGTCACGGGCGGGGTGACGTCATGAACCAGGAAACTATAAAGCACATGCGGTGAATGCAGCCGGCAGCTTCTGCCACCAGGAGCGCTGCAGGGATGCCGAAATTGTGGAAGGCGACGCAGCGTCTCGTTCCCTCGAGGAACTAGGGTTTCATACGAAACCCGAGGCGTTCCCCTTCGGGAACGTCGAGCTGCGTCACCACGCTTTGGGAACGATATACCCACGCCACCAGAATTTCAAAGACCTGCTGAATGTGTAGCAGAAAAGGGGGGCAGTATGCCCAAAAAATGGCTGCCTAGTAGGCAGAAAGGCGAAAGTAGCCTGAGATATAGTGCCCTGAGGCAGAGTAATAGCGAGCCTTCGCTCGTAGAAATAAGGGCGAAAGTAGCCCGAGATAACAACTGCTGATAAGCAGGATAGAGAGAGAGCCTTAGCTCGTAGATAAATAGGGCGAAAGTAGCCCGAGATAACAACTGCTGATAAGCAGGAAGAGAGAGAGCCTTAGCTCGTAGATAAATAGGGCGAAAGTAGCCCGAGATAACAACTGCTGAAAAGCAGGATAGAGAGAGAGCCTTAGCTCGTAGATAAATAGGGCGAAAGTAGCCCGAGATAACAACTGCTGACAAGCAGGATAACAGAGGGGGGGGGGGAACCCCACATTAAAGGGCCCTACTCGTGGTAGGGGCTTCAGAAAGTAAGGCCTGAGAGCCTGGGGTATGAGGGAGGTCTAACTCGTAGAACCTCACAAACGTGAGTGGCGTGGACCAGCCCGCAGCGTTACATATATCCTGCAGGGAGACACCTGACAGGAAAGCTTTGGTGGCCGCAACTTTGCGGGTAGAGTGTGCCTTGGCTTCCAAAGGAGAGGGAAGGCCTAAGGACTTGTATGATAAGGAAATGGCATCCGAGATCCACCGACTTAGAGTTTGCTTAGAAGCTGGAAGACCCTTGTTATGAGGACCGAAACAAACAAACAATTGGTCCGTCTTCCTCCACAGGGCAGCTCTGTGGACGTATGTGTCCAGTGCTCGCACTGGACACACACAGTTAAGCTTCCGTTGTCCCGGTTCTTTAAAGGGAGGAGGACAGAAGGCCTGAAGCACTACAGGCCGCGGTACAGCAGAGGGCACCTTGGGCACGTAGCCCGTCTTGGGGTGCAGAAACGCTTTGACCATTCCAGGTGCAAAGTCTAGAAAAGAGGGGGCCACTGAAAGGGCCTGAAGATCACCCACTCTCTTGAGGGAAGAGATGGCCAACAAAAAGGCTGTTTTAAAGGACAGCAACTTGTCCGAGATGTCCTCAATAGGCTCGAAAGGGTGGTTAGAGAGAGCCTCAAGTACCACGGCCAAGTCCCAAGTAGGGACACGAGAGCGCATCGGGGGCCTCAGCCTCAGCGCACCGCGGAGGAAGCGTGATACCAGGGGAAGTCTCCCGAGGGAGGTGGCGCCGAAGGGAGCATGGAAGGCATCTATAGCCGCCACGTAGCCCCTCAACGTAGAGTGTGCATTACCGGCCGAGAGGCGGGCTTGCAAAAAGTCCAGCACTGAGCCTACTGGGCAGTGAACTGGGTCAATGTGGTGTTGCGTGCACCAAAGGACAAACATATTCCACTTCCCGGTGTATAACTTCCTCGTCGAGGGAGCTCTGGATTGGAGTATGGTCTCAACAACCTCGGTTGAGAGACCTGAAGCTAAGAGATGTGCCCCCTCAGGGGCCACACCCTCAGCTTCCACAACTCCGGGCGGGGGTGAAAGATCGTGCCGCCCGCTTGTGAGAGAAGGTCCCTCCTGACAGGAATTTCCCACGGGGGGCCGTCTAGGAGGGAGACTATGTCCGAGAACCAAGCTCGACCTGGCCAGAATGGGGCCACTAGTAGAAGGCGAATTCCATTCCGGCGTACTCTTTCCAGAACTCCCGGGAGCAGAGCGATCGGGGGAAAGGCGTACAGGCGGAGCCTCGGCCACGCCTGTACCATAGCATCCAGCCCCAGAGGAGCTGGATGAGTCAGAGAGAACCAAAGGGGACAGTGTGTTGTCTCCTGGCTCGCAAATAGATCTACTTGGGCTCTGCCAAACTTGTTCCAAATGGCCTCCACCACCTCTGGGTGGAGTCTCCATCCCCCGGGCCTCAGCCCCTGCCTCGACAGGGCGTCTGCTCCCAAATTGAGATGCCCAGGAATGTACATTGCTCTTAACGAGAGAAGCTTTCCCTGGGACCACATGAGGATCTGGTGTGCCAGCTTGTTCAAGGGGCGCGACCGCAGACCTCCTTGGTGGTTGATGTAAGCGACCACCGATGTGTTGTCGGTGCGTACCAACACATGGTGATCTTTGATGTCTGGGAGGAAGTGTCTCAAAGCTAGAAACACTGCCTGCATCTCCAGGCGATTGATATGCCACGACAGTTGGCGTGCGCTCCACAGACCTTGGGCCGAGCGGCCACTCATGACCGCTCCCCAGCCGGTGAGGGAGGCGTCTGTAGTTAGTGTCAGACGCTGACATGGAGCTCCCAACACCGGGCCCTGAGACAGGAACCAAGGTTTCTTCCATATGTCTAAGGCACGAAGGCAGCGCCGCGTGACCTTGATCATACGGAACGGGTTGCCCCTCGGGGAAAACCCTTTGGTCCTGAGCCACCACTGTAAAGGCCTCATGTACAGCAGGCCAAGAGGTATAACGTTGGACGCTGCTGCCATGAGACCTAGCAGAACTTGGAACTGCTTCACAGTGAGTGAGTGGCCTAGTCTGACTCTCGCGACTGCGTTGAGGACTGACTGTACCCGTGCGGGAGACATTTGTGCCCGCATCGTGGTCGAATCCCAAACTACTCCTAGATAGGTGGTTCTCTGAGATGGAGAAAGAACGCTTTTCTTGGAGTTCAGCCTTAACCCTAGAACTTCCATGTGGGCGAGAACGACATCTCGATGTCGAACCGCTACTTCTCTCGACTGTGCCAGGATGAGCCAGTCGTCTATATAATTCAGTATGCGGATGCCCTGGAGTCGCAACGGAGCCAGTGCCGCATCTACACACTTGGTAAAAGTTCTGGGTGAGAGTGCTAGACCGAACGGAAGAACCCTGTACTGGTATGCTTTGCCCCCAAAAGCAAACCTGAGGAACCTCCTGTGCTGAGGAAGGATGGAGATATGGAAGTATGCGTCCTTGAGATCTATTGTGACAAACCAGTCCTCGGACCTGATTTGTGACACGACCTGCTTGACAGTGAGCATTCTGAACTTGAGCCTCAGTACTGTACGATTGAGCAGCCTGAGGTCTAAAATCGGACGCAAACCTCCATCCTTCTTTGGAACAATGAAGTAACGGCAGTAAAACCCGGACTCTCTGAGATCTGGAGGGACCACCTCGATGGCCCCTTTCTTTAGAAGAGTGTCTACTTCTTGTTCTAAAACCAGAGCCTGCTGTGGGGCCACCGTAGTGGCTAGAACCCCTTGGAAAGGTGGCGGGGAGCCGCCAAACTGAATTCTGTATCCTTTCTCTACTGTTCGCAGGACCCATTGAGATACATTTAGCAGAAGTTTCCACGCTGCTAAATGATTTACTAAGGGAATCAGCCTCTCGAGGCTGACCTCTGGTGGTCTTAGAGATGATGAGCCCCTCTGCACCGCGGTACAGACGGGTGGAAGTAGGGGCTGCTGAGGGACCGCTGCGCCCTGAAGCACCAGAGGTGGCAGGGTTGGCAGACCGGCCTCTCGAGAGCACTGGGGGGAGGATATTCCCCCAGGGGGGCTTGCTCTCATCGGCCCTGGGCCATAGGCGTCAGGGCTTCTTCGAGGACCTCTTTGCCTGAAGGACGGCCCTCAAGTCGGCCTTCGGCTTAGAGGCCCCCGACCTGGAGCGCCTGAGGGTCTCTCCCTGATCACCTTGGGGAGGAGCACGCCTCGCGACGCTCCGCTTCTGTTGGTCGCGGTACGAGGAGCGGGTACTCGGATGGGGCTGCTCCCGTCCAGCAGCCCCAGAGCCTGAGCGGCGAGGAAGAAATCTCTGGAACGCCGCCGCTTGTTGCCGTGACTGTTGGAACCTGTCGACGACAGTCGCAACTGCATCGCCGAACAGGCCGGCAGGGACAAGCGGGGCGTCTAGCAGGTAAGCCCTATCACGGTCTCTCATATCGGATAGGGTTAGCCAGAGATGTCTCTCTGCGGCCACCATAGCTGCCATGGACCGCCCAATGACACGGGCGGTTTCCTTGGTGGCGCGCAGAGCGAGGTCAGCGGTGCGGCGGAGCTCACTCACGTCGACCGCTGCCCCGTCCTCACCCTCATCAAGCTCTTGCAGCAGGTCGGCTTGATATGCTTGGAGCACGCCCATAGTGTGTAGACATGCTGCAGCCTGACCTGCTGCCGAGTACCCTTTCCCCAGCAAGGACGAGGTGGTTCTGAGTGCCTTACTGGGGAGTGCCGAGGCCTTCAGGGACGATGCCGTGCTAGGGGATAAATAACTGGAGAGCGTCTGCTCAACCTGCGGCATCGTCCCGTAACCGTGCTCACGAGCCCCCGCCACATTAGAATAGATGGCAGCGGTGGGGGAGTGAACACGGGTGGAGAATGGTTTTGACCACGATCTCGACACCTCAGTGTGGAGATCGGGAAAAAATGGAAGGCCTCGGCGTGGAGGTGTGCTTTTAGATGACAGGAATCTTTCATCTAGCTTAGATCTCGTATGTGCTTGCACTTTAGTCACAACGTCTGGCCATTCAATGTTAAGCTTGGCGACAGCACGTGTGATCACCTCCACTAACTCCTCGTACTCGACAGGCTGGGTGGGCGTGGGACCAGCCTCCTCGACCATCTCCGCGTCCTCCTCCTCAGAAGAAGACAAACGGAGGGTCGAGTGCTCCTCCTGGAGGGAAGAAGCCGCAGAGCGGGCTTCCACACCAGAGAGGGGCAGTGATCTAGCAGAGGAGGATGGAGAAAGGGGTTCACCCGTCTCCAAACTCGATACTAGATCCAACTGCGAACCCCACGAATGCAGACGCCGCTCTGCCTCGGCAGCAGCGGGGCCTGATCCGCGGGGAACGCTAGCGAGGGCTCCTTCCTCAAAAAGAGCCCTCCGGGAGCGAAGCGTGCGGAGAGGAAGCCGCAAACAATGCACACAGTCAGCCTCCTCGAAGGCTGACTGGGCATGCTTCGCCCCCAAGCAAGATACACAGAGCGTGTGTGTGTCCTCAGCCGTGATGTATCTGAGGCATGGAGGAACACAACGCCTAAAACTCTTGCTTTTATCGCCCATATTTCTTTTTTTTTTTTTTTTTTGCTTTCCTATCTATCTCAGTACTCAAAATAAAGTAGAGCAAACTGGCTCTGAAAAACAGCACTGAGAGGACAAACACATTCAACACAGAGCGCGACTGAAAGACAGAAGCTGCCGGCTGCATTCACCGCATGTGCTTTATAGTTTCCTGGTTCATGACGTCACCCCGCCCGTGACATCACAGCGCGTTTTCCTATTGGACTGATTAGACACGTGTTTCAGAGCGTGGTCACGCTGGGGGCGTTCCCAAAGCGTGGTGACGCAGCTCGACGTTCCCGAAGGGGAACAAATCTATATTGTAACATAAAAATGACCTTTTTTTATTCTGTGGTTGAAACAGGCTTTCGTAGGTTTGTATATAGTATTTATAATTAGAGGCATTTATGTTTTTTGTCTTGTTCTTACCTGTGTGATGTAAGGACCACTGCCCTGCCGCCCTGAATCACGCTCATGATGGAGTTCCAGAGGAACCTCCGAGAGTGAGGATCCATTCCTGTAGTTGGCTCATCCTGACACAGGAAAAAAACATACTAGTAACAATCCTTACCTTATTCTGAGATAAATCACACAAAAAACCTCTTACCAGGAGCAGAAGAGCTGGACAGCCAATCATTGCAATAGCTGTTGAGAGTTTCCGCTTGTTTCCACCACTATATGTGCCGGCAGTGCAGCCTGCATACTCAAATAAACCCAGTTTCTGAATTCCCCATTCTGCCACCTGCATCAAAGACAGATAGAGGTCTCTGTCAGAAATCCTCAGAGAGAATGAAATAAGAAGAGATAAGAAAGTGGAATATGGTCTCACTCTGCTGATCTCGGATTCTGGGACTCCTCTGAGCCGAGCATATAAGTGCAAATGTTCTCTTCCTGTTAGAAGATCATCTATGGCATCAAACTGAGGGCAATAGCCCATGTTCTGGTGCACGTCCAAGATGTTGGTTAGAATGCTGGAGCATCATAATCAAACAACCAAGTTAATGACCAAATCAAATTGAGTTGCAATCAAAATTAGTGTGTAATCTTCACTAAAGATCTATCATAGCCATAACAGTGTCGTGTTAGCAAAACAAACCTGTAACCAGTCACAACAGCTTCCCCTGAAGAGACATCTATGTCTCCTGTTAGCATTTTGAATGTGGTTGTTTTCCCAGCTCCATTAACACCCAGAAGTCCAAAGCACTGTAGAGGGGGGAAAATTTTATGCAAAGCTCATGGTTCTCATAACACCAAGACAAACCATCTTAACTGTCTTTATTGATTACCTCTCCTGGTGACACTCCTATACATATCCTGTCCACTGCTGGCCTGATCGTTCCAATATACGTCTACAATGAGAGAAAACAAACTTATGATCTCTACTGTGTGAAACATTACCCATAATGCACCAGTGTAAAGTGGACAGACTTGCCTTTGATAGGTCTTTTATCTGGAGGATGTCGCTAGAGTTTTCTCCTGTCTGAATCCTCTCTCTTTCTTTGGCCACATCTACGTCTTCATCAGTTATTGGCGGCTTCTTAAAGTCTGACATCCTGTTGAAAAAGACGGCATATGTGTATATGAAAGTGGAGTCACTTCCACTGGAGTGACTCTTTTGAATGCATTTCTTCTCACCAGTGATCCAGGAAGAATCGGTACTGTATCAGAACGTTCAGGATGAAATAGACAAAGCCCTCTATTGCCATGAATGTCACATTCTTTCCTACAAAGTCCCAGCTGAAGGGATCCAAACTGAAGTCCTCACCTGAGATGCACATTAGATGCACATGAACCTCACAACAAGTTTCACCAACATTTACATTTGTTCTTACATGGTTATTAGGGTGTTCTGGGTGGTTGCTAGGGTGTTGCTAGGGTATTCTGGGAGGTTATTATGGTATTGCCACTGCTAGGTTGTTCTAAATGGCTGCTACACAGAAGCTAGAGGGTTTTGGATGGTTGCCTAGGTGTTTCTAGGGTATTATGAGTGATTTAGTCTGTTGCCGAACAGTTTTTATTGTGCTTTGAGTGGTTGCTTAGGCATTGCCATGCAGTTGCTGTTCTGGATAGTTCCTAGTGTGTTGTTTTTCAAAGCTGGAGTGTTTTGGGTGGTTGGCAAGGTTATTCTGGGTGGTTATTAGAAAGTTGCCAATCAGTTTATATTGTGCTCTGAGTGGTTGCTAGGGCATTGCTATGCTTTTGCTGTCCTAAATAGTTGCTAGTGTGTTGCTTTTCAATGCTAAAGTGTTCTGGGTGGTTGCCAGGGTGTTGCTAGGGTTTTCTAGATGGTTATTAGGGTAAAATGTTTTTACTGTATGCAGTTTCTAGGATGCTCTACGTGGTTGCTATTGAGGGGCTATGTGGTTGCGAGAGAGTTCTTTGTGGTTGCCAGGGCATTGGTATGCAGTCGCTGTTCTGGATAGTTACTAGTGTGTTGCTTTGCAATGCTAGAGTGGTTGCCTGGGTGTTGCTAGGGTATTCTGGGTGATAGAGTGTTGCTGAGCATTTCCTAGGATGTTCTGTGTAGTTGTTGCTAGGGTGGTATTGCTAGAATGTTGTTACTGTATGTAATTTCTAGGATGCTCTAGGTCAGTGGTTCTCAACTCCAGTCCTCGAGGCCCACTGCTCTGCACATTTTGTATGTTTCTGAGTCTGACACACTCAGTTCAGTTCATGAATCTTTCTTCTAATGAGCTGATGATCAAAATCAGGTGCCTTAAATGAGGAAGACATACAAAATGTGCAGAGCAGTGGGCCCCGAGGACTGGAGTTGAGAAACACTGCTCTAGTGAGGTGCTATGTGGTTGTGAAAGTGTTCTTTGTGGTTGCCAGTGTGTTGCTAGGGTATTCTGAGAGGTTTAGTGTGTAGCCAAGCAGTTTATATTGTGCTTTGAGTGGTTGCTTAGAAATTGTTATGCAGTTACTGTTCTGGATAGTTGCTAGTGTGTTGCTTCTCAAAGCTAGAGTGTTCTGGGTGGTTGTCTGGGTGTTGCTAGGGTAATCTGGGATGTTATTAAGTCGTTGCAATCAGTTTCTATAGAATTCTGGGTGGCTGCTAGGATGTTGCAAACCGTTTCCAGGGTGTTCTGGGTTGTTGCCAGGGTATTCCTAAGGTATCCTGGGTAGTTCCTAGGATGTTTCCATCAGTTTTTAGGGTGTTCAGAGTGTCCTGGGTGGCTGGTAGTGCATTGCCATTGCTAGGGTATTCAGGTGGTTGTTAGGGTGTTGCCAAGCATTTTAAAATATGTTCTGCGTAGTTGTCAGGTTGTTGCTAGGGTGTTGGATTCTTGGGTGTTATGGGTTATTGCTAGATTGTTGCTATGCAGTTTCTATGATGCTTTATGTGATTGCTAGTGAGATGCCAAGTGGTTGCTAGGGTATTATGGGGTACACAGCTGTCATTGTGTTGCCAAGCAGTTTCTGTTGTGTTCTGGATGGTTGCTAGGGCATTGATATGTAGCTGCTGTTTTGCATAGTAGCTAGTGTGTTGTTTTGCAAAGTTTTTTGCGTGTTTTGGGTGGTTGCCAGGGTATTGTTAGGGTATTATGAGTGGTTGTTACTGTGTTGCCAAGTAGTTTCTATTGTGCTCTGATTGGTTGTGTTGCATAGCAAAGTGTTCTGGGTGGTTGCCAGGGTGTAGCTAGGGTATTCTGGGTGGTTATTAAGCTTTTGTTAAGTTGTTTCTATAGTATTCTGGATGGTTGCTAGGGCATTGTTATGATGTTGCTGTTCTAGATAGTTGCCAGGGTTATTCTGGGTGTCTGCTAAGGTGCTAAACAAACAGTTTCCAGGTTTTTCTTGGTGGTTACCAGGGTGTTCCTAAGGTATTTGGGGTAATTTCTTGGGTGTTTCCATTGGTTTCTAGGGTGTTCTTTTTGGCTAGTATGCAGTTGCTAGGGTATTCTGGGTGGTTGTTAATGTATAGCTATGAAAGTTTCTCCCAAGTCTCCAAGTTTCTGCTTTTCTGGTCTCATGATGCAGTAGGGCTTGGATGTATTATAAATTATAAGTTTGTTTTATCCAATCAAATCTCTTACAGAAGTCTTTAGTTAGTTAGGGAGACATCTCAAATTAGTCCTTGTAGACTTTGAGCAGTTCTGAAGATCAGTTTGATCCTCAGTCTAACCCATTTGGAATTGCCATCAGATGTGCAATATGAATCTCTTATGAAGACACGGTTGACAAATGTAAGGTGTTATATTTCCATCATGTTGACATATAGATTAAAGCTCAGTGACTTTTATGGAGGCCAGATCACTGGGTCCAAACCTTGCCAGGGGCCAGGATAGGGTTGCTCATGGCAGGCCGATTGAAATGCGAGGTGGGGACAGGAGCAGGACTCACCAAAGCGTGCATACACGTCCATCACGGCCTGGTTCATCGCCATGTCAATGAGCCCGCGGCCCAAACAGAAGTGAGGAAAGACAAGTAGAGCTTTCTTCAGCACCTGGTTACACTTATACAGAGCCTGTGAAAGTAGAGACAAATGGAGGATGAAGGTCAGCTTTACGCTTGAACTTTTGGCCTAAATGGCTAATGCATTTAGAACATGTTTGAAATTCTAATGATGATATTAGTGGAAACTAGGGGGGGGAATTCTGGGATGTTTTACCTCTGTATTGTCAAACAGGTCTAATATGAACGTAATGGCACTGCTGTTGATGCCAATGAAGAGGTTGATGCAGGACAAAGAAACGTACGCCGTGCTGGGCACGTTAAATACGTATGACATCGGATACATCATGGGAGTTACCGACCAACTATTTCATAAGAAAAAGACAGATTAGGATATTTTAAAATATTCATACAGGTTAGATTTATAAAAACTGCATTTTCATCTTAAGAAATAATTTCCACTTATTTCTCTGAATGCATGAACAATTCTGATTCTGTCAAAACATGCTTTCTTATCAGAAACAAAAAGACTTATCTTCAGAATAATGGCTTTGCGCTGGGATGTCTAGTTTGGATTCACACTAGAAGACTTATTGAGCTGAGGAGATCCTGAGAGACATTTGGCTCTCGATTGCACTGCTGATGTGATCGAGGGCCAAGTATCTACTCTGGGAAACAGTGGCGGTTCTAGGCGGGGGCCAGAGGGGGCCAGTGCCCCTGCGTCAGCACACTTGGCCACTCCACTGGTCCCCCTAAATCTGGAATCGTTTCTGGATTTTTTTTTTTACAACCGAGCATCGGGTGCAATACACAGTTTGTCCTGCCGGTGACAGTAATGATGCTTGTGTGCCAAAAGGAAAAGATTACGCGAAGATTACCACAACAATGTCGAGTCTGTGTGCCCTCAACGAGATTACGTCTAACCTTACATCATATAGGTAATGAAAATATTTTGTAAAATATAATGAAAATGCATATCATTACACATTATATTAAAATACTGACCTATATTTTCCGGTGCGTTGCGCATGTTAAATCTGCATATAAGTTAAAGCAGTCGTGACTCGTGGGTATACAACGAATCAGCTGCTGCAAGAGAACATGTAACATGAATTTCTTAAATTAAAGAAATTTATTTTGTTAATGAAATGAGAAAAAATGTAACTTAAATTGATTGTGGTAAATGTTTGATCAAATTAAAATAAATGGTCTGTCATTCCCAAAGACAAATTAGCACAAATAAAGTAATCAATACAGTTTATTCTGTCCTGTATTTGAGAGACCACTTTTCATTTACACATTTTCATAATTTTCCCATTTGCAGTTAAAATGAAGAGAAAAAATCCTAAGGACATAAGTGACAGAGTGAGCAATTTGGGTGTTTTGACTATTGAATCCAAGCGTGCAAATAAATTGAATCTTGAAGAATTTGTTGATGTGTTTGCAAGGAACCACAACAACCGCAGAATACAACTTTTGTAACCCTGAAATTCCATGTGAAAAACATTTTTTTACATGAGTATTTAGTTTACATGGCATTTACATATCACATGTGAAATATTTTAAATTCATGTCTTTTTCTTAGTGTAAAGAAAATACCTGAAAATGTGACTCATGTTTAGATGACTGCTTAAGTTGATTTTTGGATATCTTGTTTGTGGGCAGTTTTACATTAATGTATATGCATTTAAAGGTTGTATCAGCGATTTCTAGCCTAAAACATAAGTGTCAATTTCAGCTTACCTTTCTTCAGGATCCGCTCGCTGCCTGCCCCATAAATTGTCTGTGAAAAAACCGCGTCTCTCTGGTCAGCCTAGGGTCCGAGATATGCCAAAAAAACAATCGGTACTACCAACCTTTCCACACAAAAACAAACAGTGTTCCAACCAATCAGCGTCAGGGATTTGGTGTTGTGGACTTTCGCTCCGCCTCCCTCACATCCCTGCACCAGTAGGAAAGTCCACAAAACCAAACCCCTGACGCTGATTGGTTGGAACACTGTTTGGTTATCTGTGGTGTGTTGATAGCGCCGATTGTTTTTTTTGGCATATCTCGGACCCTAGGCTGACCAGAGAGACGCGGTTTTTTCACAGACAATTTATGGGGCAGGCAGCGAGCGGATCGTGATGAAAGGTAAGCTGAAATCGACACTTTATGTTTTAGGCTAGAAATCGCTGATACAACCTTTAAGATGCAGAAAGTTGCCTAAATGTTATTATTGTTGTCCTTGTTATTTTGACTATAAACAATGTGATGTCAAATAAATGACATTAATGGAACATTAATTTGAGCTTAACTTGTTTTATTAGCTTATTCGTTTGCTTCTAGAGAAAACATTAATGAAAAAGTGAAAAATGACTGAAAAATAATGTTAGCGTGCCCCCTAAAAGCATAAGTGGCCCCTGCCTGGCCCCCCCAGTTACAGTAGTCTAGAACCGCCACTGCTGGGAAATGGCAGTGTTGAATAAGACACTGACAAATCACCCTTCAAACCTTTCAGTGAGGTCTGTCTACTCATCTCTCAACTCAGTATGTACTGTTAAAGCGACTGAGGGTGACCTTTTTACACAGAGCACTTTTAAATTTTAACCCACATATCTAATAAGACAGTTCCAAATATACCTATAAATGCTGTTCTGCTAAAAGAAATGTAAAAGGATCAATGAAAGATGACACATATTTTTTCCATTACCCATAAAGCATCAGTAGAGCTATCAGAGCTTGCAAGTTGCCAGGCGAGGTGTAGCATTTTTTGTCAAATGCAATAAAAATCCCCACAACCATCGCTGCGCTGACAGCATAGTTTATCTGAAATGACAAGACAACAGCAAAACTGAATTATAAGAACATTTCAGAGAACACAAGACAATGCTGTTGAATAAATAAATGCATATTTATTATACACTAAAGGCACTTACTGGTCAAAACAACATGCTTCTGGTTTATTTGCATTTAATTTATGATTATTATTATTTATCCAGAGCTCAAAAATAAGCATGAAGTTGCAAATTGCGCCCATTTATCATCAAGATAATGTTTCCCAGCTGGCTAACATAAGCTTTGTTGAGTGCAAAAATGATTTGTGATAGAAGGAAAGAATAAGGAAGAAAACAACAAACCAATCAATATTGTTGTGCATAGTGTGGCATTTTTTAGCTAAATTTATGGCATTGCATTTATAGCAGTATTGTTGCATATTTTCTTTTTTTAGTAAAAACTAAAATAATCAAAAAATGTAATTTAATTTAATGAACGTTAAAAGTATGTAGTGAATAGTAAAATGGTGCAGAACAAAAATAAATATGTCTATAAAAATAAACATTTAAAAATATACAAAATATATACAAAATCACTGTTTAAATTAATTAAAAATGTAATTTAATCAACAAAAGATAAGGAAAATTTGTAATATTTCTAGCAAATATGTAAATACATAGCTAAAAATGCATCTTTATCATTTTTTTTATTATTTTATTTATAGGGTCAGTCAAAATGTTATGGTTAAATGTAGATTCTTTATACTAACCATGTCCCAAAAGAAGTTAGCAATCCAGTACACCAGAGGACTGACCCCACTCACAAACTGCAGGTGTTTGGCCTGTGTCACTCTCTCCTGGATCAGATACAGCACAAAACTGGCTGGTACGAAGGACATGGCGAAAATCACGCAGATAGCGACCACTGCACTCACTGAGGTGGTCAGTCTGAGAGAATAAATTACATGAAGATTTTTTTACATGCATACAAAGCTCTACTGAGACTCATTTGCAAGTAAAAACAACTGTGCGAAATACTGTCAGAGTTACACTCACACTGTGACCTCCGACAGCTGTTCCTTGGTCAGGTTTAGTGGATGATTGATGGCTGTGATGCCGTATTCATTTAAATCGGCACCGGGAGGCAGGTTGGCTCGAAGGATGGCGTTATTCGCCACGTTCATGAAGGCCACCATAGCGTGCCAGCCTTTGTTATTAAACCACACCTAGAGGAGATAACAAATGGGTTATTTATCTCCAGTGGGACAGGCTGAGCTCAGTAAACTGTGACAGGAAGTGAAGCTGAAAGAAATCTCACCTTGACGTTCTTTTCAGTTTCCATATATTTCAAGAAAGTCTCAAACTCCTGTAGAGTAAGCTTTGAGTATCTGCCCTGTAATTGATCACAACAGTTAAGTTAAAACTATTTAAAAAACTAATTATTTTTGATTATATCTGAGTGACCCTGGACCACAAAACAAGTCATAAGGTTTGATTTTTACATTAAGGGTTGATTTATACATCTGAAAGCTAAATAAATTTCAATTGATGTACGGTTTGTTAGGATAGGACAATATGTGACCCTGGAGCACAAAACCAGTCTTAAGTCGCTGGGGTATATTTGTAGCAATAGCCAAAAATACATTGCATGGGTCAAAATTTTAGATTTTTCTTTTATGCCAAAAATCATTAAGAAATTAAGTAAAGTTCATGTTCCATGAAGATTTTTTTATAAAATTCCTACTGTAAACATATCAAAATGTAATTTTTGATTTGTAATATGCATTGTTAAGAACCTAATTTGGACAACTTTAAAGGTGATTTTCTCAGTCTTTTTGATTTTTTTGCATCCTTAGATTTCTGATTTCAAATAGATGTATCTCAGTCAAATATTGTCCTATCCTAACAAACCATACATCAATAGAAAGCTTATTTGTTGAGTTTTCATATGATGTATAAATCTCAGTTTTGTCAAATTTAACCTTATGACTGGTTTTGTGGTCCAGGGTCACATATTTGGCCAAGATACAACTTTTTGAAAATCTGGAATCTAAGGGTGCAAAAAATCTAAATATTGAGAAAATCGCCTTTAAAGTTGTCCAAATGAAGTTCTTAGCAATGCATTTAACTAATGAAAAATTAAGTTTCGATATATTTAGCTGTAGGAATTTTACAAAATATCTTCTTTACTTAATATCCTTTGGCATAAAAGAAAAATCAATAATTTGGATCCCCTACAATGTATTGTTGGCTCAGCTGTTGCTACAAATTCGTGGTCCAGGGTCACATATTAGAAAAACTAAAAGTATCATATTTCACAATGAATCACTCAGAATCATCACAGTTACCCCTGTGACGTTAAGCAGACGTCCTAACTGAGCAGCCGCATTCTGGATGGTTTTAGGATCCACATCGAGAACAGGAAGTTGTCCTCCAACAGAAATGCCACCATACCTGAAGAAAAAAAGACTAGTTTTTCCACACACATGTATTCCACAGAATACATATAAGTTCTCTAACTGTCCACAAGAGGGAGTTGTTGTATTTTCTACTTCATGTTTAAAACACCCATACCTTTGTTCATTCACCCAGTACTTGCTCTTCAAGCTGTACAACAAAAACACAAAGAAGATTCTTAGAAACGTAAGAGAAAGTTAATGAATGACTAGTCACAAATGGGCCACAATACCTTGTCCGTATTAAGTTTGGGTAGGTCTTCACTAAATAATCCGAGATGTTCCTGCCGGTCAGATCCATCAAGACGTCACCAGTGGATTGAATCCTCTGAAACATATCATAACAAACAGACTTTTTAATGTCCCATCCACACTTGATCAGTAAGCATACGCTTTTATCCAAAGCAATTTACAAATGAGGGTAATAGAAGCAATCAAAACAACAAAAAAGAAACAATATGTGTTATTAAACGTCCCGGTTTGTCTAACACACTACATTTAGAAAGATTTTTTTTTAATAATACATAAAAAGAACACATGATAGATAGAAAACAGAAGTGGCCCAAGAACTGAGCCCTGAGACACCCCAGTACGGTGGCCGAGAGAGGCCAATGCGCTGCAAACAAGAAAACACATGCAAACAGAAAAAACGACAACAAATTAAGAAAACATCTTCATCAGTTTGACAACACAGGCGCTGCAAATCCTCGCAACGCAAACACAAATACTGAAACGCGCTGCAAATTCTCACAACACAACCAAACTCAGAAACGCGCTGCGAACACACGGAGGCGCTGCGAACACACGAACGCGCTGCATATAGCACGGTCCACAACGGAAATGTTTCAGGGGGACCTCAAAAAGTGACGAACCCATCCGGGACCTGATTATTTTTTCAGTGGCTGTTGGTCAGAGCAGAGGTGTTATCGGTGAACTATCACCTTTTAGTGATAGTATAGTATCACTTAAAGGTGATAGTGATATAAATAATCAGGTAATATAGTGATATAAATAATCAGGTCCCAGATGAGTTCGTCACTTTTTGAGGTCCCCCTGAAACATTTCCGTTGTGGACCGTGCTATATGCAGCGCGTTTGTTAGTTTGCAGCGCCCTCGTGTGTTCGCAGCGCGTTTCTGAGTTTGGTTGTGTTGTGAGAATTTGCAGCGTGTTTCCGTATTTGTGTTTGCGTTGCGAGGATTTGCAGCGCCTGTGTTGTCAAACTGATGAAGATGTTTTCTTAATTTGTTGTCGTTTTTTTCTATTTGCGTGTGTTTTCTTGTTTGCAGCGCGTTGGCCTCTCTCGGCCACCGTACCCCAGTAGCTAAATGTTGCGACTAGGACACCTCACCCTTCCAAAATACCTTGAAGGACCTATCTGAGAGGTAAGACTTGAACCACTGGAGTACAGTTCCTGAGATGCCCTTTGCCATAAGGGTTGACAGAAGGATCTGGTGGTTAACCGTGTCAAAAGCAGTGGACAGATCCAGCAAGATAAGTATTGAAGATTTGGAAGACGCTCATATATATATATAAATGAGAGACAAACCTGAGGAGGAGGAAGACCTCCAGCACCTTCTGGACACACAGGTAGCATAGTGAGTTTGTTGGGTGTGCTACACTGGCAGCTGGGAGACGGACTAATGTCTGTCCATACTGGTTTATCCAGCATCTCAATGAGCGATGGGTTCACCAGGGACATCTCCCACTCTGTGGTTATGTTATTACATGGATACTCTCTGTGGGAAACAAGAATGGATGTGGTAGGCAGGACAAACACCTTTGGATATTCATTAATATAAATCAAATGCATATGCACATACTCTAGAGGTTCATCCACCATACAGCGAGTCCCAAAACCGGGTCTGTTTAGAAGAACCTCACCGAAATATCTCATATCTGGGCTTTGCATTTGTTCATTACTGAAAAAAGACATTTGAAAGACTGATTAGTAACTATACAGTGAATAAATAAACTAATTCTGTTCCAATGTAAATGTACAGTACTGTACCTAAAGAAGGTGAACTGTCGGCCATACATCCATGGGCTTAGAGTAAGACTGGGGTATTCGCCGAATGGAGGAACAATCAGTGTGAACATCATAGAAACGAGGATAAAACTAGCAGGCAACACAATCTAAGGAAGAGAAAACAGTCATTTTTCAACCAAATCCTATGGACTTGAAGTTTCCAGTGCAAAGCTGTTATTCTGACCTGAGCGAGGAAGTCTTTGCCGGAGCGTGTGCTGTGATGGAACCGCTTAATGAGAAGAGCGAAAAACTGTTTTATAACCAGAAAGATTCCCTTCACCTGATGGGATCCTCTGCCACCTTTGCTGGCTGAACTTCCAGAGTGTGACTGTCCGTTAGCGTACACCGACCGGTCTGTATCTGCACACAAGATCAAACGTAGTCAAAATCTAGAACCAAATAATTTTCAGCATTATTTTTTGGTAAACTAATATGGGTTTTCCAATGAAACAGAAACAGAGAGGCATTTACAGTACAATGCTGGAAAAATGTAATGATATCGTATAGACAAAACAAAGCAAAACAAATCAAAAAACATTTACTCTTAAATTTATTGCAAACAAAAAACGGGGCACTAACCACCATTATTTAACCAAGCAGCCACAGTTACTTATGGAAGCTCATTTCCACCACTCAATAAAAAAAAACATTAAAAAGGTAATTGAGTAATTTTTATATAAACTCACAATTCTGATTTAATAACTCACTATTTTAAAAGTCAGAATTGTGAGTTTATATAAAAATTACTCAATTACTTTTTTAAATTTTTTTATTGAGTGGTGGAAATGAGCTTCCATAAGCGAGGTATAGAAGAACTGGACTTATAACTCGCAAAAGCAAGTGTTTATCTCAAAATTCTTAGAAAAAAAAAATGTCAGAGTTCCGCAATTTTGCCTTTATTTCTCACAAAGGTAACTATATATCTTTCAATTCTGAGACAAAAAGTCAGAATTGCAAGTTTCTATCATAACTCTGAGAAAAAAAAGTCGTAATTGCTTTTTTCAATTTTGACTATTTCTCGCAATTCCAAGTTGATATCATGCAATTCTGAGAAAAAAGAATTGCAAGAACAATGTCAGAATTATGATATAAACTCCTACTTGTGAGAAAAAAGTCAGAATAGTGTTTTTATCTTGCGTTTTTAACTTTATTTCTCGCAAATGCAAGTTCATATTATGCAACTCTAAGACAAGTCAGAATTGCAAGTTTACTTCTCCCAATTCTGAGAAAAAAAGTTAGAATTGTGAATTTCTCGCAAGTGCAAGTTTATATCATGTAATTCTGAGACAAAAAGTCATAATAGCAGGTTTGCATTAGGCAATTCTAAGAAAAAAAAACATCCGAATTGCGAGAAAAAAATCTGAATTGCGAGATATAAACTCGCATTTGCAAGAAAAAAGTCAAAATTGTTGAGTTTTTATCTTGCGATTTTGACTTTATTTCTTACAACTGCAAGTTTATAACATGCCATTCTGAAATAAAGTCAGAATTGCGAGTTTATATCAAACAATTCTAAGAAAAAAATAGCAGGGTTATATTATGCAATTCTGAGAATTAAATTTAGAATTGCAAGATGTAAACTCGCAATTGTGAGGGAAAAAAAATTATTATTATTATTATATAGTTATTTGCATACAGAATCTTAAAAAGTTAAAAAATTGTGTGATAATTTACTATAATAGTTCTGAGCGATACATAACTCTAGAATTAATTTTTAGTTACTATTTTTAACTATTAAAAATAACTATAAAGAGCAAGCTTAACCCCTGGACGCAGTAACTTTTAATACATTTTTTAAAAATATCTATATTTCCCAGACATTTTCTGTTTCTAAAACAGGTCATTTGAGACTTACAAATCTGTCCAATAGATGATTTTGTCATACATGTTTAATTATGTAAAATAAATGTAGCACCTTATGCGTCAAAGGGTTAACGGCACCATATGCGCTATTTAGACTAGTGTCTCATGGTATGTTTAAGGAACATCTCTTTGTTGTGTTCTGTGTGGGTTAACTCTTTATGTTGTGTTTTAGCTGGTAGCTTTAGCTGGGATGAAGCATTATAAGCCTGACAGACCAAGTTGGTCATCACCTTCTTCTGTATTCACTTTGACTGTGTTCTCTCTATAGAGACTCGCAAGAGATTGCTGTTGCAGAACTCTGATGTCTAAGGGGTTCAACCACAAAAACAGACATCACAATCACAACATACTGTACAATACACAAGCACCGTAAACCGACATACAGTACACACAATATCTGTAAGTCTG
>NC_133384.1:27842115-27866394 GCF_049309525.1 Garra rufa | reverse complement strand
ACACACTTACATAACAGCACTACTATGCTTCTCCGACAATCCATTAATTGCTCTGGCAGGCAGACTTTCCTGTCAGCCGAAAACAACAGTATTGATTTATTATTCAATACAGATTTGGAGCAGCGCTGGATGCCTCTGTCTGATTGTAAGGCAGAGCTGGAAAGATTAAAAGACAACGAGGGAGAGTATTAAACATTAGAGGCACTCAAGAGAAAAGGAAGATGTGTTTCTCAGCTATGTTTTTATTACTTGATTATATTGATGTGTATGACGTTCTTATCTGCTGAGTGCATCTGGTGCCTTCGCACACAAATACAACACACACTACTCTACAAGTGCATGCAGATATGAGTTATGGATCCATTTCTGTATGGAGAAAATCCTGGTTATTTACCTGCCTGAGGACCAGGTTTTTCTAGACACGGATATTTTGTGGTGTTTGCAGCAGTGACACTGAGCTTGATGAACACTGACATACAGCAGCTTCTTTTTAAGCAGTGTTTGTCATTCAGACACTCACTGGAGAAATTTAAAATCCTATTATTTCCGGGAATTGGGCTGCACCCAGACAGTGACATCAGACTGCAGAAAGCCCATAATTCAATCACGATTGCTTTCATACAAATTATATTAACTGAAATTAATCCTTGGCTCTACATCCTTAGAGCTCCTCAGCACATGGGGGTGAGGATGGCCGTATGTCTCTAATATGATAGCAATTCAGTTTTTAGCTCGATAAAACAGAGATGAGGAAGAACTGATGCTGTGTCATCCTTCTGTGTGCCACAATATGAGTCTTTGGTTGTATCGCCACCTACTGGACCATATTTAAATGCCGCGTTCTTTGTATTGATATTAAGATCAACTAGAATTTAATTAGAAAAAACTGTATGTTTTTACTTATTATATATTTGTCTGTCTGGATGTATAATATAATATAATATAATATAATATTATATTATATTATTCAAAACTTTTCATTGTCTCATTCTTCACTGTCACATTTGTCACCATCACACAATTCATAATTTGTATTATTAATTATGAAAACAGTTAATATTTTAGTGTAAATCGTGATTTTTTTTTCAAAAGATTTAAGATTTAATAAAAATAAAAATATTTTGTACCATTATGAATGCCATATTATATTATATTATATTATATTATATTATATTATATTATATTATATTATATTATACCATATTATATTATTCAAAACTTTTCAGTTTGTAAAATAATTAATTTATGCTCATCAAGGCAATTTATGTGACAATAATATTGTTTATACTATTACAAAATATTGTTTATTTAGCATTTAGCAATTTAGCATTATATATAGAGAGAGAGAGAGAGAGAGATAAAATATATAATTTATTCCCATCGAAAGCTAAACTCATATTATATTATATTATATTATATTATTTTATTATTTTAGTGAAAATCATGATTGTTTTTCTAAAAAAACATTTATTTGAAATATTTTGTATCATTAAGCATGTCCAATAATATTATATTATATTATATTATTTAAAACTTTTCAGTTTGTAAAATAATTTATTTATGCTCATCAAGGCAATTTATGTGACAATAATATTGTTTATACTATTACAAAATACTGTTTATATTATGAAAACATTGCAATTATGAAATTATGAAAAAATATTATTGCAATTTAGCATTTTTTCATAGATAGATAGATAGATAGATAAAATATATAATTTATTCCCATCGAAAGCTAAACACATATTATATTACATTATTTCATTATTTTAAAATCATTTGCTGCATTTGTGTGGCAATAATATTGTTTACACTATTACAAAATATTGTTTATATTATGAAAACATGAAATATTGTAATACATACATATATACATATATATATTATAGTTTTAATATATTTTGAAAAAATATATATATTACTTTAAATTATATTTATAAATATTTTATAATTATAAATATAATATATATATATAATATATATATATATATATATATATATATATATATATATATATATATATATATATATAATTAATTTATATTTAATCTATAATCAATTTATATTACTTTATATTATATTTATAAATATTTTATAATTATATAAAATATATAATATAATTATATAATATTATTTATTCCTGTTAAAAGCTGAATTCATATTATATTGTATTATTCAAAACTTTTATAAAGTTTATAAAATAATTAATATATGCTCACCACGGCTGCATATATATTATTTATGTATTGACAATAATATTATTTATACTATTACAAAATATTATTTATATTATGACCATTATTGCAATTTTTACAATTTTTTTTCCTGTCAAAAGCTGCATTTTCAGCAGTCATTACTGCAGTCGTCACTGTCACATGGTCCTTTAGAAATAATTTGAATATGCTGATTTGCATTTTATTAAATTTATCATCATTAATTATGAAAACAGTTATTATAGTACATATATAAATACTATGTTTTAGTGCAAATTTAGTTTTTTGTCAAAAGAACATTTTAATTAGAAATATTTTGTAACATTATGAATGTTTTTACTGTAATTTCTGATCAATTTAAATCTTACTAACTCCACAAATCTAAAAATCTTTTGAGTGTCTTTTCATGTCATGTTCCTCTGTGACCACTAGATGGAGATAAAGTAAATACAATTATTAAATAATACTGAGAACGTCTGTATTTTCATTGGTTTTGCAGCAGTAGGCCTATTATAAATGTTTTACAAACAAAATTATCTTAAAATCAACTCTTGGTTTCATGCTTCTGATATCCAAAAAAATAAAAAAATAAAATAATAATAAAATAAAATACTGAATAAAAATAAAAATGACTGTATACAAAATAATTATTATAATATGCTATTATAAATATATTTAAAATACTGTTATTTCCTTGATCATCACCTATACACACATGAAACATACCATTGTATATATGTGTAACTTCATGCTACAGCCGAGCCAGCCATGTGTTCCCAGGATAGGTGTGAGAGAAAAAAAAAAGACAATGATAGCACCAGGGAGCAATATCGAGACTTTAAGTCCAAGTCAAGTCTCCTCGACACATCCTCACTCACTTGACACCATGAGCTCTGAGCCCCTGGAGCGCGCGTTCACAATCACAATGAGCGCTCGTCGCCAGGCAACGGTCAAATAAACAGCGCTCGCGCGGCTCCGGGTTCAGCAGCTGACAGGTGACCGCGATGAAGCGCAGCGTGGCGTCGAGAGTCGCGGCAGCACAGCGGCTTTATCTCAGCAGTGACTGTCACACATGTCTGTGCTCATCTGTTTGACGCGATGCCCTCTATAGTCACCAAATAAGGCGTTTTCATCTTTTACCACCATTTATCCACCAACGCGGAAGTAAACCTATGGGCGACACTTTTGGTTGATTAGCCGCTACAGGGAAACAATAACCAGAAGAATAACAACGTGCACTACAAACTAGTGTGTTCATAATTAATATAATACATTAAAGTAATATGGAAAGACACTAATTTGCAATATCAAGGAGCAAAACGAGTTCTGTACAGCTAAAGATAGCTGGACAAGGATGAGACTGAAAGCCAGACCCATAAAATTTACAAACGACCCACTATTACAGGAAGAAAAAGCTAGACAGAGTTTCATCTAAATATCTATGACCAGAATTTCATATTTAATATGTGTTTAATATGTCATATACTGCTGAATGGCCTCTGAATATTAAAGTCCCCCTGAAATCAAAATTAAAGTTTTTTGGCTTTTAGTATGAATATATTAGCATTAAGATTATCTATAAGCTAGTGTGCTTCAAAACAACGACAAAATTCGCGTTTACAAGATATGGGCATTCAAAACTTACAGTCTCGTCACTTCCGCCAATATGAATCAAGGATTTTGATGATATCACCGTGCACTTCAGTTTCTCATCAAACGTTCTGTCCAATCAAATGCTCTCTAGAGTCCGTAGGGTCCCGCCCCCTACACTATAAATAGACGCTGAATCTGTGGCTGAGATCTTACTAAATCTTACTAATATATATTACATTTAATATTACACAAAATATCATGGCACTCCCATGTCATTTTTTTCTTAATTGATTATTTGGACATGGTTGTACTGTAGTATTAAATGTTCTTTCTGAAATAGCTTTTTTAAATATTATTATTATTTAATATCTTACTGATTCCAAACTTAATATTATTACATATAATATTATACAAAAAAGTTTTTTTGGACATGTACTGTGGTAATACTATGGTACAACATGGAGTATCTTGTAAATGCAGGCGTTATTCTAGTAATATTTTATACTATTATAATAATAGTAATATTATAGTATTTGAATTAGTTTTGATATCTATATTTTCATTTTAATTTCAGTTTTAGTAATTCTGTCCTTTTACCATTTTGATTAGTTTTTATTAATATCTATAGCTTTAATTTATTTTATTTAGTAAGTTTAGTATCTATTGATTTATTTTGTTTATTATTATTATTATTATATTAATCTTTTATATAATCTTTTTATTTTAGCCATTTTTATTAGTTTTTTGTTTCTGTTAATATCTAAACAGCTTTAATTTATTTTATTAATTTTAGTATCTATTGATTTCACTTTTTATTTTATTTTGTTTATTATTATTTTTGTATTTATTTTTTTTACATTTTCCAGCTTTTCTTTCAATAAGTACATTTTTAAAAAAAATGTCATGAATTTTAGTACTATAATAATGTAGTATTTGAATTAGTTTTTCTATCTGTATTTTCAATTTTCATTTTTATTTTAGTTTTAGTAATCATGTTCTTTTGCCATTTTTATTATTATTTTTTTGTTATTTTGTTATTATATTTTGTTAATATCTATCTAGATTAAATGTATTTTATTTAGTACATTTAGTTTTTATTTATTTCAGTATTTTTATTTTATTTATTTTGTTTATTATTACTTACATTTTTTATGTCCTTTTGCCATTTTTATTAGTTTTTTGTTTTTATTAATATCTATCTAGCTTTAACTATTTATTTATTATTTATTTTATTTCATACATTTTAGTATCTACTTATTTAAATATATATTTTTTAATTTTGTTTATTATTATTTATTTTATTTTATTTTTTTACATTTTTTCCCCAGCTTTTCTTTCAAAAATTAAAAATTAAAAATTCATGAACTTTAGTATTATTGTAGGTACATTAGAATGCCATGCATGGATACAATGGTATATTAATATGTTTATTATAGTATTATTCATACCGATACTACTATAGTAAAAGTAATAATGTAGTATTTGAATTAGTTTTTCTATCTGTATTTTCAGTTTTCAGTTTTATTTTAGTAATTATGTCCTTTTGCCATTTTTATTTTTGTTAATATCATTACTATTCATCATTACTATTATTAATTTTTACAATTTCCTCCAGCTTTTCTTTTAATAAATTAATTTTTTTTAAATGTTTTTTTTTTCATGAACTTTAGTACTCTTGTACATTATAATCCCATGCATTGATACAATGTTATATTAATATGTTTATATACAATACCATGGTATATATCAAAATGTCATGGTATTATCTGATATCATTGGAGTTGCATATTTGAATAACAATGTTATGGATAATTTGGCAATCTTCTGGTCACTTGTAGTTTAGGTGTTTTTAAACTCTTAGGACATTCAAGCTGACAGGCAGCACATAACCCAAAGATTTCAGCAGCACCAGTCCTGTGATGATCTGAACATAGTGAGCAGAAGCCGGCGTTGCTGTTACGTAATCCAGTCTGCGAGAGACAAGAGTTAATTTTAGTTCAGGATGTGTGGAGTGCAGGCTTTGGTCCTGTCAGCGCAGAGAGAGTGATAAGAACTCTTTAGGAATCATCTGGCCCTGCTGAAATATTCAGGCTCCTGCCTTCGCGTCTCTTTTTTCCATCCACACACACAGAGAGAATCTCCCTGGGAAACGTAGGTCTTGTACTGATGAGTTTCTATATAACAGAAATTAATCAATAAATAAATATTATAATATGTTATTATTATATATTTTATCTAACTTTTTATTTTATTAATTTAGAAAAAAAAATACATAATTTATTGAATTAATTAAATAATATTAAATTAAATATAATAGTCATTTTGTGTGTTTATTTATTATTTATTATTATTATTTATTATAACCATTTTATGTGTGAAATTTTTCAAGTTAAATTTTAAACTTGAAACTTGAATTAAATAAATAATTTGTGTAATCTTACAGACATGATTTTAAATTAAAAGTCTAATTACGGCTGTCAAAATCACTTCTGTCTTCTTCATAATGCCCTTTTTTTTTGCATTCTAGCATTTACCCAAACATCTGGATAACATCTAGATAATGTTGGAGGAATGTCTCAGTACTGTTGTTGTGCCAGTGCATTCCTCACCCTCATTCAGGCCTTATCTGGGAATACTGTTCATCTCTGGATCTGCGGCTGCAGAAGGCCCTGTGTATTTACAGAAAGCTGCCATGTTTGCACATCATTTCCTGTCAAAAGATATAGCATGGGCATATCCTTATTAGGGAAGACTCTACAGACTGGCCGCGAACAGAATGGTTTGGTTGTGGCGATCTTTCTAGAACATTCTCACTGAGAGAAACAACAACAACAAAAAGCATTTCTGACCTCTGAGAACTTAAAAGGAACAGTTAATTAAAAACTTATTTTTTTTTGCTCATCTTCATGTCATTCCAAACCTGTTAGACTTCAAACAGGATCCTAAAAGTGTTCTATAGGACCATAATCGTAATTTTATGTGTTGATTTATTGAGTAATAAGATACATTTTTTGTGGTGATTAAAATAGACCTAAGTAAACAATAGCCTTTAAAATGACTTAAAATACATATATAATAACAATGAGTCAATAATTAGTTCAAATGAAGTATTAATAGAAACTAATCATATGTTTTTTTTATTAAACAATACTGTTAAAATACAAAATGTATTGTAAACAACGTAACTAATGCACAATATACCTTATAACAAATGACTGCAGAGGGCGCCAACGTCCTGACGATGGTTTTTACAATTTTCTGCGCAAGTTTAATATTGACTAAATAACATTTAAGTCAAATGTCCACCTAATATTTAATATTTGGCCATTACCTTTCTACAGAAATGCTACAGCCACTGTACTTTCTTGAATATGTGGACATCAAAACGTCGAAACTCAGACTGAGGGTTTGAGCTTTTATTTTGAAATCGCGACGAACAACATATTGAGAACGATTGTAATGTATTTTACTGTGTTTGTGTAGGTTTATAAATGATTTACCTTACAAATCGGATGAAATGGCGCACGTTGTGTTCCCAGATGTATGTTATAACCAGTTCAGACTAACAGTAATATGCAGAGATGGAGTTTGAGAGCTTCACACAAATAACAACGTTTTCTGTGGAACAGCACTACTGCGTTACTACGAACGGAGCCGCTCTGAGACGTACGTACGTACGTAACCTACACGCATGTAAATAATAATTAAAACTCATATATTTATTTAATTAAAATCACAGCGTTTGTGAATTCACAATAGCATTATGCTTTATTATGATTTTCAACTAGGTTTAATATATCATACAGCCTTGGAAAACAAATAGAGGGTTTGCACCTATGATTTGCACTTATGTTATGGTTTGAACAATTACTTGTATGCGTGGCGATACTAGAGATAGTCGGATGTAAACAACAGCATGGATTGCACGGTTAATGTAATACTTTTTCTGCTAATTTATGCTGTAAAAAATGCATGGAAGCTGCTAAATCATATAGAGAAGGACTTAGTAAGCAGGAAAGGGCGCAATATTTTGACAAAATGAAGTTAATAGATGGTAAAGATACATACGAGCAGTATTAATTAAGATATTAGCCTACTATTTCACCTGCCTGACTGGAAATGATAAGAACAATCACAAATGTTGTCAAGATTCTTGCCCTGGAAATCCTGTTTTAGTTTGGCCAACCACAAACACCTTTTGTTCCTTAGACAGATTTTGCAATCTTCTCCTTGATTTGTTTTAACTTTTGGCAATCTATAGTACTCCAAATGTTTTGGTCTGACTGATTAGGACAGCCCAAAACATGACAATAATTGACGATTTTCAACGGCAATAATCAGCAAATATGTGAGTTTTGTTCGGTTAACATGGCCAATATGGCCGATTGATGACATGTCGTGAAAACACTCTATCGAATCAAGGAATCGTGACATCCCTAGTTGCACTGACTTTCTCTGCCATTTTTTTTTTCTAAGAGACTGACTGGAAAAGTCAATCTGGCTTGACTCCAAAAGTTCAAGGTGACCTGCAGTAGAAAACAGCCCCATTCTTAGATATCCAGTGACTTGGCATCGCTCTCTCTCTCTCTCTCACATGAAAGCTTATTAAATCAGGCAAATGGAATAGGAAGACATTTCTAGCTCTGATACCATAGAAGAGCAGGACAGTACTTTTTGGTGGACACAATAAGTCTTGTGAGCGGACCTTGCTGTCTCCTGCCTACACAAGCAGTCTGTGCCAACTGATACAGAATCTCATAAGTGACTGATTTGGAATGCTCTGCATACTGTAGAGCAACAGCTCACAATAGATTCTAATAGAGTTTGGTGTTGCTAAGCTCCATGAGTTGAGTTCCGAAGTGCCGATCTGGCTCTCTTTCAGTTCATGAGTGTGAAATTGAATTGGCTACACACCACAGGAAGCTGAATTGGAAAGACAGAGGAGTTTACTAAAGTTGCAATTCAAATTCAAAACAGGTGATGAATACTACCAAAATCCACAAACGTTAAAGGAATAGTTCACCCAAAAATGATCATTCTGTCATTGATTACTCATGCTTATGTGGTTCCAAACCTGTAAGACCTTCATCTTCAGAACACAAATTAAGATATTTTTGATGAAATTCGATAGCTTTCTGACCCTCCATAGACAGCAATGCAATAGACACATTTATAAATTAAGGTTGAACCACTGATGTCACATGGACTATTTTAATGATGTCCTTTATACCTTTCTAGGCCTTGAACATGGTAGTTGTGTTGCTGTCTATGCAGAATCAGAAAGCTCTCGGATTTCATTGAAAATATCCTAATTTGTGCTCTGAAGATGAACGAAGATCTTATGGGTTTGGAACAACATTCTATTCAACAAAGAACTTTTTTCGTGGCTGTGTTAGTGGTTCATGACTGGGTTTTTCTCAGAAAAACCAACCCTGTTCTTTCCAGTGTCTTGTTGACCCCGGTCTTTGAAGACGTCAGGAAGCACAGTGGATTTGGAAGGGATTAGCTGTTCGCTTCTCACCGAAGGCAGTTTTTGGGCCCAAATGAGCGTCTTTAGAAGTGCTTAGCAGGACCCTAAGTGCCCCTGACAAGGAACGACAGCAGAGAGTTTGGAAAATGAGAGGTGATTACTCAAAGCCCATCTAATTCTGCTTACACAACTATCTCTTGGCGTAGAGCCTGGCAGTGTGACTTTACCCACTATTAAGTGATTAATTTGTTGCCTTGAGTGCACTGACAGAGAATGATTTGTTTATGATGGTACAGGAAGCAGGGGGTGATCAGATGTTGATGGCAATTATCAGCAGGGACATGCATTCATTAACTAAAGTGATTGTCACCGAGATTGCTTTTCCTTCTTGAATAGAGTAACCTTGATGACCCAGATATTGGATTTCACGAGGGTATTCTTTTGAAAACTTTCAGATTTGCCTTGTTGCAGGGCAAGATACAGATTAGATCTGATATTTTGTGCATCTATTTTAAGTAAAGGTCAGTTTACATTACAGCCAGAGTAGAGGAGACAAACTTGCAGTTGCAATAAATAATGCAGGGACATGCTCAAAGCTTAATGAAGTTTCTTTACTTACAAGTGTAAGTGCCAGCAACAATGTGCCATTAGTAATTTAAATTATAGAATAAAAAAATATAAATAGAATATTTAAGTATTTATATAAATAGATTTTTCAGATGGACTTTTCCAGTTCATTTTAATTTTTGTATTTTGTTGTATTTTTGTCATTTTAATTATTTTATTAAAAATAAATACAAATATATATGAAATAAAATGAGTTTAATGTTTTTATGTTTTTAAATAATAAAAAGATAAATTATATTAGTCTATAAAATCTATATAAATTGTATTCATTTTATATCATTTTTAGTTATTTTAGTGAATCAAGTTGTTTTGGCAACTAGCTGAAATAAAACTAATTAAAGTTAGAACATTTTTATTATTATTATTTTTTTTTTAATTTGTCTAAATAGACTATTAATATTATATCAGTTTTAGTTTAAGTTATTTTAGTGAATCAAGTTGCTTTGGCAACTACCTGAAATAAAACACGTTTAAGGTTTTAAATTTTTTTTTTAGTTAAAGTTTTATTTTAACTTTTTTATTTATTTTTTTAACCATTTTTTAATAAGTCTGCAAGTTTAAGATTTTTAATATTTTATTTTATATGAGCTATATTCTCTGCATCATTACTCGGCTTCAGTGTCACATGATCCTTCAGAAGTCTTTCTAATATGATGTATTTGATTTCTTATTATTATGACTTTTGAAAACAGCTGTGTTGCATAATAATTTTTAATAAGTAATTTTTTTTCTTCATAATAATAATAATCGTGTTACTTACCTTAGCTTGCACAACTAATAAGCAAATAGAAATATGTTTTCACCTTGCACTAAACAGGAATGTTCTCCCACGGCGCTGAATTCATTTTAGTTTGGCAAGGTTTTCGGAAAGGTTAAATCCTATTTTATGCTCCCCTGATTATTTTTTGTTCTCTCCTAATGAGATTTTTATTAAAATCATCTGACTCCAAACCAGAGGAGGTCAAAGACCACATGAAATTAGAAGCTTCTTTCATTTGAACATTTGAACAAATTTCTAGCTATATATATTTTTTCTCTTTTGCTCTGTCTAATAATAAACACAAAAAACAATTCACTCATGTAGATGCACAACACTTAATATATGTGAAATCACTTTAAATATTCATGAGTGGGCGTGGCTTTAACAGCTGTGCAGCCAATCACCAGCAACTCCAAACCAAACATGGGTCAGTTTCCTTTTACAGTCTCACTGTTACACATGCTGTTTTGAAGGCATTAATTCACACACACAAACACTCACAAGCTGGCGAACACACAGCTGCACTTGACAGTCTGCTGCAGGCTTGCCACTGAGAGAAAGAAGCAAGAAAAAGAAGCTAAAGAATCCTGAAGGAAGCACTTTGGTTGAAGAGCATGGAATAACCCTTGAACATCTGGCTCAATCATTGGGTGATACAGATCCAAGGCCTGGAAGTAACTGAAGAGATCCAACTAAAACCTCTTCCAGCGCTGTCTATGGATACGGAATGACCTATTGCACTGTTCACAGCCCCTCTGAACTCCCTCACCACCCATGAAACGGTTTAGCAGCCTGAGAGGGATCAAAAAACGCAAGGACCAAGAGGGGCGGACAGGCAGGCGGCAGTCAGAGCCCCACGGCCTCCTGGGAACCAGTAAGATGGCAGATAAGGCTTATTTTGCAGCATTGTTTTTTTATGTAGCAACATGCAATTTATATTTACAGTACATATGATGTCTTTTTGCAAATATTGTTAAAAGTATTTGGACACTTTAAATGTAAGAATATCATTGCATTAGATATCAAACCAGGTTTCACAGGCATTTTTCAAGCAAAACGGGTCAAAATAAGAAGTTTATTAGGTGTTAAATTAAAACAATACATGCTTATTATAAAACAAATGATGTTCAAAATGAAAATTTGAAGGCTTATTTGGACACTTTCTGGTTGTCAGACATTAATAGAACATGTTCATAATTAATATTATGAAATGCACCTGTGTGCACTTAAAGAGATATGTTATTTTGCATCACTGAGATATACTATTATATTTTTTATTATTATTTTGATAATTTTTATACTCTGTTTTCATTTTCATTTTAGTATTTTGTTTAAAAAAATATGTAAATTGTATTCATTTGTATTAACTATATGAATAGCTATTTTCTTGAATCAAGTCACTGGCAAATAGCTGAAAAAATTGTTTAAGGTTTTTTATATTTTATTTTATTTAAATTAAAGTTTTACAAAAATGTTTTTATCATTTTACTCTTCATTTTTTATTATTTTTAAATATGTCTATATAGATTGTATTAATTTATATTAATTGTATTTACTATATAAATAGTTCTTTTCTTGATTTAAATCACTGGCAAATAGCTGAAAAAACATGTTTATTTTATTTTATTTGAATTAAAGTTTTATTTTACCATTTTTTATCATTTTATTTTTCATTTTTTTGTTATTTTTAAATATGCCTATATAGATTGTATTAATTTGTATTATATTAACTATAAATAGTTATTTTGAATCAAGTCACTGGCAAATAGCTGAAAAAAAAAACATGCTTCAGGTTTTTTATATTTTATTATATTATTTAAATTAAAGTTTTATTTTCACATGTTTATCATTTTATTTTTCATTTTTCTGTTATTTTTAAATATGTCTGTATAGATTGTATTAGTTTTATATCAGTTTTAGTTTTAGTTATTTTAGTGAATCAAGTTGTTTTGACAACTATCTGAAATAAAGTAAGTTTAATGTTTTTATATTTTATTTTATTTATGTAATAAATAATAAGTTTTATTTTAACATTTGTTTATTGTTTTTAAATATGTCTATAGATTATATTAATTTTATGTCAGTTTTAGTTTTAGTTATTTTAGTGAATCAAGCTGCTTTGGCGACTAGCCAAAATAAAAAAAAAGTTATATTTTATTTTAAGTAAATGCTTTTTTTTTTACATTATTTATTTATTTATTTGTATATTTTAAATCATATGTCTACATAGATTGTATTCATTTTATATTAGTTTTAGTTATTTAGTGAATCAGGTTGCTTTAGGTTGCTTCGTTTTATTATTTAAGTTAAAATTTTATTTTAACATTTTGTATTATTATTTTTAAATATGTGTTATTTTGGTGAATCAAGTTGCTTTTAGAGTTTAGACGTTTTTTTATATTTCATTTGATTTAAGTGTTATTGTACTTTTTAATTTTTTTTATCACATTTTTTATTTTAAATTAACCACTTAGATGTCCACTAAATCAGCAGACATGAATGAGTAAAGTTCATTTGTGTGCATAAGATTTTATTTTGTTATCTAAAGCAATGACATTCAGACATTTTAAGTGTATAAAGCCACTGAATTTCTTGAACTTTCAGTCTCACATTTGCACTCAAACATCAGTAGATGGATGCATTCAGGTCTCAGACCTTGAAGAGTCCTTTTTTCTTGCATGTTGATGATTTGCGCAATAAGAGCGTGAGCAGCAGAACCCTATACCTGTAAATATGACAACAGGAAGCCTCTAGAAATCACTTCTTATTGCATCCTGTCAATTAAATGCAAAATAATTCCCAGAACCCTGAAAACTAGACTTAGATATGTATTATGTAGTGCTTCCAAACAGGTGATTTTTGTGCCAAGTTCTAACAATTAAGCTCGTCTGCAATGTGGATCAGCAAAAAGCTGTTAAGATGTGTGTGACTTTTTCTAAATGGGATGTTTTGTTTTTTCTTCGGGTGTAATGATTGTGAAGGGCTAATCCTATCATATTAATAATGGGAGTTGTTATTTATAGTCTACTGAGAGAGAGTGTCACTGGGACTCATTAAAATGTAGGAATGACATTGGAATACTGCTGGGAGGAAATAACAAGGGCTAACAGGGGTTTGCCGCTGCAAAATGTGGTCTCGCGTACAAAACATACACTTGAAATGACATTTCATTTCTTTTTCGTGTTAACCTCAAACAGCCTGTCTAAATGGTGTCTGCATCTGTCATGTTGCAATCGTTTTATGTTCATATTTTGTCTCCTATGGAAGCCAATTTAAGCCTTAGAGAAAAAGGTAATTGTGTCCCACAGATTCTTTGGTTTTTAAGCATTTTTATGTATTTGAACCCTTTCCAACAATGACTGTTTGATTTTGAGATCCATCTTTTCACACTGAGGACAACTGAGGGACTCATATGCAACTATTACAGAAGGTTCAAACTCTCACTGATGCTTCAGAAGGAAAAACCATGCATTAAGAAACGGGGGTGAAAACTTTTAGAATTTGAAGATCAGGGTAAATTTGAATTATTTAGTCTTCTGGGAAACATGTAAGTGTATTTATAGCTTCTGAAGGGCAGTACTAAATTAAAAAATATATGATATTTAGGCAAAATAAGAAAATGTACACATCTTCATTCTGTTCAAAAGTGTTCACCCTCGGCTCTTAATGCATCGTTTTTCCTTCCGGAGCATCAGTGAGTGTTTGAACCTTCTGTAATAGTTGCATATGAGTCCCTCAGTTGTCCTCAGTGTGAAAAGATGGATCTCAAAATCATACAGTCATTTCTGGGAAGAGTTCAAATACACAAAAATGCTGAAAAACTATGACAATGTGGGACCGAAAGGATTTTTCTGAAGAACAGCAGGCCGTTTAACTGTTCAGGACAAACAAGGGACTCATGAACAACTATCACTTAAATAAATAAAAAAAACAGGTGTGGATCATTCAGGTAACAACACAGTATTAAGAATCAAGTGTGTGTAAACTTTTGAATGGGGTCATTTTTATAAATTCAACTATTATTTTCTCTTGTGGACTATATGTGAACGTATTTTATGTGAAATATCTTATTCAGGTCAGTACTAAATAAAAAATAACATGCATTATGTATGATCCCTCTCAATGTGGTAAAATAATTAACATTTTGCAGATTCTGCAAGGTGTATGTAAACTTTTGACTTCAACTGTATACTGTGTACATCATTTTAAAGACACAATATGCAAGATTTATTGATTGAAATATAACTTTAATAAGTTATGTGTTTTATCAGACAGACAACTAAGAGTAGCATTATAATACTTTTAACACACTCAAATGTATCTATGATAAAACAGCGCTACTTTTCCCCATATACGCATGAATGGAAGGAGCGGAAGTGGTCGACATTGGCATAATAAAAGCTCCACTGCTTTCAAGTCGTGTGTTAGGCTTGTCTCTCATTAGCAATCACTCCAGTGGCCTCATTTCGATGGCTTTCGGCCCACCCTGCTTCATATTACAGTGATGTTAGTAAATCTTTAATACATTAGCACAACTATGAACAAGATTTCTGCCCAAATTCTTTTGGATTGCATCAACTGTGAGAATGAAAACTACAACTCCCATGAAACCACACTCAATCACTGCTTCATCAAACTACGCCTTTGTTTCTTTGTTTGTTTTGCAAATGTGTCCTAGAGCAGAAAATGACATACTGATAATGACATACATTAACCAACAGATCACGTCCCACTCTGTATCTAACAATCAGCAGATGGAAAAACGATTGACAGAAACATAAGAGCGAGAGACAGTGTAGAAAGGGAAGAGAGTGGATCATACTTGCCTTCTGTGAACAGGTCTGGAAGTCAGAGTAATACTGAAAAGCTGACAAGCTGATGGATGATTGAGAGACACAATTACCATTTAGCGGCTGAGAATGTCAGCACATAGTGCAAATAGCAATTGGAGGATGTCTCTCACTGATCTGAGGCCTGTTACACAACCACAATCAGTATTTTCCCCCTCAGGTGTCCAACATGTTAAAAAAAACTGCGAATCACCTCTGAACCCTTTAAAGTGCAGCTTCTGTTGAACTAGAATCCAAATGTAAAGTCTAGGCTCTAAAAATAAAGTCAAACTCTGATCAGATCTGAGTCTTGCTTCTGTAAAAGAGGCCGTGTGCTGAAAAAAAGAGCAGCAAGCTAACTCTCACTGCATGAGAAAATGCAATTCTATTGGTTGAATGATTTTGACAGGCGTCACTAGGACATAGAGATGGTGCCTGCTGGGAGAACAGCCTGGACTGAAATACTTTTCTTGAAAATAATAAAATAAATATTTTTAATAAACAGTTTCAAACGGTAATATATGTGCATTAACTATCGTTTAATTTATTAATTCATAAAATGTCAATTCATTAAGTAAAATAGTATATTTTAAATGTTTTTAGATCATTAAACTGTAAAAATGGTATAAAATAAAATGGAAAAATTATTAGTATTTTATTATTTTTTTTCATGTGTGTAAAACGCATTCTAAACCAATAATCACAGGTGATATTGATCCAGTTTAAAAAATAAAATGGCATATTTAAAATGTTTTTGTACATTAATAAATTGTAGAAATGGCATAAAATCTTTTTTTTATTTTGCATTATTATTGTCATTATTATTATATTTTATGTATTTGCACGCATGCAAAACAAATTCTAAACCAATAATTAAAGGTGAAATAACTCAATTCAATAAATAAAATGGTATATTAAACAGGTATATTAAAAATGGTATAAAAATAAAATATGCATTATTATTTATTTATTGCGTGTGTGTAAAACACATTATAAAACACAACATAAAATCTAATTTGTAAAAATATTTTTATTGTATTTTTATTTTTATTTTATTTTTACATGTGTGTGTAAAACGCAATCTAAACCAATAATCACAGATGATGTTGACTAAATTCGTTAAGTTAAATAGTATATATAAAATGTTTTTAGGTTAATAAACTGTAAAAATGGCATCAAATAAAAAATTGCATTATTATTATTATTATTTTATTTTATTTATGTTTTTTGCGTGTGTAAAACATTGTAAACCAATAATGAAAGGTAAAATTGACTGAAGTAAAATGGTATGTTTAAAATGTTTTTAGATTAATAAATTGTAAAAGTTGTATAATAAAATTGCATTATTATTTATTTATTTATTTATTGTGTGTAAAACACATTATAAACCAATAATGAAAGGTAAAATTGACTCTATCTAAATTGCAAAGATGGTATATTTAAAATGTTTTTAGGTTAATAAATTGTAAAAATTGCATCAAATACAAAATTGCATTATTATTATTTTTTTAATTTTATTTATTTATGTTTTTTTTGCGAAACACATTATGAACCAATAATCAAAGGTGAAATTGACTCAGTTTATTATTAAAATGATATGTTTAAAATGTTTTTAGATTAATAAATTGAAAAAATAAAATAATAAAATATATAAAATAAAATTTAAAAAAATATTGCGTGTGTAAAAAATAATAATCAAAGGTGAAATTGACTCTATCTAAATTGTAAAAATTTTATAAAATAAAAAATATTGTCTTTAGAATTTTTAAAATAATTAATTAATTTTTTGTATTTTGTTTATGTATTTATTATTTATTTATTTATTGTGTGTGTGTGTGTGTGTGTGTGTGTGTGTGTGCGTTTAGATTAATAAACCGTAAAAACTGTATAAAATAACAATAAAAAAATGCAAAAAAAATATTGCGTGTGTAAAACACATTTTAAACCAATACTCTAAGGTAAAACTTACATTATAAAATATATATTATAAAATAAAAAATAAAAAATATTTTGCATTAATATTTTTGTATTTTTATTGTATTTATTTATTATTTATTTGTATTTTATTTTAATCTACTTTTAATTGTCTTTATTTATTTTGCGTGTGTGTAAAACACATTCTAAACCAATAGTCTATACTGATATAGTGATATTGATTCTGGTAAAAATATAAATATTCAGAAAAATTGCCATCAAGAAACATAGCACATCTTAGAAATATAGCACATCTTCATCTCCATCTTCATGTTCACAAGCCAGATCTCTAGAGGAAAAAAAGCTTTAAAAAAAGCTTATTCAAATCTAACCACAAAGCTGTCCCAGTTTTTACTATATGCAATTCTGCTTAAATATCTTTAGGGGGCGCTGCTTATCTTACTGTGTCTTCATACATCAAGAAATGTCCTTGGAATTTTGAAAAGATCCACATCTTCGTCTGTATTATGTCTTTAGGAAAGCTTTGCTATCCTTTCTGCACAGGACTCATGCATGTCTGATAATGTCTTCTCACAAACCATCCTGAATCTTTAACTTTACCCACGTGACCTCAGCAATTGCAGAAAGCTTTTATTTATTTTAATGACATTAAAATCACATAAGCTTCAAACAGCACACAATGCATGTGTGTTGAATCAGCCAGCATATGTAAAATACTTTGGTTGCTCATCACTAAGGCAAAGCAAAAGAGAGGCACACATGCAGAAAGGCAAATGAAGAGGTCAGTGCTGGTTGATTTGACTGTGCTGAGGCCTAGTTGTGAAGTTAGTTGTGTTGTTACTTTTCTAAAGCTTAGTATATGGGCCATTCTTCAGAACTGGTACAAACTGCCATCCCACAACCAAAAAAAAAAAAAAAAAACATTTTAAAAGCATTTAAGTATTCAAATCTTATGTTTACTGAGATCCTTACTTTAATTCAACCAGCAAATTTTTTTTTTGACCGGAAATGACAGGCTTCTCCCAAAACATAATAAGACGATGTACAAGCGGCATCATTGCGGAAAAAATATTACTCATCTTTTGTTTCCATTTGAACAAAAACTGGCATGTCCAAAATTATTCATACCCTTCTCAATAATCAATAGAAAAGCCTTTATTGGCTATTACAGCACTCAAACACTTCCTGTAATTGCTGACCAGCTTTTTGCATGTCTCTACTGGTATTTTTGCCCATTCATCTTTAGTGATGAGCTCCAACTCTTTCAGGTTGAAGGGTCTCCTTGCCATCACCCTGATCTTTAGCTCCCTCCACAGATTCTCAATTAGATTTAAGTCAGGACTCTGGCTGGGCCACTGCAAAACGTTAATGTTTTTGTCTGCTAACCAGTTCTTCACCACTTTTGCTGTGTGTTTTGGGTCGTTGTCGTGCTGAAACGTCCACTGGTGCCTAAGGCCAAGTTTCTCTGCAGACTGCCTAATGTTGTTGTTAAGAATTTTGATGTATTGCTCCTTTTTCATGGTGCCGTTTACTGTGATTAGGTTCCCTGGTCCACTGGCTGAAAAACACTCTCAAAACATTAGGTTTCCACCACCATGTTTGACAGTGGGGATGGTGTTCTTAGGGTTAAAAGCTTCTTCTTTTTTACGCCAAATGAAGGCTACATCATTGTGGCCAAACAATAATTTTTTGTTTCATCTGACCATAAAACAGAAGACCAAAAGTCTTCTTTGTCCAGATGAGCATTTGCAAAGGCCACGCGGGCTTTTGTGTGCCTTATCTGGAGAAGTGGTGTCCTCCTTGGTCTGCATCTGTGGAACCCAGCGGTGTGCAGTGTCTGCCTTGAGATGTTGCCACCAGCAGAGCCCAGATTCATCAGGATGGCCTTGGTGGTGATCCTTGGATTCTTTTTTAACTCTCTCACTATCCTCCTGGCCAGCACAGGTGTGACTTTTGGCTTCCGACCACTTCCTCTGTGCTTTTTCACAGTGCATAATGTCTTGCATTTTTTAATAATACTTTGCACTGTAGCCACTGGAACTTCAGAACAGTCACTATACCAAAACAGTCATGACCGAAACGTTTGGTGAGGTTTCGGTAATAGCATATTTGTTTTTTTGAAGTGTTATGTCAAACATTTGGTGGAGTTTCCGTAGTGACATCTTTGGTTTTTTGGGGTGTTGTCCCAAAAAATTGCCACTACAGAAACATTCACGAGCAAAACATTAGATCTTTGTTTTGGTAGTGACGAAAGGGAATACATTGTCCTTTATTAGGAGGAAATAAACAAAATTTTAGTACAGTAATGCAATTTTTAGTATGTTTTTTTTTTTGTGATTTATTATGCAAGTTAAAATTCTGTAATGTGATGTGATCGCTACCAAAGCATTACTGTCATTGTGCAGCCAGTCACTACCAAAATGTGGGATGTTTTGTCAAAAATAAAGTATATATGAATTATCAACAATGACGTTATGATAGTTTTTGGTTTAATGTATATTCAAACTAATGAACCCTTTAGTTTGAAATCAATATGATCAACTTTTTGCCTTTTACAAAGAAAAATTAGATCTATAAAAATACAACAAATCTCATAATCACATTTGAAATATTGTTAAAATGTAACTGTTATTGATTTACCTCTGAAAAAACAAATGTATAAAATAGCAAAAATATATATATTTATAATCTAGATGTAAGCAAAATCTTAGTAGATCAATATAACCCTTCTAATTAAATTATATTACTGTGTTTCGCTAGTGACAAATTTGGAAAGAGGACAAATATTCCAAAACTTTCTGAAAATACTATATGAGAATTAACTGCACAGTTACTAGAAATATGTCCCCTGGACATTATACAATTTGCATACATACACAATTTGTGGAAAAATAATTTTTTTCAAGACATTTCCAAATCTGACTTTGGACCAGTTCTGTAGAATGGCCCATATAACAAAATCTGAATATAGCTGCATTGCAGTGAAAAATAGATGAATTGTACTTTAAGGTTTGTGTTTGGTTTATTGGTTTACCTGTCATGGCTCATTGAATAGTAAGTGTTCTGTCCGTGAGCGGGGTTAAAAGCAAGCAGCGTTGGGTTAACTTATCTAACTCTAGGTCAAAGGTCATCAGTCACTGGGGATGAAGTTTGTTAACCTCTGTCTGAAGGGTAAACATCAAAAGACGTCATTATGACAGCAGAGGAAGAGCAAAAAACAGTGTGTGAGCATGATTGTGCCACATTTACAGAGTGAAGTTCACTTCCTAGAGTCAAAACAACATCAGAATGAACAATGTCTACTCTCTTAATACAAGTTCTTGGTTTAATCATTCATAAGTGCACATGATTACAAAGAAAAAACTTAATTTTTTGAGTTTTTCCCAACATGAGCTATATGAAATTGTAAACTCAAAGCAGAATGTATTTATAAAACAGAACATAAATGTGTTTTGTAAGATGATAAATGGTCAGGATTTCACTCGCTAAGCTAAAAGCCAGCAGACATTTCTCAAAATGAATTTCTTCCTCAATTCAGCCATTAAATCGGCCTCAGAGGCTTTAAATGTGATTTACGGTCCTGGCAATTGATAAAAAGCGCACGTCAGCATAATGATCCAATGGAGACATCATGCGTCTAGAACGAGCAATCATGTTTGAGGAAAATCACCCTGGTATTTACCTGCTTAAATGTGTTTGAATTGAGCGCAACAAGGCTTTGGATGTCTTACATAACACAATATCAAAGATGCATGGAGCCTTTGGACTAGGCCTGTCTCCAGCCTGGTTTTGATTCGATTATGTTCCGTGATTATATTAAAATGATTTGATAGTAATATGGCTTCATAAATATGCCACTTGTATTGCGCATGAGGATAGTTTAATTCGATAAGCGCTGTAAGTATGGCCTGTGGGTGTGTTCTGTTCAGCTGGGCTGGGAATCGTACTGAATTACGTCTGTCTGGATGTGTAGCACCCAGTGATCACGTGACTCTGTGGTGCTGATGGTAGATGATCCCTGTGAATGAGGAAGATGAGAATGTGGATGTATTTGGATGGGGTGTGTCGGGCTACAGACATCCTGATGACATCATCGAGGAGATCTGCTTTTTCAGCTCCCATTATGTTCCTCCTCCCCTGCTGTCTATTTTCTATTATGTGCTGTGTTTACTGGGCCGATGGCTGACTGCTATAAAATAAGCTTTTTACTCATTCAGCAGCCATAGCCTCGTGGTCTCGGTTGGGGGAAGATAATGGCTTGGTGCAGCGACTTGAGGTAGTCAGGATAGCTTGTTAATCATTTCTCATTGCACATCTGTAATGGATTCCTTGATCGTTCTTTCATGCTTGATAAATGCTTATGTTTTTTGTCAAATGTGCTCATCAATCAACTTCACATGACTTCTTTGCACCAGCAACAATAGATAGATAGATAGATAGATAGATAGATAGATAGATAGATAGATAGATAGATAGATAGATAGATAGATAGATAGATAGATAGATAGATAGATGATGGATAGACAGACAGATAGATGGATGGATGGACAGCAAACAGATAGATAGATAGAAAGGACTGATGGACAGACAGATGGTTCGATCGGTGGATGGACAGATGGATGGATCGGTGGACAGACTGATAGATAGATAGATAGATAGATAGATAGATAGATAGATAGATAGATAGATAGATAGATAGATAGATAGATAGATAGATAGATAGATAGATAGATAGAGGATGGATAGACAGATAGATAGATAGATAGATAGATAGATAGATAGATAGATAGATAGATAGATAGATAGATAGATAGATAGATAGATAGATAGATAGATAGATAGATAGATAGATGGACAGACAACGAACAGATAGAGAGATAGATTAATGACGGATCAACAGACAGATGAATGGATGGATGGATGGATGGACTGACAGACAGACGGACAACAAACAGATATATAGATTAATGATGGATCAATGGATAGATAGATAGATGGATGAAGGACTGATGGACAGACAGACAGATAGACAAATGGGTGGATGGACAGATGGATGGATCAGTGGACAGACTGATAGATGGATGGGTGGATGAATAGAGAGACAGACAACAAACAGATAGATAGATTAATGGTGGATCACTGGATAGATAGATGAATGAAGGACTGATGGACAGACAAACAGACAGACAAATGGGTGGATGGACAGATGGATGGACAAACGTACGGATGGACAGACATACAAAAAACAGATAGATAGAGGATAGATAGACAGATGAATGGATGGATGGACAGACAGACAGACAGACAACAAACAGATAGAGAGATAGATTAATGATGGATCAACAGACAGATGAATGGATGGATGGGCCGATGGACAGACGGCCGACAAACAGATAGATAGATAGATAGATAGAAAGGACTGATGAACAGACAGATGGTTGAATCGGTGGATGGACAGATGGATGGATCGGTGGACAGACTGATAGATAGATAGATAGATAGATAGATAGATAGATAGATAGATAGATAGATAGATAGATAGATAGATAGATAGATAGATAGATAGATAGATAGATAGATAGATAGATAGATAGATAGAAAGGACGGACAGATATACAGACAGAGAGATAGATGGATGTAATCTTGGCTGTCTCTGGAGGGAAATATATTCATACCTCATTGGCTTGCTGATGGTATCTTGGACTTTGCAGGCAGTGCTACATTTCACTCTCCTCTTATCGACTCATCAAAGCAGAAACTCAATAAGTTTCCTCCACACACCACTCTGTGAGAACAAGCTGCTTCCTCAAGGCTCTGCAACCGAATCCAGCCAGGGGAGAGGACGGCACAGAGAACTGGGTCACGTTCAAACAACAGGAGGCTGAAGCAATCACAAAAATGCAATTAGAGGGCCCACAATGAGATTGATTTTATCATTTAACGGCCAACTAACGTGCAGCATGAATCCAAAATGGACAGGCCAATTACTCAAGCGATTGGCGTGATGAACACTTAGGGGAAATTTGACAAATGTGTCAGGTTTGGACCTTTGCCATGTATTGAAAGAATGGTGTAGCCTCAGTAACCGAATAAACACATCCAGAGTGGTGTTGTTTATGCCGGTCATTTTCTGTGATCTGACTGCAGTATGGAGGGCAGAGCCTGGAGGAATCACAGCATGAAATCTGCAGCCTGCAACAGCAGATGAAGTGTAAAATGAGGTGATAAAACACTGCTCTCCACACTGCCGTTCAGGCCTCTTCTGTTTCTGCAGGCATGGATCAGAAATTACGACAGGTACAGCCTAACCTTTAAATCACAGGTGGATCTAAATTATCCTTTGTGGACAGAGAATGGGATACAGTGAGGCATTGTAGCACAGTACAGTCATAAAGTCTTAAAGGTGCAGTGTATCATTTCTGTGAGAGTAGCAAATTCCAGAGACAAGCAATGTCTGATGTGTTTTTTTCTCTGCTTCTACAGCCTCTGGTATCTCCTCATCACCCACCACTCCAACACAACTGACTAAGCAGACATCTGCGTTTGTTCTTGAAGTCAGTCGGAATGACACCGTGCACCGTTCCTCATCCTCCCCCCTTGACACGGGACAGCACCACAGCCCACCTACCGCAAAACCACCCCCCTGTCCCAGCACGGCACCTATATCTACCTCACGTGCGGTGAGTGATCTAATTCGGGACATTTATACATCCCGGTCATTTTCTGCATTATTTATTTTTAAATGATCATTAATATGTTTTAATAACCAAATACAAGCACTAATAACATTAAAGACAAAGCCTAACAATGCCTGATTGAAATGTTTAAGTGTTTCTGTACAAGAATACATCA
>NC_133384.1:27814776-27841615 GCF_049309525.1 Garra rufa | reverse complement strand
ATCAACTTGTCTTTATGTGCATTTTCTTTACTTCCTCTCTCACACTTTGGGTCTCATACTTATGTAATGCCTTTGTGCAAACATGCTCATGTTTCAGATTTAATTAACGATTCTAAAATGTACTGTTTTGGTACAGATAAAAATATAAAAGTGCCCCAACACTTATGCGAATTCACCCCTATAAAATTTTCTCATTGAAGTGCAATAATGTCTCTATCTTTAGCAACCCTTGAAAATCCACTCTCAGCGATTCTCCTTTTATGTACCATTGATCCACCGACATGTGCTGAGTGTGGGTCTCAAATGGGTCAATACGGATGAACAGAATCACTGCTGCTCAGACACCTTCACTGTTCACTGCTGCTGTTAAATGAACTTAATGCCCGTCACTTTCTGTCAAGGTCTGACACTTTGAGTTACTACTTTTTTTCCACTACTTGTAATTCCCCAGGTTTGTGAACTAACATTTTTCTCGTGGCCGCCCCTTTTGTGTTTGTTTACTTCTGGTATATATTCATGGGGTTTTTCTCACAAGGGCTCAAGTTTGTTCAGACAACCACACCCACTGATTCATCAGGCAGGAATTTGGGCACAGTTCATTTTAATCACCCCTCCATGCCAGATGTTGCTCTGGGAAAGGCCAAAAAGAGTTGTGTGAAATATCTGTGGAGCCGGATGGCACTAGGTTTAGTGGATTTATACAGCTATATATGCATGGTAAAATGATTCCATAGCTATCTGTCTAGGTCTAAGGAGGGCCATTAGGAGGAGAGAGATGGAAAAAGACACAGGAGGTTAAGAAAAAGCATCACGGCCAGATGGGCACGACACAAACAGCAGGCTTTATTTGCACAGAGCTGAATTAAATTTGGATGCATAGATGTGCAAATGCCTTTTAGAAATGAAAGAGTAAGAAGTTGTACCATAAAAATACCATAAGCACAATCTAAGAGAGAAAAAACTTCAATCTAATGTCACTAATAACACTCAATATTAAGAACATGAACAATTTGAGGTTAGCATTTCATGTACAAACACATCACACATTTTGTCTATGTAAATGAGTCATGGAAAATAATTAGGTGTAATTAGAAAGGGGATTCCCTAATATGATAAAAAAACCTTTCTTGGTAGTAAGGAAACACATTGTGTTTTGACATTAATTGATGCTGAGTCCTTGAATCTTTTGTCTATTGTGTAATGTGAAGTCTTTACAAGACTTTTATGAATGAATCAGTGTTGGTAAATGAACCTTTAGTGAGTCACTCTTCTCATATTATCTGTTCGATGATTACAAGTGTGTGACTGACTTACTATATCAAACAATTAGCTTTTTAGAGTTATAGCTTTTTATGGCCAATTAATGACATATCGATACACATACTACTGAATAAGTGGTCTGCTAATTTATTCTGTCTAAACAATCATATAGAGAAGGACTTAGTTAGCAGGAAGGGTGCAATAGTTTGACAAACTAAAGTTAATTGGTGGTAAAGATATGCACAAGCAGTATTAATTAAGATATAGCCTAATATTTCACCTATCTGGCTGGAAATGATAAGAACAAACACAAATCAAGTCAAGATTCTCACCCTGGAAATCCTGGTTCAGTTTGGCCAACCACAAACGCTATTTGTTCCTCAGTTTTTTGTACTCTTCTCCTTGATTTGATATAAATTGTTGTATTCTATAGTACTCCAAATGTTTTTCCTGGTCTGACAGATTAGTAAAGCCTGAATTATATGACAATAGTTGACTATTTTCAGCAGCAATAATCAGCAAAATATGCGTTTCATTCGGTTCAGTGGCATTGTTTACATTCAGTGCCGCCAATATGGTCGATTGATGACTTGTGAAAACACTCTATAGACCTTTTCCTGAGTAAATGATGAATGCCGCCATTACGAATTAACATCAGATTGGATGCTCTTTTGTTCCGGTCTCCATGGGAACCCATTCAAATAGCATCCATCTGTTTGGCAGCTTTGTGTCATTTACACACTCATTAAACTGTAAGGAGTAAGGCACTGACAAATGACAGTCATTGCAACATTGCAAAGTGATGGCGCTATAGACCTTTTTCCTGAGTAAACGATGAGCGCCGCCATTACGAATTCTAACGTCAGATTGAATGCTTTTCTGTTCCGGTTTCCATAGGAACCCATTCAAATAGCGTCCATCTGTTTTTAATGTAGCTAACGTCCGCTGCTTCGTGTCATCTAGACACTCATTAAAGTGAGGCACTGACAAATGAAGGTCATTGTGACATTGCCAAGTGATGGCGCTATGGAGCCATGTGCTTTTTAAAAACATTTTAATAGGTTTAACATTAGTTTATTAGCTCGGAATAAACCCTAATTTGACTAGAAACAATGCAGACCGGAAATGCAAAGCATTCTTTCAGTTAAGAGTCGGACTTACTTCCGTGTTCAGGAAAAACGTCTATAGAGCCATTTGCTTTTTAAAAACATTTGAATAGGTTTAAAGGAGTAGTTCACTTTCAGAACAAAAATTTACACGTAATGTACTCACCCTCTTGTCATCCAAGATGTTCATGTCTTTCTTTCCTCAGTCGTAAGGAAATAATGCTTTTTTGAGTAAAACATTTCAGGATTTGTCTCTATATAATGGACTTCTATGGTGCCCCCAAGTCTGAACTTCCAAAATGCAGCTTCAAAGGGCTCTAAACGATGGCAAAACGATGTGTTATTTAAAAAAAAAAAAAAAAGGCTCGGCAAGACAAGCTTTTTAGAGTAAAAAGTATATAAGTTTTAAATGTTTTTAGAAAATAACCGATCGTTTCGCTAGATAAGACCCTTCTTCCTCGGCTGGGATCATTTAGAGCCGTTTGAAGCTGCATTTAAACTGCATTTTGGAAGTTCAAACTCGGGGGCACCATAGAAGTCCATTATATGGAGAGAAATCCTGAAACGTTTTCCATAAAAAAACACCATTTCTTCACGACTGAAGAAAGAAAGACATGAACATCTTGGATGACAAGGGGGTGAGTACATTATCTGTAAATTTTTGTTCTGAAAGTGAACTACTCCTTTAACATTAGATTAACAGCTAGGAATAAACGCTATTTTGACTAGAAACACTGGAGACCAGAATTGCAAAGCATTCTTCAGGTTAAGAATCAGGCGCGTTCAGGAAAAAACGTTTATAGCGGCTAATAAACCACTTTTTATAAATGATTATAAATAACTACGCCACTGACAACAGACAATGGACCTTTTTTGTTTGCAAATTTTTGCCGTACATTAACTAATATGACCGCACCTTTAACCTGCGGAAAAAGTCACTGAATTAATCTTTTGTTGAAGAACAGATTCAAAAGATTCGATTCACCTGGATGAATCAAAATCCCCACCCACCACCAGCCACTTTGGACAGGCTGTCTCCGCTCGCTTTTATATTCTCACATTGTCTATTGCTCATAATAAGAAATGAGTAAGCGGAATAGTTGATTTAAAACACTCCCCTGTCAGACCGTTGGCGGCTTGCGACTGCAGCAAACTGGAACAGTCCATTTGCAAGAAGCCGGAGGGGGAGGGTCTCCCATGACTGACTTCACATAGGATGCACGGGTACACAACCGGAGCACGCCTGCAAACGCTGACTGTCCCTACAAGGACCGATGGACCCGAAATCATGAGCACTTAAGTCTGTTTGTTTGTTTTCTGCTCCGAACCAGTTCGCTCTGCGCTGCCGCCGGTTGTTGTTTACTGTATCTTTATTAAACTCTGACAGGCAACTTCCGATCTCACCGGTCTCCTCACCGTCTGTCTGCCAGCCAGTGTGTGTATGTGTGTGTGTGGACCTGAGATCGCCTCGTCTGTGCTTGACACTGTCACTCTGTCCCCAGGTCCACGGTTTATCTGAAGACATGCTGGAGAAACTCGATCTCGAGGATGAAGGTAAGCCTCTTTGGGAAATATATATTTCCCGCGTCGTGATTGTAACGACCTGCCTTCGTTTTCTGAACCGGCTGCCTCAGCAGCTTCGCCGTCTTGACATTGTGATGTTCGTTGCTGATTTACTCAGTCCTCACACTTCCAGGGATAGTCTATTTTAATCTCATTCATAATCTAACCAGGGTACAATGCGATGCGGATTTTCCTCTTGTCAGATGGTCGGTCATTTTAGGGCACAGTGGTGTGGCGTTTTTATACAGGGTGTCGGTTGAACATTGAGACGTTTGGTAGGAATCACTGGAGATCCCAGTAATGTATCGGGATCCCCATTCGTCATTTGTAACCTGTTGGGTGTACATGCGTCAGATGATGCTATTGGCTGGAGAGTGTCTCACCCACGTCAAGGAGTCCCTCAGGGGTGAGGGTAATGCCCAGTTATGTTTATTCCATTTGCAGTTATTGATATTGATCAGATATCGATCATTTAAACGACGAGAATGTTTGAGGAAGTGGAGGAACTCAGTCAGAGTTTAATTATGCACAACCTTATTTTTCCCCTCACCAGCCACTGCTCCAGCCACTTAATTTTTTATATATTTAATTTATTACCAAGCATGCTTAATTTTAAACGACTATCAATCCATATAACGACTATCATGCTATATATTCCGTAGTTTTATATATGTTAAAATAATTTTGACGTTAGTTAGATTTTATTAATATTTTAACTTTTTTTTTAATAATTTGCAATTTTTCAATATACACTTATTTTAAAAATTCTAAACAACTGGTAACAATTGAAGTGGATCAAAACCTTTCATCAAAGTTGTCCTAAAACGAAAACAATAACCGTTCTTGTCTTAGACAACTTTGATCAACTTTTTTGATCCGCTTCAAATGTTGACTACTGTATATGTTCTCTATATATTCTGTAATATATATATATATATATATAATTTATTATAATCATTATTTTTTATTTAATATTATATATATATATATATATATATATATATATATATATATAATATTAAATAAAAAATAATGATTATAATAAATAATATTATATATATATATATATATATATATATATGTTTGATTATATTTTAATTATATTTTACATTAGTTTTTTTAATTCTGAACAACTAACAAACTATACACACACACACACACTGTAGTTTTATGTATATATATATATATATATATATATATATTATTATTATTATTATTTTTTTCAATTATATTTGTAATTATTTTTTTTACTTTTTTTACAAATAATTTTCAATATACACTCATTCTAAACAACTAACAAACTTTGTATATGTGTGTATGTGTGTGTGTGTGTGTATATATATATATATATATATATATATATATATATATATATATATATTAGTTTTATATATATTAAAATAATATGTTTAATATTTTAACATTTTGTTAAATAATTAGCAATTTTTCAATATACACAAATAAAAAAAAAATGCTTAACATATATATCATACACATTTTATGTTTTATATTACAAATGAATTTTTAATAATTGTTAATATTATTTTAACAATTTTTAAAAAATAATTTGCTTATATTATAGTGTATTTTTTATTTTTACATTTTTTTTATGATTTAATATACTTTGCCCTAATTTTTTTTTTCTGGAAAGAAGTCTCTTAAGCTCACTAAGGTTGCATTTATTTAATAAGAAAGATAGTAGAAAAGTAATATTTTGATATATTATTACAATTTAATATTGCTGTTTTCTATTGTAGTATGTTGTAAAATTTATTTGATTTTTATAATGCAAAAGCTGAATTTTCAACATTATCACTCCAGTCTTCAGAGTCACATGATCCTTCAGAAATCATTTTAATATGCCAAATTCGTGCTAAAGAAACATTTCTTACTATTATCGATATCGAAAACAGTTGTGCTGCTTAATATATTTGCTCAAACTGAATTGAAAGTAAAAAAACAACAACATTTATTTAAAGTAGATCTTCTGTAACAATGTAAAAGTATATTTTGGCGTCATTTAAAGTGGAATATTGTTTATTAATGTGATACCTGATTGCATATAGCTGCAGTTAACACATAGACTGTAAAAAATACAGACGTAGTGTCCGTGACGTCATCCTTGGAATCGCGTCATCGCGCGTCACTCCCGGATAATTGAAAATGGGCAAAGAGGCGGGACGTGGGTGGAGCTGGGTGCTGTAACCACGCCTACTTAGCGCGCCAGTGGTGACAGCAGCGGCAATCCCCCGTCACTCAAGTGGCTACGCCCTTAATTATGCAGAACTTTAAGGCTTAATATAACTTAAACGGATGAGTTATAAAAAAATTCACCTCCCTCACAGTTGACATGAAGGGCAAAATTAGCTAAAACCACTTTTCGAACCAACCTGTAAAGTTGGGCATTTTAACATGGGGAGTCAATGGGAGTGACTCCCTTCTGCAGCCAGGCTCTAGTGGCCAGTCGATGAATTGCAGTTTAAGACACTTCCATGTTGGTTTCAATAGAGAGAGCGGGAGGTTGCCGCTTGAGTTAATATAAGCAATCAGCCCCGTAATTATAACTAGAGTTAACAAGCAATGCTGTGCGACAGAGTATGAAGCAGCCCTGAAACAGTTTTCAGAGCAGACATTTTCCTCTGAAGTGCTTTCGCCTCAGGCAAGGTTTTCCCAGCAATATGAGGCGAGCATACCACACTGATCTTGCCATTATTTATAAAGGCTTTTGCTCCTGTTCTTTCAACTGTTGTACCTTTTAGGGGAAACAGAGAGCAGGTTGTGCAGACTGCAGAAATGCACTCTCATGCTTGAGGTTGAGGGTTTTCCCCAAAGCATCACCGGTGATTGTGAAGTCCTCAAAAACCTCTGTCACACTTTCACCTTTCATAGATATCTATCTCTGACTGTAAAACCCCAGGCTGGTGTTTTTGGTTATGCAGACAGTGGCTGGTTGAAAGAGCCTGAACATTTCTAATTAATTTTAGTCTCAGTAATATAAAAAGACTATTTTAAGGTATTATTCACTGAGATTCAGTGAAAAATGCAGGCTAAAGTAATAATGAATAATATCTTAGAACTTGCAGCCAATCTAATGTCATGTGAAGAGCAGAGCAGTTTGCTTTCTGAAGTATTAATAGCATGTGCTAGTTTTTTGAAGCGCCGTCATTAAATGACGTCTGAAGGCATTGGTTTGAAGTATGCGGTCGTGAAGCGTTCCAGCGCGGCCTGGCTTGTCGATCCAATAGCATGTGAAAACCAGTGTGTTTTCAACAAACAAAAGATTCATTCTGCAGTAATTCAGTTCTTTGAATAGCCACGGTGGACTTCGGCCAAAATGTCATGCCTCTGGTTGTGATAGATCCAAACATCCAGGCTTTCTAAATAGCTTTCTTTTGTCATTTGTTTGGGCTTATATGCGGATAATATTATTATTTTTTATATAAATTATGATTAGCACAAATCCTGCACTAGAATTCATGTATTGTTGTTCTTGTAATGAAGTATGAAGAAAAATACAAATACGTTTGCTATTGGTCAGTGCAACAGTAGGGTTTTGGAAGTAAAAATCCAGTTTATTTTGTTCATTAAGAAACTGATTTTTAATGTGTTTTAAAGATTTTTACATGTAATCGTTTAAAGACAGATTTACTGGGAGCTACGATGTTGTTAATCAATATTGTATGTTTCTGTTAAAGCCAACAGCGCACTTTATTTTTACTTAATTTTTTAAATAGTCATGTTTACCAATGCAATTGCTGGTAAAAAAAAAAAAAAAAAAAAACTACATTACCCACGATTCTACAAAAACTGTCCACCAATCAGAGAATTGAAACAAGCAAATTATGCAAAAATAACTCTTTAATCCCATAAAGCATTGTGAATTTTTGTTTCTCCCAAATATTTTTTTTTCGTTTTGATTTTTCTGAACTCTGTTTTAATTATTGAATTAAAAAATATTAATCAAAAGACATGTCTAATTCCTTGAAATCATAAAACATACAGTTTTACATCAATTTATTGAAAGTTTAACAAAAAATACATTTTTAAGGCCCTATGAAATATGCTTTTTTTTTCTCTCAAATTCTGTTTTATTTTTTAGCTAATTCTGTTTATTTTCTGGATTCCATTTTAATGGTTTCATTAAATTGTATTATTCAGAAGCGTTGTAGGGCCCTATGAAATCCGTTTTATTTTTTTCCAAATTCCTTTTATTTTATTTTATTTTTTCTGTATTGTTTTTTTTCCATTTTAATTTTCCTAGACTCCTAGAAAAAATATTCATTCATTAAAATTTTACAGCCCTATGAAATACGCTTTATTTATTTATTTATTTATTTTCCAAATTCTGTTTTATTTTTTACCAAATCCTATGTTTTCCATTCATTTTCTAGATTCCATTTTAATGTTTTTTTTAATATATATATATTAATCAAAAGCATGTCTAATTAATTAACTAGTAGTTGGTTGAACTAGGGCCCTATGAAATCCGTTTTATTTTTTCACAAATTTCACCTTATTTTTTTACAATTTCCAGTATTTCGATTTAAATTTTTTCTGGTTTGCATTTTTTCCGTTGTAATTTTTCTAGACTCTGTTTTAATGGTGGAATTCAAAAATCAAAAACCATATCTAAATATTTTGAAATCATGAATCTTACACAGTTTTCCAGAGATTTATTAAAAGTTTAACAAAAGTAAATTTTAAGGCCCTATGAAATACAAATTTTGTGTTTTCCATTAATTTTCTGGATTCCATTTTAATGGTTTCATTAAATGTTATTAATCAAAACCATCTCTAAATAATTGATGTTAGAAAAAAATGATTTATTTATTTATTATTATAATTCTAATTATTATACTGTGTTGTGTATTTACACATTTTCTGGTAAATATGTTCTGGTAAATAATCATTCTGGTAAATATTCCTTATTAAAAAAATGTTTTAATAATAATTTTATCATTAGTATTAGTACTATAGTTACTAATACATTAATATATTTCTGTCACAATTTCTTTAAGTTAAACCAAACCTTTATTTTGACAGGTTGATGTGAGTAAGTTTCTGTTTGCATTTGATATGACAAAAGTTTTTCTTTAAAGAAATGGTAAAATTCTCATGAAATGAAAACACCACAAGTGTCACGCATGCTTCAGTATGTGTGTAGTAAACGAAACCGCGCCATTCATTCACACAGAGACACGCAGAACATGCAGGATTCATAATTAAATAGTATTTTTTCAGCTTCATATTCACATACACTAGTCCATATCGTGTTTTGATTTAAGAGGACTGACCTACTTATGTTTTATTCATTTGGCAAATTCCATGACATTCCGCGTTATACTGTAAATTTCATTTTTATGGCTGGATTCCGTGATTTCATCTGCATTTTGCATATATTGCAGAAATCATATGACTCTGTCTAGTTGTTTTAGTTGATGGCTTAGACCTCTTTAACAAAAACCTTTTATAAATCTATGTGGGAAAAAAGGCTGTTTTAAAATGGGCGGAGACTGTTGCACTCTATATATAATCCCGCCTCCAAACTCATGTCATTGGTTGAGCCTGTTGCTATGTCAAACAGTTCTGGATGTTCAGAAGACTATTGAGTTTATTTAAAGCGCCACAGTGTTTTCTCTCTCAGAGCTGTTTTGCATCTACTTTACATTGTTTTAGCATATTAATAGTATGTTAACTTCTCACATTATCTCAGCTGCAAGCGTTTCTGCGCTTATTTTTTGAATCCCCTCAGTAAAGTTTCCTCGAGCAGCAGCAGCAGCTGGACTGTCCTATTTTAATCGTTTCCATGAGCTAATACTGGACCTACTGCAGGACTGTATTCTTTGACAATAGCCAGTCGTGTTAAAGTCTGCTGAGCTGAAGAGATGGTGAGAAATACTTTGAACACCAGGCTTTCATTAACCTCATCACACTGAATGACTGCTTTTTGTGGCCTAGCATAGTCAAAGAAATGTTAAGGTCAATCACTGAAAATACACTGTGGTTGAACAGGGTTGTGAGTCAGATGTTGAATTTCTCAAAGCAGTGCTTTAAAACAGATTGTGAGTAGAAGCTGTCAATCAGGTGTTTATGAACACAAAGCTGTCAGTAAGAGCTGCTTTCTCCACTGGGCCTTTTGATTGAAAACAGTCAGGCTTGGTGTCCAGACTGTGGGGGCAGATGCGCCCGAGTCTTCAGTACTGCACCTACAGGCTTGCGACGAAAGATTTGAGTGGTGTATTTAGTCTAGACGGCTTCTGAAGAAACAGTTCAGTGTCTAAGAATACTACTGTAAGAATTACCATGGCAACTGGCGACATTAGACAGGATGCTGCTAAAAGGAACAACAAAAGAGACATCAGAGTCCACAGTTCAGTGGGTTCATGTCACCCATTTGTGTCATGCCGCCAGATCTACTACAGTGTTTTTTTGTTTGTTTGTTTTTTGGTGGTGTTAGAGATTTTCTAGACAATATTTAAATAATTTACCTTTGCTTCAGTACATAATGTAAAATCCCTTTATTATTATTATTATTATTATTATTATTATTTTTATTAGTTTAAATAAGAATAATACTAGTAATAATAATTTATTTTTTTATTATTATTATTATTATTATTATTATTATTATTTATTTATTATTATTATCAATGTATTTATTTTTAAATGTTATCTTTATATTACACTAAGTATTTTCTTTATAAATGTATTAAGTATCATATAATCATATTTTTAATAATAATGATGCCAATAACAATAATCATTTATTGTTATTATTAATGTTAGTTTTACTACACTTGGTATTTTCTTTATAAATGTAATAAATATCATATAATCATATTGTTAATATTAATAATGTAAATAATAACAATAATTGTTTATTATTATTATTATTATTATTAATGTTATTTTTATGACACTTGGTATTTTCTTTACAAATGTATAAAGTATCATAAACTCATATTATTAATAATAATAATAATAATAATAATATCAATAATAATAATTTACTATTATTATTAATATTATTATCTTTATTTGGCACTTAGTATTTTCTTTACTAATATAAATGTATTAAGTATCATATTAAGTGTCATATATTATTATTAATTTATTAATTACTTATTACTTTATTATTCTTTTTATTATTATTATTATTAATGTTCATGTTCATGTTATCTTTACATGGAACTTATAAATGTATTAAGTATCATATAATCATGTTACTACTAATAATAATGACAATAATTAATAATTTATTACTTAATACTTAGTTCATTATTATTATTACTGTTATTATAATTATTATTATTAATAATAATAACAATAATAAAGTTTATGTTGTCTTTATATGGCGCTTAGTATTTTTTTACCTAATATAAATGTATTAAGTACCATATAATCATATTATTAATAATAACAATAATGACAATAATAATCATAAATTGTTTCTTATTACTCTGTTCATTATTATTATTTTTATTGTTACTACTACTGTTATTATTATTATTATGAATGTTCATGTTATTTTTATGACACTTATTATTTTCTTTACCAACTATAAATATATTAAGTATCATAATAATGTATTAATATTAATAATAATAATAATATTAATATTTTATTACTAAGCAATGTATTAATAATAAATTATTATTGTCATTATTATTAATAAATATAAATTGATATATTTAATATAAAATAATATTTTCTTTACAGAGTATACATTTATTATCATATTAATAAGAATAATCCATTATTATGATGTTTTATTATTATTATTATTATTATTATTATTAAAGTTGGCCTGAGAGAGCCAACTTACTGAAATGCTGTTTAAACTTTTCCTATTTCTTCCAAAACTAAAATGTTTGACTCTAATTCAGCCCAGATTTTTAAAAACTTTTTACATTTTTTAAACATTTTTTGGGTCTTTACACATTGAATGATATAGCTACCATTATATTTGATAATATTTTGTCTTATTGTGGCCCTTCGTCTACTCGTGTAACGTATTCTAGCTTGAATGCCTTTTTAAAAAAATTGTGTATGGAAATTCATGTATTTCATCACAGCAGTTATTTTCAGCCTGTTCTCTTTGCTCACTGAGTAGGGAATATTGGTATTCCGAAGCTTGTTCAGCTTAATGTTTATTAATTCATTTAAATAATGAAACACACTTTCATTATGAATGCGTCAGTTCCTCTGCCTTCTAGCAGTGTGCTAGTACTTAACAACTTATTGACATGTACTTACATCTCACTTTGCTTTCAAACTGACTGTGTTTTTGTTTATTGCTGTCGTTTACAGTTGTTGAACAATCTGAGAGCGACATTTACATGCGGTTTATGAAGTCACATAAGTGCTATGACATCGTCCCTACCAGCTCCAAGCTCGTGGTCTTTGACACAACGCTGCAGGTAAGAGCTCTGTCGATGTGTTTATGTCTATGTTTACCATGACTTACAAATAACTCACTCGTATAAACAAAATGCAGTTTTGTTTATCAACCACTAGACCGCCATTATGTGCGCTGTAAAAAATATTTTTCAAAGTTGTAGATTAGACAGGTTTATTAGTGTATTTTTTTTAAATTTTCCTACTTAAAAATTTTGATATTTAATTTAATGTGTTACTTGCCATTTCTTTGTAATTATTTGTGAAATTTACTAGCAATTTCTGATTGAAAATTGTCCATACACCAGTGTAATACATTTCTGTACAAATGATTTTAGACATAATGTTACAATGTACAATATTAAAAATGGAGATTCATTTTGAAATTTTGGAAAGATTATGTTTTAAATAATAGAATAAATAAGTTATTTACGCTTAAAAATAAGGAAGGAATTCCTGAATCCTCTTTTTGCGTTTTATGTATTTCATTAAAATAATTTCAGAATTTGCTTATTTGCTTTTCAAAGAGATAATTGGTTTGGCCAGTATTTATTATTATTATTATTATTATTAATTTTTGTTTAACAGATATTCCGATTTTAATATAATTTCAGATATTTCCGTTTTTGCATAATAGCCTTTAATTACTGTAAAAAATAGGGGGGAAAAAAAGACCATAGCATTAATTTCAATTTCTGAAGGGAAATTGTTACAGTTTGACAAATAGATATTCATTTTGAAATTTGCTAAAGATTTTTTGTAATAATTGTATTAAAAAATTAAAGTGAATGTTTGAATGTTGACACCAAAGTTTACCATAAATATTAAAGTAAGAGAAATGAGCATATACACTAAATATTCAAAATGTATATTTTAAATAAAATATATTTAAAATATTTTTTTATTTTAAATAAAATGTACATTTTTTTATAGATTTAAAAATCTCTAATATTCACAGATAACCAATATATTTTACGTTACAGTAAATTTTGTGCATCCTTGCTAATATTTAATTTGGTTATTTCTATGAAAGCCTATTTCCGCCACTGAATAAAACAAAAAAAGTACAACTTTTTGTGATCTAAACTCACAATTTTGAATTTTTTCTTGCAATTGCAGGTGTATATCTTGCAATTCTGACTTTTTTTTTTCTCAGAATTGTGAAATATAAACTTGCAATTGCAGATTATAAAGTCAAATTCAGAGCGGAAAAAGAAGAAATATTTTCTCATAATTGCACAAATTTCTCTCAATTCTCACTTCATAACTCAGAATTTTGTGTTATGAAGGCAGAATTGCAAAATATAAACTATTAGGTGAAGAAAATACTAAGTCAGAAATAAAAGTTTATAAGTGACCCTGGACCACAAAACCAAAAAGTCATAAGGTTAAATTTTACAAAAACTGAGATGTATATATCATATGAACGATCAGTAAATAAGCTTTCTATTGATGTATGGTTTGTTAGGATAGGACAATATTTGGCCGAGATACATCTATTTGAAAATCTGGAATCTAAAGGGTGCAAATAAATCAAAATACTGAGAAAATCACCTTTAAAGTTGTCCACATTAAGTTCTTAACAATGCATATTACTAATCAAAAATTACATTTTGATAGGTTTACAGTAGGAATTTTACAAAAAAATCTTCATGGAACATGATCTTTACTTAATTTCCTAATGATTTTTGGCATAAAAGAAAAATCAATAATTTTGACCCATACAATGTATTTTTGGCTATTGCTACAAACATACCCCAGCGACTTAAGACTGGTTTTGTGGTCCAGGGTCACATATCTTGCAATTTTGACTTTATTTCTCAGAATTGCAAGTTTAAACTTCACAATTCTGAGTTTTTTTCTCGCAATTTCAAATTTATATCGCAATTCTGAAAAATAGAAGTCAGAATTGTGAGATATAAAGTCGGAATTACTTTATTCAGTGGTGGAAATGGGCTTCCATAGCATCCATCTCTGTTTTATCTGTTAGTGCATGAATGTTTTTAAAATCATCCATTCACTGTTATCTCCAGTTGGTCACATGATCTCTCAATCAAAACACTGCAGCTTTCAGAAAGGAGGGGGTTTCATATCTCAAACCTTGCTTCACAACTCCTATTTGTCTCTCACTGTCTCTTTCCATCTTCATCTGTGTTGTTTCTTTTCCCAGTGGTTTGTTAAACCACATATTGACGTTTTCGTTCTCCCAGCGCTTTACACATATCACATACCGTGTGATCAGCACATATGTGTCCAGTCCAATCCGGTATTGCACTTGCTGTCATAAACCCCTCCATCAGTGTCAGTACGGTCTGCTTGTAAAGTTCAACAGAGGCTCAGGGACTCACAGGGTCGCTGCTCTACTGTCGATACGTGTAAATATTTGATAAATCCTAGATGAATGGTCGTCTCGCTGCCGGCAGCAGCAGGATTGTTTTGGACAGAAGAACCGAGCCTGTGTTCCTGATCACTGACTCACAGCAGTGATATACTAGCCGTCAGCCCCACCGCCCAGTTCACAACAGCTTCCATAGATCAGAAAGGCCAGCCTTGGGGACGTCACATTATGTTCCTTGCTATGACTCGATTAATGTTTAATAATCTCAGATTGGGCTGGAACATCACCCAAGAAAAGAGGCTCACATCATTTATTTAAGAGCGCCAGTGAGACGCCATGATTAATGCTTTGTTTGGCTCCATGGCAGTATTGACAGTGTTTGAAAGGATCGGCCCACATTAATCCTCCTTGGTGGAATTTATTTCAACACTTTAGCTAGTACTAATAATTACAACATTTTAAAGGGATAGTTTACCCAAAAATGAAAATTTGATGTTTATCTGCTTACCCCCAGGGCATCCAAGATGAAGGTGACTTTGTTTCTTCAGCAGGACACAAACAAAGATTTTTAACTCAAACTGTTGCAGTCTCTTAGGCATTTAATGGCAGTCAAGGGGACCCACGGATTTGAGAGTCAAAAAAACATACACAGACTAAACCAAATTAAACCCTGCGGTTCGTGATGATACATGGAGGTTTTAACACACAAAACTGAACAGTATTTATATAATTTTTACCTCTGATCCACTGCAATATCCAACTGTCCTAAGTGTGTTCACAACATCCGGCGCGTGACGAATAGCAAGCAACCATAACTTCAGGCGATCAGGATCAAAAGTTGGGGGTGGGAGAAAAAATCGATTCACTTACTTATTGCGATTCTTTTTGAAACTATTTAAAAATCGATTAATTTACCTCAGAATCGATTTATATTATATATAAGAGGTTACTGCTTTTTTTTTTTTTCAACAGAAGGGGGAAATGTATAAATGTGTTGCACTTTTAATGCTAACTATAACCATGGTGTTGTGGTAGAAATAATAACACATTAATTTCAGGGTTTGTACAACCTTTAAAGGGGTCATCGGGTGCAAAACTAACTTTTACACATTAATGTGTGTTGGTAGTTTGTGTACACAACCACCCTACAATGATAAAAATATATATTTTTTATCTTTAAAAGTAATATCCCCTTTTTAAAATCAGGCCATTCTCAGCTTCTTGTCGTTGTGACGAAAAACATTTGATTGACATTAGCGTCTTACCTTAGCCCCGCCCTCACCGAGCTGAAACAGTCCGAATACGATCGCCATTGTGTGACTCAGGTGCAGAGGAAGACTCTAATTGAGCGATTGAGGTGTTCTGTTGTTGGATATAATAATGAACATAGCAGTATTCATTTACTACTGACATCTGAGCCGCTGAGGACGCAGATGTTTAACGTTACTTTCGTTTTTTTAAATGGAAAGCTCCAATCCCGATCTACATATGCATCTATCTTTGTGCAAATTGTTCCTGATGGAGCTTCACCCACAGCAGAAGTGAGTATAAGGGTTTTTTATGCATCTTTCCAAATGGCCTTTCTTAATAATGTGCTTGTTGGTAAGTTTCGCCGATAAACGCAGCTAAATGCAGCTAAACGTGGCTAAATGTGGCTAAAGTAAACATAATCCCAGAGAGGGGCGGGGCGAGCAGAGCTCGGTGACATTTAAAGGGGCCATGTCTTAAAATGAGCTGGTAAATGGGTGTTTTTTTACATTACTGTTGAGAATTGTTAACCAAAGTATATTAGAGACTTTTCATTACGACCCTAAAGAATCATATGAACTTGTGGAAAATGAGCATCCGATTACCCCTTTAAGAGAGTATTTCAAGCACTTGTAAAATTCAAGCATTTTTAATGACTTTCCAACATTTAACATCACTATTTCCAGCACTTAAAAGCTCTTTATTTTTAATGGGATGACCAAAAAATATTTTGCGCTAAACAAAGTTAAATTTGTTTTGTCGGAAAAACACGACTAAAACGTAGTAACATAGCTCTTTATTTTATTTCAGAAGTATTTTTTCTACTCATTTTGTTGAACATTTGAATCGGCAGACTAGCGTATCTTCCCAGCCCTAATAGCAATATCGAATGGCAATACTTGTAAAAAAAATCATACATATCGTATCTGCACCCATCATTATAGTACTGAATCGGTAGGTAGGTGTATTGTCCCATCCCTAATAAATACTGTTCATTTTCTTGCACAAACCGATTGTTTTGTGTGTAAAGACCTCAATGTATTGTCACAAGCCGCAGGGTTTAATTTGGTTTTGTCTGTGTATGTTTTTTTGACTCTCAAAGTTGTGGATCCCATTGACTACCATTACATCAAATTTCCATTTTTGGGTGAACTATTCCTTTAAGAATTCCACAGGATTAATATATGGTTTCTGTTTGTTGGATTTGGATTTATGCATGTTGTAATTAATGACGTGCCAGCCAAAGTGCAGAACATCGTTTTGTTAAAGGCTTGGAATGAAATACTCGCTCTACAGGTCCATACAGGCCTGGTCGCCCACCTCAGGTTATGTGCATGCGTTGAGCGAGTTAGCATAGAAGATATATTGCGAGGAGATATTTCTGCTTAAAGATAAGGGAAGAATTCCTGCATTCCTGCAGTATGGCCCTCTTTTGCGTGTCATGACTAGTATATATGTATTTTTTTTCTAAAACGTCTTCAGAATTTATTTGCTTTCCATAGAGGTAATTAATTTGAGCAATGTGTTTGTTTTTACAGGTATTTTTCAAGTAACACACTACCAGTCAAAAGTTTTTAAACAGTGAGATTTTTAATGTTTAAAAAAAAAACCTCTCTTCTGCTCACTAAGCCGGCATTTATTTGATCCAAAGTACAGCAAAAGCTGCTTAAAAGAACTGCTTTTTATTTGATAAATATTATTTGATTTGATAATATTTTAAAATGTAATTTATTCCTGTGATCAAAGCGGAGTTATATCAGCATCATTACTCAAGTCTTCAGTGTCACATGACCCTTCAGAAATCATTTTCATGTGCTGATTTGCTGTTCAAGAAACATTTTATTATTATTATTATTATTATTAGCAATATTTAAAACAGTTGAGTACTTTTCAGGATTATTTGATGTATAGAAAGATCCAAAGATCAGCATTTATCTGAAATAAAAAGCTTTTGTAACAAGCTTTTTTTGTGAGCAAATTAAAATATTAGATTTCTGAGGGAAAATCTCAGCTTTGAAATCACAGGAATACATTTCATTTATTTAAGTTATTTATTTAAATGGTAAAAATATTTCAAAATTGTACTGTTTTTGCTGTCAAATAAATGCAGGATTGGTGAGCAGAAGAGACTTCTTTAAAAAAACATTTAAAAAGTTTTTAGCAGATTCAGCTTAAAAACCTCAGCAGCTGCCTTAAGTTTTTAAGTTAAATCAGCTTAAAAATACAAGCCATGTTAGCTTGTTACAATAAAAATGAGTTGAAATAACTTGAGTTTAAATGACTTAAGTTGATTTAACTTAAAAGCTTAAGGCAGCTGCTAAACTTTTTAACGTTTAAAGTTTTTAAGTTGAAACTGGTGAAAACTTTTTACAGTATAGTGTATTTAATGCATTATTTGGATAAATAATAATTATTATTTAAAAAAAAACAATATAGCCATTAATCATCATAAGTAGTAATACTGTTCAATGCATTGTAAATGTATAGGTATTTTAATATAACAATTAATAATAATTATTAGTAGTAGTACTAGTATTGGGATATTGTTGTTTTGTTTTTGTATTATTAAGTATAATGTTTACTGCATTGTAGATCTTTTTACTATTATTTGCATTATGGGCATTTTAATATAACAATAATCAGTAGTAATACTATTAATATTACTGATATTATTGCTATTAGAAGTATTGTTGATATTGTCATTATTAATTAGTAAATGCATTATTAACAATTAGCAGTAGTATTAAAAGTATTATTATTGTTGTTAGTATTATTACTAGTATTGTTAAGTGCATTTGTATGTATTTTATTTTAAAAAAAGTTATATAACACTTATTTAAAGGTACACAACGCATATTATGTCGAAAAGAAATAATGCAACATGTTTATTAGTCACTTGAACATTTATAATAATTTGTATTGCTTTGTACACAAAACAATATCCGGTGATTTTCCCCATATAAAATTTCTCATGGATTCCTTTGGTAAAGGTATTTTGCTTGTGGCTGATCGCTTAGACAGGAATGAACATGTATACCAATGAACATCTGTGGATGGTCTTCAAAGTTGTAATTATGCTGTATACTTGTGTGCATACTGTATATTTGGACACACCTTTTGGCAGTAAAGGTGTTTGTTTTAATTAATGCTAGGTTTCTTGGATTAAACAGCACCCTCTTCCTGTCACTGTTGATGTGAAACAAAATCGGTGTGAAATGTGACATAACAAATCTTTTTGTTCTTTTCTCTGCTTTTAGGTAAAAAAGGCCTTTTTTGCCTTGGTGGCCAATGGTGTCCGAGCCGCTCCTTTGTGGGAGACCAAGAAACAGAGTTTTGTGGGTGAGTCTGTTACCATAATAAATACAAAAACCAGCACTGTTTGAAATGAATGACAAGGACCCTTTTTTGCAAGAACAGGCACCTGATCTTTGCTATAGGTATCGAAATTCTCTGTACCCTTTGGTTACCGTCGTCTTATCAGTTTCCAAGAGCGTTTTCCTTATCTGCGGCTTCTTAAACCGAGGCTTGTAAGTGGAGCTGCTCTTTGGCAGACTCTCTAAGGGAGTGTAACATAAACGTCCAGATCTCTGTGCCGTAGAAGAGATTCAGACTTGAGATGATCCTTCCTGTCACCCTCTACAGCTCTCAGCAGTCCTCTGATACAGTGGCTTATCTGTTACCATGACAAAACCCGCTCAAAATAGAAGCGTGTGCTGACCAGAGTCGCAGCATTCGCCTCAGGCTCTACAACAAGTGGAATAACGAAAATCTGTATGTTAATAGGATAGTTCACCCAAAAATGAAAATTCTGTCATTAGTAGGGTTGGGTCGATAGACGATGCCATCGTCCATCGCCGATGGCCAATAGACATCACGATGCTGAGCCGGCATCGCGATCCTCCGCCCCGCCTCCGCAGCGCCCCGCCCCGCCCCCGCCGCAGCAGCAACCCGCTCACGAAAAACACACACTTAATCACTTTAAAGCCAAATGAAATGCATGCTTTCAATTTCTGCATCTTTACTTATTTTATTATTATTATTATGAGGAAATAATAACAAGGAAGCTGTTAGTGATCACAATACAAATTACAGTGAACTCCTAACAAATTATGAAAGTTCGTTTACATTAATAAATGAGGCATACAAAAACAGCAGAAAAAAAATCAAAATAATTTGAATTAAATAAGATTAAATAAACTACACCAAATATGCCCTTTTCATGGGTTTACCATAATGAACAGAGCTTGGAACAAAAACAAGAGAATATATTTTTTCCATCGAAATACGAATGTACAATACAAAGCCTAGTATACATTATAAATAACACTTTATCATTCAAATACATTGGGAATATGGAAACACTTGAATTTGTGCCGAAAAACAGAGGTGCGTGAGCCCAACGCGCTATTTTTAGTTTCGCTTTGTTTTAGTTTCTTAACTTTATATATTTTGTTTCATTTCTAAATACCTCTACATTTAAATCATTCGTTTTGGGTCAGGCATCAGGGTAACTAACTTATAGCTATGTTTATAGTGTTTATAATGTTAATACATAATATTTCGCTTGATTTGGTATTATTTCTGATATTACCCTTTCTCTCTAAACATTCTGCTGCTCAGTAAATGCGTTTGGAGAGAGCGGGTTAAGCAGTAAGCAATCAATGAGAGCGTTATTGAACTTAAAAAAGCTGACTGGTAGAAAATATGTTAAGGACCAACACAAATGCATCTAAATAAACCCGCGCTTGCTCTTGTCTCGTCTGCACGCACGCACTGTCACGATCTAATGCACTTGTTAATGCCGGATCTTTAAAAACAAATACCGGAACGCAAAAATCCAAAATCGGACATTTTCCAGAACAGGATCAGGCTCAAATTAAGCACTGGTGGACACGGTAGGCTACAATTAATTAATTCGTTATGAATAAATTATTTAACAACAACCATCCCTCACCCCCGCCCCCCGCAGACGATGCCATCGTCCATCGCGATGTTTCACATTAGACATCGTACGATGCCAAATTGGTCGACATCGCCCAACCCTAGTCATTAGTTACTCACCCTCATGTCGTTCCAAAACCATAAGACCATCTTTCAGAACACAAATTAGAGATATTTCTGATGAAATCCAAGAGCTTTCTGACCCTGCATAGACGGCTTTTTGTGCAAACAATGTTATTCAACAATTTTTTTCCTTTTCTGGACCTTGAACGTGTCAGCTCTTGGATTTCATCAAAAATATCTTAATTTGTGTTCTGAAGATGAACGCAGGTCTTACGGGTTTGGAATGACATGATAAAAATACAGTAAAAACAGGAATATTGTAAAATATTTTTACGTTTTAAAATAACTGATTTCTGTTTTCATATATTTTAAAACGCAATTTATTCCTGTGATGCAAAGCTGAATTTTCAGCCTCATTACTTACGTCTTCAGTGTCACATGATCCTTCCGAAATCATTCTAATGTGATAGTGTATTCTAAGTGATAACAATAATATTAACCGAACTTAGTATTATTATTATGTAATGGAATAATAATATTAATACATAATACTAACTACTATATAAATAATATAAAATCTATATCTGTATTATGAATATTATTAATTGATATCAAATTCAATTATATTATCATTATATATTGAAATAATAATAAAAGTAAAATAATGAAAAAATAAATACATAACTAGCCAATATTATAATATAAAATAATATACTTCATAATACATTTTCATTACAAAATAAAAAATAATAATGATAATATTAACTAAGCAAAATCTTATTAGTATTAGTATTATGATGCAAAAAAATATTAATAGTACATAAAATAATAACTAATATGAAAATATATACAAATGTATAATATATATATATATAATGAATTTAAATATTAAATTGTATTGTTATATATTAAAATAATAATAAAGTAAAACAATGAAAAAAAATCATAAGAATTTATTAATATAAATTCATAATGTTCAGAATAAAATAAACAAATAATAGTGATAATAAGTAATCAAAATATTATTATTATTATGTAATAGAATATTTTTATTATTATGTTATGGAATAATGATGATAATAAAAATAATAATAATAATACATAAAATAGTGACTTATATATAAAGAATATAAAAATATAAGTATATTATTAACATAATTCATAATAATAATATATTAATGTAATATCTAAAAATGTATTATTATATATGAAAAACATTAAGTAAAATAATGAATAAATTATATATATATATATATATATATATATATATATATATAAATATATAAATTTCAATTAATAAATGTTCATAATAACATAAATAATAATAATAGTATAATAGTGATAATAATATTAACTCACCAAAATATTAGTATTATGTAATGGGATAATAATATACTCCAATATAATATATTATTATTATTATTATTATTATTGTTATTACATATTTAAATAATAAATAAAGTTAAATACTTCAAAACAATCAGAACTTTCTAAAAATAATGTGGCAGAAACGGCACACCCTTAAATGTATGCGCATTAGAGTTGCATTTATTTGATCAAAATACAGTGAAACCGTAATATTGTGAAACATTATTACAATTTAAAATAACTGATTTCTATTTTCTTATATTTTAAAATGTAATCTATTCCTGTGATGCAATGCTGCATTTTCAGCATCATTACTCGTCTTCAGTGTCACATGATGCTTCCGAAATCATTCTAATATGCTGATTGCATCAGCGAGGATGGTAAAACCATTTAGTCCTGATCTAAAAAAGTATTTATAACTCCGATTAAGTGCCTTCACCTTATAAAACTCGTCCTTTCATTATGAAGGAGGCAAGCTGGGATACCCTCCCAACGCCAACCGCAGAGCCCCAATGAGTCACCGGAGAGAGGAAACTCATGAGTGCGTCCTTAGAGAGTGACTCAGAGACGGATCCACTGAATATCAAATATCTAACTGTAAATAGACGTCCTCTGAGGTATCCAGGGACAGTATTTGTCCTCTCTAGAGAGATAATACAATCATAACACAGCTCACCAAAACACCATACTACAGTCTTTAACAAGCCCCTGTAAAGACGCCGTCTCATATCTGATCAATATGATGCATTTATAAATTTAATCTCAGCCTCATAAAGCCTCATATTTCCTGCTTTATGTGGCCAGCTGTGGTTGTTTCGGTAGATTTGCTTGTTCTCCACAGGCTGCTGATCTGTGCTGGTCTACCGTAAGCCTCTCAGCATTGATAAAGGGAGGTTTGAGTGTGTCTGAAGTGCTGAGTCACTTACCTTACTGTACACTCAGGCCCAAATACAGCACTTTTTTAAAGAGAGAGTTCACTAAAAATGTTGTTAGTAGGAGTTATTAATGTTAAAGAGCTGGAGGGAAGGAGAGCAGGTGGAGGTGTGGGTGCTGATATTAATTAGCAGGGTTTTGAAACCTTTGAGAGCTCCATTAGGAGTCTCTGTCAGCTTAACTCAATCACCACAATGCATCCAACAGCTGCTTATAAAAAGATGAATCATTTGCAATCTGATCAGGGGAATATGATGCTGTTCTGTGAATCTACACACTCAGTTGAGGTCTGTGCACTTCCTTTTTGAGACTTGTAATGTCAGATGATTATTTTGATTCACTGAATCACTTGACTGCATAAACACTTTTTTTTGGAAGATGAATGGATTTATCATTCATTTTATGGATTTAGTCCAACTGATTTGCAAAGCATTTGTCACTCACTTAGTCATAATTACTGCATACAACAAATTACTTAAAGAAACAGATTTTCCCCCCTGTTAATTAAATCACATTTTTAAATTAAAATAAATAAAAGAATATTTAATATATAGTTAAATAAATAAAATAGCATTTTATTATTTAAATAAGAATATTTATTATTTTATTACTATAAATTATATTATATATAATTTAAAAATATGATTAATAATATATATGTATATATATATATATATATATATATATATATATATATATATATATTTTTTTTATTTTTTTTTAAATTGTAATAATATTATTAAATAAGCTAAATAAACATTTACTTAAATATATTTAAGTAATTTAACACTGCTTCCGTTTATGAGTTTTGTAAAATGTATTACGAACTGCATAAAACTATAAGAATATAATATATGCAGAAACCATAACTAATATTTTATACACTATATTGTAGAGAAAACTATTTTTTATTGTTTATAAATTAAACCAAGTACTTTATTATTAATATTATTATTATGTAATGTTTTAATAATAATAATAATACATACATAAAATACCAAATCTATACCTATATTGTGAATATAAGCTGACATAAAATTAAATATTATTGTTATTATATATTAAAATAATAGTACATAAGTTAAATAATGCAAAAATAAATATATAACTAAATTATGAATATAAATTTATAATAAATGTTCATAATAAAATAAATAATAAAGTGATAATATTAACAAAGCAATTTATTATTATTATTATTATTATTATATACATATAAAAATAACATAAACATCTATATCTATATTATAACTATAAATTGCCATAAAATGTTATTATATTAGTATGTATTAAAATAATAATAAATAAAGTAAAAAAAATAATAATAAATATAAATTCATAATAAATCTTAATATAAAAGAAAACTAATAAAGTGATAACAATATTAACTCAGCAATACATTATTATTATTATTATTATATTATGTAATGGAATAATAATAATAGTAATAATAATAATAATAATACATAACATAATAACTAATATATAATATAAAAATGTATACCTACATATATTATGAATATAAATTAACATAAAATTCAAGTATATTATTATATATTAAAACAATAATAAAGTAAAATAATGAAAAATAAATCTAAAACTATATTATTAATATAAATTCATCATAAATGTTTATAATAAAAGAAACATGTCCTGAAGCACCACAGTTTCTCATTTCTCCTCTTGCTGATTAAACCTGAGGCCACAGTGCGGCCCGGCTTGGCAGGAACAGATATAAATACGCCTGCACCCTTCATCACCTTTTAATCAAGAGAGTGATTACGCCGTGGCAGTGTGAGCGTCTCAGAAACTCTCTCTGCTTTCCTCTGCCACTGATTTAGACACAGTGACTGCTGCCAGCGTTTATGTAATGTTGTAAATACTGCCCTCTCAGATAACACTCATCACTCCTTTAGGACACAGCAGGGATGTTGACCTACTGTCTCCTACAGTATCATGTTCTTCGGTGTGGATGAAGTCTGTTAAGATTATATATATACTGAGATCTTTTGTGATCTGTATTAGCTCATGGCTGGCAAAACGCCACAACCCTGTAAAAAAAAAAACTCCCTACTAAAAGAGCTTTACTGTACTCGGAGAGGGGAAACTGTTATCGGAGACCCCCAAATCTTTTTTCAGGTTTACGGGTGGTCCAAATGAAGTTCGAGTTGAGAGTTAATATGTCTTTCTTGTTTCTCTGCAGGCATGCTAACCATCACAGACTTCATCAACATACTTCACAGATACTACAAATCACCCATGGTATGTAATGCACTCTGTCTTGTTATTTTTATTCTAGTTATTAGAAGAAATACTGAATTCTTAGGCCAGAAACATACTCTTAATTTCCGAAACTGTATTTATTTGTTTGGCAAATCTTTTTTTTTTATTGTTTATATAACTGTATAACTAAAGTTTATTAATGGCATTTATGTAATTTTTTCCTAGTTGTCAGCTGAAATAGTTAACTTTTAGGCCCGAAACATATTTTTGTTTTAATGCACTTCTATATTAAGAATTTATTTTATTTTATTTTAATATTTAATTTTAATATTTTATTGTGTGTATATATATTATAATGGCCCATATATATAATATATATGGCCCTTTTATGTTTTTTTTCTGGTTTTCAGCAGAAATAATAAACTCTTATGTCCAAAACATATTCTCAATTTCAGACTTCATTGTGTTTATAAATGCCATGGTATTTTTTTTTTTTTTTTTTTACTGAGCTATTTATTACTTTTTTATTATTTCATTTATTTTTTTATTTCTTTATTTCTTTATTTTCTATTTTTATTTATAATTTTTTCTAGTTTTCAGTGGAAATAGTGAATGCCCATTATATTATTTTATTTAAATTTTTTATTATTATGTATTTATTCTCTTGTATTGTATTTTTTTTTTAATATGACATAAATTGATATATGGCCTTTCTTATGTTATTTCTCTAGTACTCGCAACGAAATGCTATTGCTAAATTATTAATCGACTTTTAGGCCAAAAGCATCTTGATTTCTTGCACCATTGTGTTAAATTATTTAATTTAATTTTTTTTTTTTTTTTTTTATAAATATATGGCCCTTTCATTATTTTTTTCCTAGTTTTTAGCAGAAATAATGAACTATTGATTCTTTTTATTTTATTATTTTTTTTAATGACATAACTTTAAATATTTCTTATGTTAATTCTTGTTTTCAGCCAAAATCCTGCACTTTTAGGCCTAAAACATCTTGATTTTATGCACCTTTATTTTATTTTATTTTTTTTATTATTTAATTTTATAATTTTTCTAAAAAACTTATATGGACATTTTATGTTTTTTTTTTTTTTTTTTTTTTACCAGAAATAATAAACTCTTATGCCCAAAACATATTCCAAATGTCAGACTCCATTGTGTTAATAAATGTCATAGTATTTTATTATTTATTTATATTTTCTTAATTCTTTATTTCATCTTTTTTTTTAATATGACATAACTTTATATATGGCCTTTATTTAGTCTCCAGCCAAAATTCTGAACTTTTAGGCCCAAAACTAAATCTTTTTTAATGCACCGTTGTTTTAAGAAATTATTTTATTTCATTTATTACATTTTTAAATATATATTGAGCTTTTATTT